>NC_056737.1:424675155-424975155 GCF_019279795.1 Protopterus annectens
TTCCTATCGGACATCTACATTTATGGTAGGTACAAAACTGTACTATGTCCTTCAAGGATGCATCTGCAGTCTTCAAATGGGTAGAATACCATAGCTAAACTAGGGAGGAGGAATGAGTAGAGATTATGGTGTAGTTAGGATCCCTTGCAAAACAGCAGTGGCAAAACCAGCTCGGGATCTAGAGTATAAAGGTAAATTATAATGCTTGGCAAATGTATGCACGGAGGTCCAAGTAGCAACCTCTATAATGTCCTTGGTAGCCACTCCTAAGAAAGCTGTGGTAGTGGCTGTAGCCCTTGTGGAGTGAGGCCTGATGTTCTCTGGAGTTTTCTTTCCATGATAGGAGTAACAAAATCTAATGCAATTTCCTATCCATTTGGAGATTGTCTGTTTTGAAATTGGTTTTCCTTCCTTCCTGTTGCATATGCTACCAGAAGCTGGTCAGTTTTTCTATTGGTTTTTGTCCTGTCCAGGTAGTAGCGTAATTGTCTATGCATATCCAAGGTATGTAGTAGCCTTTCTCCCTGTTCTGTGGGTTGGGGAAGAATGTAGGAAGGTGGATAGCCTGATTTAAAGAGACTCTGGATACCACCTTAGGCATAAATGTAGGATTTGTTCTCATGGACACTATCTTGATGGAAGATCAGGAAGGGTTGCACTGCCATTAATGCCTGTAGTTCAGAGACCCTTCTTGCTGAAGTTATTGCCAGCAGGAATGCAGTCTTCCAGGATAAGTATTGTAATTCTGCTGTTGCTGCTGGTTCGAAAGGGGGAGTGTCAATTTTTCTAGCACAAAGTTCAAATCCCATGCTGGTAATGGAGGTTTCCGGGGAGGTTTCACATTTTTAATTCCTCTCAGAAACTGTCTGAGCAGAGGATGCGAGAAGACAGGAGGATCCAAGCTGTATTCTGCTGAAATAGCTGAGGCATGTATCTTGATGGAAGAGTAGGACAGGCCTGTATGGAAGAGCTCTGCCAAGTACTCCAGGATGTTGGCTATGTTCACCAGTGTCACTTCTTGCCCCTTTGCAGTACTCCAAGTGAGATATCTTTTCCATTTTGCAGCATAATTCTTTCTTGTTGAAGGTCTTCGGGCCTCCAGGATTATGTCCTTAACCCTTTGGGATAAATTTGGGTTAATTGTTGTCATGTAATGTTCCAGGCAGTTAGCTGCAGAGTTTTCAGGTTTGGATGCAGGATGTTGAAGTTGTTCTGTGTTAACAGTAATGGGATCAGGGGCAGTGACCATATTTGTTCCCGGGACATGCTCCTCAGCAATGGATTCCAATGTTGTCTTGGCCAGTCTGGAGCTATCAGAATGATCCTCGGATGTTCCTTTTTGATCTTCAGAAGCATCTTGTGCATCAAAGGAAGTGGTGGGAATGCGTATGCTATCAGGTTTTTCCAAGTGAAAGATAGGGAGTCCACCTTCCAAGCAAGTGGGTGGTACATCCTTGTGCAGAATTTCTTTAGCTGGTGATTGAGTGGGGATGCAAACAAGTCTATTTGTGGTAATCCCCATTCTCTTGTGATGGCTTTGAAGATGTCCGGATGCAGCATCCATTCGTGGGCATCTGTGGTAGTTCTGCTTAATATGTCTGCTAGAATGTTTTCCTTCCCTGGTACATAAATTGCTTGTAACTGAATGTTGTAGCTCAGAGCCACATCCCATAGGTCCAGTGCCAGCCGGCATACAGGATATGAGTGTATGCCTCCCTGTTTGTTGATGTACCACATAACTGTGGTGCTGTCTGTCCTTATCAGCTGACCTTCTTGAAGAAAAGGTTTGAAGGCCTGGATTGCCAATTTTACTGCCATCATTTCCTTGAGATTTATGTGCAGGTGCAGCTGGTCTTGAGTCCATAGGCCTTGAATGCACCTGCCTAGCATGTGTGCCCCCCAACCGAGGTCTGAGGCATCTGTCGTGATGGTTTGTTTTGGTTGGCTTTTGCAGAAGGGCAATCCTGAGTTTGAATGGCAGGCCTGAGCCCACCATAGGAACTCTTTCTTCAGGCAGGGAATCATTGGAATTTTGGTTTCTAGGCTGTACTTGTGTTGAGACCACAAATTCTTTAGGTACCATTGCAGCTTTCTCATATGCAGCCTGGCATCAGGGACCAGTATTATGCAGGATGCCATGAAGCCTAGAGCTTGCAGCACTTTTCTTGCAGTTAGATGGTTCTGCTTTGTTAATGCCAAGAAGTAGAGAGGAAGCTGCTCTTTCTTTTCTGCAGTTAGGGATGCCATTTGATTTGATGTGTCCAGTTCTGCACCCAGAAAGGTTATTCTTTGGGATGGAATCAGCCTTGACTTTTTTATATTGACTGTATATCCCAGGGCTTGCAGCAGGTAAATGACTCTTTGTAGGTCTTCTGTTAGTTTTATTTTGTTGTCCGCTTGTATCAGGCAGTCGTCCAGGTAGGGATAGATTTGAATCCCCTGAAGTCTGCAATGAGCGATTACTGATGCCAGGCATTTCGTGAACACTCTGGGCGCAGTAGATAAGCCAAAGGGCAATGCTGAGAATTGATAATGCTCTGATCCTGCAAGAAATCTGAGGTATCTTCTGCAAATTGGTCTTATGGGGACGTGCAGGTATGCCTCCTTGAGATCTAGAGTTACCAGCCAAGACTCCTTGCCCAGCATGGGAAGAAGCTGCTGTAGGGTCAGCATTTTGAATTTTGGAACAATGAGGAATGTGTTTAAAGTGGACAGGTCTAGGATAGGCCTCCATTTGTTTTCTTTTCTTGGTACCAGGAAGAGTCTGGAGTAAAATCCCTTTCTTTGCTCCGAAGGTGGTACCTTTTCCACAGCTCTCATTCTTAGTAATTGAGATATTTGCTTTAGAGCTTCTGTCCTTTGAGTAGATGGCAGGTTTGGCATTCCTCTTTTGCTTGGTAGAGTATGGAAATGGAACCTGTAACCTTGGTCTATAGTTTGCAAAATCCATTTTTCTCTTGTGATGCAATGCCAGTTTTTTGAAAATAAGGTTAGCTTTCCGCCTAAGGGTGCTTCTAGTTGTTCCCTGGTAGGCGGTGCCACCGCCAAGTCACTGTGATTGAGTTGTTGTAGTGGTGGTGGTTGCATCCGTGCCTCGCTGGTTGTTACCTTGCCACTGGCGTCCCCTGTAGGCACCCCTGGATTGGTTTCTGCCTCTCGAGCCTATTCCTGCCTCTTTGTGCCCTAGAGGAGTCTGGAAAGGACCAATTCTTGGAGGGCCAGTTCCTGCTAAACCTTGGAGGTTGAACTTGTAAGAAATCTTTCACTGTTTGTACAGATTTTGCCTTCTCTTCCATCTTTTTTAGTACCTGTTGCGCAGGGGAACCAAATAAACTGACCTTGTCCATAGGTGCATCCAAAAGCTTTGATTTGACATGGTCTGGTAATGCCTGTTCTTTCAGCCATGCATGCCTCCTGATAACTGTGCCAGTCATGGCTGATCTAAAGGAAGCCTCCAGTGCATCATAGCCACATTTTAAAGAATGGTTACTAACCTGCTGTGTGTTATGTACCATTTCTTGAACATATTTCTTATCTAAAGATTCTTCAGAGGACAGCTTTTTAGTCAACTGGTCAAGCATAAACTCTTGGTATCGAATTATATGAAATTGGCAGTTCAAAGCTCTAGCTGACAAAGTAGCAGAGGTGTAAACTTTTTTACCCCATCTCTCTAAGGACCTGGATTCCCTTTCAGAGGGGGAGGGGGGTTTTAGTGGAAGTAGCTGCTACAGCTTTAGGACCCTGGGAGATAGTCTCTGGATCTGCAAAAGGAGCCTTATATAAATGGTGATGAGTGTCCGGGACCCTGTAGAACCTATCGGGCTTAGCAGGAGCCAGAGGTAATGAATCAGGAGCAGTGCAAGCATCATTAAATGCATCATCAACAACAGAAAGTACTGGAGGTATAGCTAAAGGCCTATGCTGTGGCAAATGTAGAAAGGTCCTAAGCCTTTTTTCTGGAGTCTGAGAAATCTTGGCCCTGCCACTGAAATTGTTCCCTCATAGCATGCAAGGTTTTCCCAAAGGAAAATTCCTCAGGAGGAGAGGCTGAAGGGATGGACTCCTCAGCATCAGAGTCTTCGTAAGGAGAATAAGCAGCCTCAGGAGGGTCTGTATGTTCTGAGTCATCAGAGGAATCATCTGTGGATACTGGCTCAGGGGGCTCTGCTCTAGGCCTTTTTTCTGGAGGAGGGAGAGAGGCCCTGTCTGGATGAGGCTGGGCTCCACGAATTAAAGAGATGAGATCCTCAGCCAAAGTAAGCATATGGGAGCTGGTGCTGGGCCTGAGAGAGGGGGGCTTGGCAGGCACCGCTTTTGCTGCTTTGGCTGCTTTAGCCCTGGCAAAGGCCTTAATAGACATTGCTGCAGGAGGCCTAGCAGCTCCACGTGCAGGGGTAGAAATATCCAGGGACATGGTATATCTGATAAATCCTGTAAAACCGCAACAGAAGGTTGGATTTCAGAAGCCGTTTCTACCAGGTTAGAAGAGGCCTCGGTAGAAGGCATGATTTCGGCTGAAGAAAGAACCGCTTGCTCGGTTTCGGCCGAAACAGACACACTCGCGGTTTGCTTAACCGCGGTTTCGGCCGAAACCGCGGACTGCGAGTGTCGGTCCTTTTCTTTGCGTTTTTTGGTACTTTGCGTAGTCGGAGGATCAGACGGCATAATATATGCAAAATCGGAGCCGAAAATCTGTTCAGCAAACTCCGACCGACGTCTAAGCGTCCGTCGGTTAAAAGAAGCACAGGCTAGACAAGCTGCTACGTCGTGGTCTGGGCCTAAACAATGTATGCAATAGGAGTGGAAATCTTTATGAGGTATTTGTTTCCCACAAGATAAACAGTTATTCACTTTCTCTGACATCGGCTGAGGCAAGAAAGAGTCCCCAACGGGGTACTTAGCTTTTTAGAAGTCTTCGAAGTAATATTCGGTAGTAGTAATCTCTGGATCTGACCGACCGGCACTTGCGAACAGCTTCTGCTTCGGGTGCCACGCGGCAAGAAAGACTGAGGAAAATGGCGTCGGCTGATGCCTTTATACCCGAAGAACTGCCGCAATGACGTCGGGTGAAGTGCGACACCAGCCGAAGCCAGACCCAGACTTTGGAATCCGGCCGACCGAAGGGCTGCTTGACGACAGGACAACCCATTTGTGAAGACTGCAGATGCATCCTTGAAGGACATTTGCACCAAGCTCTGTAGATCTGGACAGAAATAGGACTACTTGCAAATGAAGTCCCAGAAGTCAAGACTACTATAACAGTGATTGAGACAAAGATGACTGACATTTTCATTTTTAAGGTCTACTGCTGAAAAGGAGCCTCAGACAAAAGGGAATAACTAGAAAAATCATCTAGTTTAGAACAATGGCCTTTCCTTCCACTGGGATGGATTAAAATTAATTTAAAACAGCAATAGCACACAGTTTACTTGCTCACTCTGCAAACTACACAGCCTTACATATCACAAATGCATGAAATGAATAAAAACTTTAGTAAATCTCCACAAACAGCTTATACGGTTTACTACACTAGACAATCAACACAAATGCAGTGTTTTGGCAAATGAAATCCAGATACAGTAAAAGAGATCTGAAAACAAGAACAAATTAAATGCATTGCAATTTTGACACAGGCTGATGACAGATGACCTACAAATTCACCATGATCTGATGACAGGACAGACATGGGGAATAAAGTACATGCTGCAATACCAAGCAGATTGGAAGGAATAGTCCATTGTGCATTTTTTGAATACACTGCAATTATAACACGTTAATAGAAAATCAACTGCTACCACATATTAAAAAATACATTTAAGTGTACCAGAAAAATACTGATCCATTATACAAATGGATACGCAAGTAAAATACCTCTCGATCCAAGTAGGATGTAAGGGATTCTGTTTCATTCAATAATGTTACACTGCATTTCCCCCTGGAAGAGAAGAAAACAGTCACTTTATAGTGGCAGTATCTGCTATAAGATCTTTTACATGCAAGAATCAAGGATGTTTCAATTAAACATTTGTTAACTATGGTGACGAATCATATCTAGGCATTTACAATTTTTTACTTGTTTTTACTAACCAGGAATTTTCAACCAGAACAAGCTCATTTCCAGTGCAGAAGTGCAGAGAAAAACTCAGATATAAAATCTGAAATAAAACAAACTGATTTTCAGAGCAATACATTTTAACCATACAGGCAAAAAACTCTGAATTAGATATGAATGGTACATCAGCAATAGAAAACAAAACAATAATGAACAGGAGAAACATAGTACCTCAAAGAGAGAGAGCATGTCATACAGAAGTAGAAGACTATAGCAATAACCCACTTCTGGGTGTGGGTAATGCGGGATTTACCCACGGTTGGCATGGTTTGGTCCCGAGGGACCAAAGACAACCTTGGGTAAATCCCGCATTACCCACACCCAGAAGTGGGTTATTGCTATTATGCTATGACATTATTTAAGAAAAGAAATAATTACTTTTCTTAAATAATGGCATTGTATAATGCCTTTTTGCTGCCCTTCCGCAGCTGTCTGGTATCCGCGGCAGTTCTGATGTACTGCGCATGCCTACGCAGTACATCAGAGCTGTGGCCAAAAGCAGCGGAGAAAGCAAGATCTCCGTTGCTTTTTACTGTTTCGCTATGTTAAATGGGTTTAACATAGCGAGACAGCTTTAAAATAAGTAACGGAGATCTTATTTTAAAGCTGTCTCGCTATGTTAAACCCATTAAACATAGCGAAACAGTAAAAAGCAACGGAGATTTTGCTTTCTCCATTGCTTTTTTTTTTAAACCTGTCTCGCTATGTTAAATGGGTTTAACATAGCGAGACAGCTTTAAAATAAGCAACGGAGATCTCCGTTGCTTATTTTAAACCTGTCTCGCTATGTTAAATGGGTTTGACTGGACCTTTTTCCATTAGTATAAGTCGATTTACAACGTGCACGCTGGCCAATCAGCATGCACGTTTTGGAATATTAATGGGGGGTCATGGTATAAAGGTGATTAGTAACTCGTACAGGACAGTATTAAATAGCCCTTTGTGAAATGTGGAAGAAAAGAAAGTGCAAGGTAACAGAGGTGGTTAGAAATCGGTACAAGGTGCAATCCAGTGAGTCACAGAAAAGGGGGGGGGGGGGTTCAGAAGAGAAGTGAGTGGGCACTAAGTGCTAATTGTGTCCTAGGATATCAACTTTAAAGGAAGGAAGGATGACTACAAATGTCAACATGAGGAGAAGAGGAAAAACATGAAAAGTGTTAACTAGAGGTATGCACAAACTGACAAGAAAAATATTAACTTTAGAAATAATGTGACAGTCCACATGTCAGCTACACAGAGCCACTGATAACAGAGCATCTTATGACTTGATACAATTGGCTCCATTAATTTGGATACTACAAATGCAAAGACACATACACCAGGTCTGTAGTGCATGTAACAAGTAAGTAGTTTGCAGGAGTGGATATTTCTAAGGTTTAAGAAAGAGGTGGCAAAGCAGAGAGAAGAGAAATGAGAGGAAGATTTTTTAAAGAAAGGCCAACTACGGGTAAGTCAAGATAAGCAGTGATGAGAGGGAAAACTGGCAGCAAAATTAAGACATTTTAATCCAGGACTAAAAGTTTAGCAAATGAAGTAGAGAAGTTAGTAAAAATACTGACTCCATAAAGCAGGCTAAGGATGAAGAAAGTGTGAGGAGTGGCAACCTTTGCATGGTCACTAAAACATAGTTTGGTAGAAGTGTTAAGAGTTTTTGTTTAAAAAAGTGTGGAAAACACTGACATAAGCATCAAGATTGATTTCAAACAATACTGAGTTAGTAGCACATACTTTACAGACCCAAGGGTGATCACTGTTGAATTAGAATCACTGGTGTTGAATATCAAACTCTTAGTTTTACTGGAGTCCAGAATTTGCATGGAGTCCTGTATCCAATACTGCACTCTGCTGAAGATGTTTTGAAGTTAGTGGGGTTTGAAGTGATGTTTTGAAGTTAGTGGGCTACCAAAAGTGCATAAAGATCCAACAGATCCACCTCTACGTCCAATTGTCGCAGGACATGGTTGGGTGACAGAGCCTCTCTCTCTGTTTGTGGAGAATAAGTTAAAACCTCATTTAGTTAATACAGACACAGTTATTAAGGATACTGGGAATTTCTTAAAAGATCTATCAAACAAAATGAAGAACTTGAAGAATGGAACCCATTTGTTACTAGTGATTATGGATGTGAACAATGTTTTTACAGTTATTCCACACGAACATGGGATTGAATCAATAAGAGCTGTTGCTAGAGAGTTGAGGTTTAATGTTGATCTTATTTGTTACCTCCTGGAAATTATTCTACACAATAACATATTCTTATATGGGAATGTGTGTTATTTACAAACATGGGGTGTGTAGCCATGGGCACACCTTGTGCTAATACCAATTCAAATATTGGTCCTCGCACAATGGGAACAACAAAAAGTATCACATTCTAGTAATCCATGGGTGAAACACCTTTTATATTATGGACGTTGTGTCGATGATATACTGTTTGTGTGGACTGGAGAGGAAAATGAATTAAAGTAATTTGTTGACTATTTGCATTCATCAACAGATTTCCTTAGGTTTACAGTTAACTATTCTGACAAAGAAATTAAATTTTTAGATGTAAAATTGAAGTATTCACAAGAAAGTACAGTTTTGTACCTACCATAAATGTAGATGTTCGAGTGTTCACCCTGCTGCAGTCATCATACTTGGGTTATCCTGTCGTCAGGCGGTCCCGCAGTCGGCCGGAATTCCAAAGTCTTGGTCCGGCGTCGGTTGCTGTCGCCTCTTCTCTGACGTCAGTGCGCCAGGGGTATATATAATGCAACCGACGCCATTTTCTTCAGTTTTTCTTGTCCCAGATGTCAGGTGCCCCCAAAAAGGTGGTCAGAAATTAGTACCAAATGGAGTAACCACTGCACAAACACAAAATCCCTTCAGTTATAAGCAAATACATCAGTAAGGCATAGAAGAGATTTTGCCAGTAGATCAGAGAGGATGGAGGGAGGGTAACCTGGACTGCAGCAGGGTGAACACTCAAACATCTACATTTATGGTAGGTACAAAACTGTACTATGTTCATCGTGTTACCCTGCTGCAGTCATCACACTTGGGTTGAATCCCAAAGCTAAGGTAGGGGGGAGGTATCAGAGGGTTAGTGGAAGCTATAAGGCCCTGCAGAACTGCAGTGGCAAAGCCCGCCCTGGACTTAGAGTAAAGAGGTAAGTGACAGTGTTTGGTAAAGGTGTGTACTGAACTCCAAGTTGCAGCTTCTAAAATCTCCTTGGTTGGAACCCCCCTGAGAAAGGCTGTAGAGGTAGATGTTGCCCTGGTAGAGTGGGACCTAATGGTAGCAGGAACTGGTTTCCCAAGATGGGTATAGCAGAAACGTATGCAATGACCTATCCATTTAGAAATGGTTTGCTTTGATATAGCCTTCCCTTGAGAAGCTGTAGCATAGGATACAAAGAGCTGGTCAGATTTTCTGAACGCCTTAATTTTGTCCAAGTAGTAACGAAGCTGCCTGTGAATGTCCAAGGAATGCAGGAGTCTCTCACCTTTGTTCTGTGGATTTGGTAAGAAGGTGGGTAAGTGGATGGTTTGATTTAAAGCCATGCTGGAAACCACCTTAGGCATAAAGGAAGGATTAGTTCGTAGAGAAACTCTGTCTTGATGAAAAATGAGGAAAGGTTCCACTGCCATTAGTGCCTGTAGCTCAGAGTCTTCTAGCTGAAGTTATTGCTAGGAGCAGGGCAGTCTTCCATGATAGGAACTGAAGATCTGCAGAGAAAGCTGGTTCAAAGGGAGGTAGCGTTAGTTTTTCCAGAACAAAATTGAGGTCCCATGTTGGTGCAGGAGCTCTCCTGGGTGGTCTACTGTTTTTTGCCCCTCTGAGGAACTGCCTTAGAAGAGGATGTGAAAATAAAGGTGGACCCGTGTTGCAGTGAGCTGAAATAGCTGAAGCATGGATTTTAATGGAGGAAAAAGAAAGTCCTTTATGCAACATCTCAGTTAAATACTGTAGAATGTGAGGCATGTGAGGCTGAATTGTGTCTTGGCCTTTAGCTTGGTTCCAGGCACAAAACCTTTTCCATTTGTCCGAATAAGCCTTCCTGGTGCTTGGCCTCCTGGCTTCCAGAGCAACATCCAGAAAGTACAGTTTTGTACCTGCCATAAATGTAGATGTCCGATAGATATGCAACTGCAGTCCTTACATATGGGTTGTCCTGCCTCAGGCAGCCCTCGGTCGGCCGGATTCCAAAGTCTGGGTCCGGCGTCGGCTGATGTCGCCTCCTGCCCGTCAGAGCGGCTGGGGTATAAAAGCATCAGCCGACGCCATCTTCCTCAGTGTTTCTTGCCCCAGATGCCAGGTGCCCTCCAAGGAAGGATAAATTTAGAAGTGGATAAAAAATTCCAGACATACACAATAGCAATAAACAGATACACCATAACAGATATCCCCAGCTAAGTATAAAAGGAGGGAAGTGGACCCAATACACAGAGGGGTAGGAGGGAGGGAAAACCTGACTGCAGTTGCATATCTATCGGACATCTACATTTATGGTAGGTACAAAACTGTACTATGTCCTTCAAGAATGCAACTGCAGTCCTTACATATGGGTTGAATACCATAGCCAAGCTGGGGGTGGTAGGCTTTAAGATAAGGATGGTGTAGCTAAAATTCCCTGCAGGACTGCCGAAGCAAAGCCTGCTCGGGATCTGGAATATAAAGGCAGGTTGTAGTGTTTGGAAAATGTATGCACGGAGCTCCATGTAGCAGCTTCTAGAATGTCCTTTGTAGCCTCCCCTCCTAGGAAGGCTGTGGAGGTGGCTGTAGCTCTGGCGGAGTGTGGCCTGATATTGGCTGGCACACCCTTTCCATGGAAAGAATAGCAGAATCTGATGTAATGTCCAATCCATTTTGAAATTGTTTGTTTGGAAATTGCCTTTCCTTGCACTCCAGGAGCGTATGCTACAAATAGTTGGGTCAGACTTTCTGTTGGCCTTTGTTCTGTCCAAGTAGTAGCGTAGTTGTCTGTGTATGTCCAAAGTGTGCAGCAGCTTTTCTCCTTTATTTTGAGGATTGGGGAAGAAGGTGGGCAGGTGAATTGCTCGATTTAGAGACACCCTGAATATCACTTTTGGCATAAAAGAAGGACTGGTTCTTAAAGAAACCCTGTCCTGATGAAAAATGAGAAATGGAGGTACTGCCATGAGGGCCTGTATCTCCGAAACTCATCTTGCTGAGGTAATTGCCAACAGGAAAACTGTTTTCCAGGAAAGAAATTTCAATTCTGAAGATGCTGCTGGTTCAAAAGGAGGAAGAGTTAATTTTTCCAACACGAAGTTGAGGTCCCATGCAGGCACTGGTGGTTTTCTGGGAGGTTTGATATTCTTTATCCCTCTTAGAAATTGTCTTAGCAATGGATGTGAAAACACAGGTGGATCAGTGTTGTATGCTGCCGAAATTGCTGAAGCGTGTATTTTTATGGAGGAATAGGAAAGTCCATTATGCAGCATTTCTGCCAAGTATTCCAGTATCTGTGGGATGCTCATTACTGATGCATCCTGTCCCTTGTTGGTATTCCAGATGTTGAATCTCTTCCATTTGGCTGAATAAGTCTTTCTGGTGGAAGGTCTGCGTGCTTCCAATAATATCTGTTGAACTTCCTTGGAGAGAGATATGGGTAGAAATCATGGAACCCTCCAGGCTGTCAGCTGCAGAGTTTGCAGGTTGGGATGAACCGTCCTGTAATTGTGCTGAGTCAAGAGTAGAGGCCATTGAGGCAGGGGCCACGGGTTGGTGCAAGTTATGCTTCTTAGTAATAGATACCAGTGCTGTCTTGGCCAATCTGGAGCTATTAAGATGCCTTTCGGATGCCCTGCTTTGATCTTCAGTAACACCTTGGTCATTAATGGTAGAGGTGGGAATGCATAGATTGTTAGAGAGTTCCAGCTGAATGAGAGAGCATCTATTCTCCAGGCTTGTGGATGGTGTGTCCTCGAGCAGAACTTTTTCAGATGATGATTGAGGTGGGAGGCAAAGAGATCTATGTCCGGCCTCCCCCATGCATGAGTTATTTGAGCAAAAATGTCTGGATGCAACATCCATTTGTGCGGGTCCAGGATGTTTCTGCTTAGACTGTCCGCCAGAACATTGTCCCTGCCCGGAACAAACTGGGATTGCAGCTGTATGTTCAGTTTCAGGGACTTTTCCCAAACAGTCATTGTTAGTCTGCAAAGGGGGTAAGAATGAGTACCTTCCTGCTTGTTTATGTACCACATAACAGTGGTGTTGTCTGTCTTTATTAGCAGATGGCCTTGTTGAAGATATTTTCCGAAGGCCTCGATTGCATGAATCACTGCTAACATCTCTTTTTGATTGATGTGTAGATATACTTCCTGGGGGGTCCATTGCCCTTGAATGCATCTGCCCTCCATGTGCGCCCCCCATCCATGGTCTGAGGCGTCTGTTGTAATGGTTTGGCTTGTTTGAGGTTTGTTGAAAGGCATGCCTTTGTTTGACTGGCTTGCTTGGGCCCACCACAGAAATTCCCTTTGTAGGCATGGGATGAATGGGATAATTGCTTCTAAGTTGTGGCTGTGTTGAGACCATAAACGTTTTAGGTACCATTGCAGCTTTCTCATGTGTAGTCTGGCCAGTGGAATCAGTAGAATGCAAGATGCCATGAAACCCAGGGCCTGCAGGATTTTCCTTGCAGTCATCTGGGTGAGCTTTGCTAGGCTTTTGAAGTAATGTGGTAATTCTTCTTGCTTCTCTTCTGTGAGGTAAGCCGATTGTGATTCTGTGTCTAGTTTTGGCTCCTAGAAAAATTATTTGTTGGGATGGCAGTAGTCTTGATTTTTGTAAGTTGACTGTGTATCCCAAAGCCTGTAGTAAGTAAATGACATAATTCAAGTTTTTTGCAAAGGCTTGCTTGCTGTCCGCTTGTATAAGGCAGTCATCCAGGTAAGGGTATATTTGTATCCCCTGGAGTCTGCAGTGTGCAATTACTGATGCCAGGCATTTCGTGAATACTCTGGGCGCAGTAGATAAGCCAAAAGGCAATGCTGAGAATTGATAATGCTCTGACCCTGCAAGAAATCTGAGGTATCTTCTGCAACTGTGTCTGATTGGGACATGCAGGTATGCCTCTTTGAGGTCCAGAGTAACCAGCCAAGACCCCTTGCCCAGCATGGGAAGGAGTTGCTGTAGCGTCAGCATTTTGAATTTTGGTACAATGAGAAAAGTGTTTAGAGCAGACAAGTCCAGTATAGGTCTCCATTGCTTTTCTTTTCTTAGAACAAAGAACAGTCTTGAGTAAAATCCCTGGCCTTGTTCCTGAGGAGGAACCTTTTCTATTGCTTTGATTTTTATCAGCTTTGAAACTTGTTCGAATGCCTCTGCCCTTTGATTTTGTGGCAGGTTTGGCATGCCTTGTCTTGTTGGTAAAGTATGGAAGTGGAACCTGTAGCCTTGGTCTATTATGTCCAGAATCCATTTGTCCTTTGTTAAAATGTGCCAATTTTTTTGAAAATAAGGATAATTTTCTGCCTAAAGGTGCTTCTCTTTGAGCCTTGGTCGGCGGTGTCAAAGGCAAGTCATTGTGATTGTCCCTGTGGAGCAGGGGATGTCCCTGCGCCACCTCTCTGATTAGTCGGTTGCCAATGGCGTCCTCTGTAGGAGCCTCTGTATTGCCCCCTTCCTCGGGCACGCCTGTTTTTTCCCCTTTGAAACTTGTCAGTGTCTGGAAAGGACCAATTCTTAGTAGGCCAATTCCTGCTGAACCTTGGTGGCTGAACCTGGAGGAAATCCTTGACTGTTTGCACTGATTTAGCCTTTTCCTCAATTGATTTCAACACATCCTGAGCAGTAGCACCAAATAGCTTGTGTTTTTCCAGAGGTGCATCTAGAAGCTTTACTTTAACATGATCTGGCAATGCCTGTTCTTTCAACCATGCATATCTACGTATGACTGCCCCTGTCATAGCTGCCCTACATGAAGCTTCCAATGCATCATAACCACACTGAAGAAAATGATTGCTAACCTGCTGAGTGTTATGGACCAAATCCTGCAAGGCCTTTCTATCGAAAGGCTCAGGAGAGGCTAATGTTTTCTGCAAATCATCCATCAAGAAATCCTGATACTGAAACATATGAAAAAGGCAATTAAGGGCTCTCATGGCAAGTGTGGTTGAGGTATAAGCTTTTTTGCCCCACCTCTCCAGGGACCTAGCTTCCCTGCCTGAGGGCAAAGGATTTTTGGCCGTGGATGTGGCCACCCCTTTGGGCCCCTGGGAAATTGTTTCTAGATCAACAGAATGGGCCTAAAAGAAATGTTTGTGAGTTTCAGGAACCCTGTAGTATCTGTCCGGCTTGACAGGAGCAGGGGGGAGAGAATCAGGAGAAGCACTCGAATCTGAGTACACATCATCCAGTACATCTAACACTGGAGGGATAGCTAAAGGCCTGTGTTGGGGAAGCTTGAGGAAGGTACGAAGCAGTTTCCTGGAGTCGGAGAATTCCTGACCTTGCCACTGAAAATGCTCTCTCATGGAGTGGAGAATTTCCCCAAAAGAAACATCCTCAGGAGGAGAGGCAGAAGGAATAGATTCCTCTGCATCAGAATCCTCGTAGGCCTGGAAGGACTCTTCCTGGGTATCTGAGTGATCAGAGTCACCAGAGGCTTCATCTGAAGAAAGGGTGTCTGTATGCTCAACCCTGGGCCTTTTGTCAGAAGGTGGCTGAGAACCTCTGTCAGGATGGACCTGGGAGCCTCTGATTAAGGAAATTAAATCTGCAGCTAAAGTCATGATTTGTTTGACATAGACATAGGGGGCCTAGCTGCCCCACATGCTGGAGTCACCTTGTCCACCGGTATGGTTTCAGGCAAATCTTGGGCTTCAGTTTCTGGAGGAAAATCAACAACCGGCACCGGCGCAGGCTCCGGGGCCGGAGTGAACGGTAAAGCGGTGTTGTCGGTCCGGAGCGGCGTAACAACCGCCTCAGAAGAGACCGATGCACTCGCGGTAGTTTTTGGCATGGTGTCGGTGGAAGTCGCGGGCCGAGGATGTCGGTCCCGGTCTTTCCGTTTTTTGGAAATATGTGGTGTCGGTTGTTCCGACGGCATGGTATAAGAGTATTTATCACCAAAAAAGTCTTCAGCAAACTCTGCCCGGCGCCTGAGAGTGCGCTTATTGAAGCAAGCACAGGCAGCACAGGCCGAGACGTCGTGGTCTGGGCCAAGGCAGGGGAGGCAGTGAGAATGGAAGTCCTTATGAGGTATTTGTTTACCACAAGACAAACAGTTATTAACTTTTTTAGTTTTTTCTGACATTGGCTGAGGCAAGAAAAGGTTCCCCAACAGGGTACTTAGCTTTTTGATGACTTCGGATACGTAAAACACAGGAGCTGACCGACCGGCACTTGCGAACTGCTTCTGCTTCGGGCACCGCGCGGCAAGAAAGACTGAGGAAGATGGTGTCGGCTGATGCTTTTATACCCCAGCCGCTCGGACGTCGGGGAGGAGGCGACATCAGCCGACGCCGGACCCAGACTTTGGAATCCGGCCGACCGAGGGCTGCCTGAGGCAGGACAACCCATATGTAAGGACTGCAGTTGCATTCTTGAAGGACATCTGCTTGTGACAGAGGAGCTGGTTGGATGTTTAGTTGATTTGCCATGCAGCCAGATTTAAAGTTTTGAGCTGGCTGTGAAGAATCTGATTGTTTTGTTGTGTGAGCAAATTGGGGATTTGAGGCAATATCCATGGTGGGCTGTGGGCCATATTTTCCAATAGCAGATACCAGTGCTGGTGTGACCAGTCTGGGGCTATGAGAATCAGTCGTGGTCTCTACTTTTTGACTTTCAAAAGTACCTTTGTGAGGAGAGGCAATGGAGGGAAGGCATATACTGTCAGGTTTTTCCAACTGAAAGAGACAGCGTCCACTTTCCAAGCTTGATGGTGAAATGTCCTTGTACAAAATTTTGTTAGTTGATAGCTTTGAGGACTGGCAAACAGGTCTATGTCTGGAAGGCCCCATTTTTGAGTTATCATTGCAAATATTTGCGGATCTAGTTTCCACTCGTGGGGATCCTTGATGTTTCTGCTGAGGTCGTCTGCCAATGTGTTCTTCTGTCCTGGCAGGAATTGAGCTTGTAAGCCAGAGCTGTGTTCCATAAGATCATTGCTTGCCTGCATAGAGGGTAGGAATGTGTACCCCCTTGTTTGTTTATGTACCACATTACTGTGGTGTTGTCCGTCTTTATTGCAAGTTGTCCTGGATGTAATAGATCCTTGAAGGCTGTCAGAGCTTTCTGTACAGCTAGCATCTCTTTTTTATTTATGTGCAGATTTCTTTGATCTGCAGTCCATAGGCCTTGAATGCATTGTCCTGCCATGTTTGTCCCCCAGGCGTAGTCTGAAGCATCTGTTGTGATAGTTTGCCTGGCTGGGGGCACGGTGAAAGGCTGACCCTTGTTGAGGTGACATGCCTGTGACCACCAAAGAAATTCCTGTTGTAGGAAGGGAATGAGAGATATAATTGTGTCCAAGTTGTGGCTGTGTTGAGACCATACGCTTTTTAGGTACCACTGTAATTTCCTCATATGCAGCTTTGCAAATGGTATTATTAGTATGCAAGATGCCATGAAGCCCAAGGCCTGCAGAATTTTCTTGCAGCTAATTGGGTCTTTGTTGCCATTGTCTTGAAATATTGAGTCAGTTGTAGTTGCTTGTCTGGCGTAAGATAAGCCTTCTGGGCCATTGTATTCAAGCTGGCACCCAGGAATGTCATTTTTTGTGAGGGTACTAGTTTTGACTTCTTTTCGTTTACTGTGTACCCCGGGCAGTTTAGTAGATGCTTTACAAAGGCCAGATGATGTAAGAGAATGTCTTTACTTTCTGCTTGGATGAGGCAGTCGTCCAGGTATGGATATATTTGAATTCCTCTTTGTCTGCAGTATGCAATTACTAGTGCCAGGCATTTTGTGAAAACTCTGGGTGTAGTAGATAAGCCAAAGGGCAGTGCAGAGAATTGGTAATGGGTTGAACCTGCAATGAAACGGAGGTATCTTCTGCAACTTTGTCTGATAGGGACATGCAGGTATGCCTCCTTGAGGTCCAACGTTACTAGCCATGCTTCCTTGCCCAACATGGGAAGTAGCTGCTGTAGTGTTAGCATCTTGAATTTGGGTACTTGTAAGTATTTAGAATTGAAAGGTCCAGAATTGGTCTCCAGGCATTGTCCTTTCTGGGCACTAGAAAGAGTCTTGAGTAAAATCCTTGGCCTTGCTCTCGAGTAGGTACCAGTTGAATGGCTCTCATGTCCAGGAGAGCTGTAATTTGTTTTTGTGCCTCTGCCCATTGATTTTGTGGCAGGTTTGGCATTCCTCTTTTCATTGGCAAGGTGTGAAAGTGGAATCTGTATCCTCGTAAAATTATGTCTAGGACCCATTTGTCCTTTGTGACAATGTGCCAGTTGTCTGCAAAAAGTGTGACTTTTCCCCCCAAGGGGGCTGCCAAGAGAGTTTTGCTTGGCCAGATGAGGTGCAAGTCATTGAGTTTGCCTTCTGGTGGATTGAAACCTGTCTTCTCCGCCCTTCTGTGTTGTAGTGCCCCATTGGCGAGATTTATACTAGGCTTGTGGTTGTCCTCTGTCCCTTGGGCGTCTGTATTTACCCCTCTGTGGTCTGTCAGTAGCTGGAAAGGACCAATTTTTTGTTGGCTAGTTTCTGCTGAAGCGAGGGGGTTGTACCTGTTGGAAATCTTTGACTGTCTGCATAGATTTTGCCTTATCCTCCATTTTCTTTAAAACTTCTTCTGCTTTATCTCCAAAAAGAACATCCTGCTGTAAAGGGAGCATCTAGTATTTTTTGCTTTAACATGATCAGGCAGAGTTTGTTCCTTTAACCAAGCATGCCTATGTATAACAGACCCAGTGACAGCTGCTCTGCAGGAGGCCTCCAAAGAATCAAACCCACATTGTGTAAGGTATGTTTGCCCACCTACTCAGTGGCGTGCAACAGATCCGGTACTTCTTTCAATTCAGATTGTTGAGGGAGAGTGGTTATTCTTTGCTTTAACTGGGAGATTAGGAATTGCTGATACTTAAGCATGTGAAATTGACAATTCAGTGCCCTCATAGCTAGTGTGGCTGAGGTGTAAACCTTTTTCCCCCACCTGTCTAGTGCTCTGGAATCCCTCTCAGAAGGTACTGGGTTTTTAGCCATAGAAGCCTTAGCCCCCTTGGGACCCTGGGAGATGGTCTCTGGGTCAGCTACAGGGCTTTTGTAAAGAAATTTGTGGGAATGAGGCACTCTTATAGTATCTGTCAGCCTTTGCCGGAGAAGGAGGTAGAGAGTTTGGGTTGAAACTGGATTCTAAATAGACATCATCCACAATGTCCAAAACTGGTGGGATGGCAAGTGGTCTGTGTTGGGGGAGTAAAAGAAACTCTCTGAGCCTTTTCTTCGAGTCCGAGTATTCCTGGCCTTCCCAGTGAAAATGTTCCCTCATAGTGTGTAAAGTTTCCCCAAAGGAGTAGTCTTCAGGAGGAGAAGCTGAGGGAATAGAGTCCTCAGCATCAGAACCTTCATAAGGAGAGAAGGAGTAATCTTGGTCCTCAGAGGAGTCTGAAGAAATGGACACTTGTTCAGAGGATGCATAATCTTCCTCTCGTCTAGGCCTTTTGTCAGGAGGGGGCTGAAAACCCCTGATTAAAGAAATCAAATCTTCAGCCATTTTGAGCATCTGTTTCTTAGGCATGGGGCCTTGAACAGGAGACTGAAGTGCAGTCCTTTTAGATTTAATAGGAGTCTTCGTCTTGGAATACGATTTAATGGTGAGCGCAGTCTGTCTGAAAACGCCTTCAGAAACCGATGGCATTTCTGCAGCACCGACATCTTTTACAGCAATGTTGTCGGTAGGGCCTGAATTAAAAGGCTGCGTCAGCCTGGTACATTCAGTCAAAAAATCTGAAGTGGTCTCGGGTTCCAGATTTGCGGTAGTCAGGGGCTGCGTCGGAGCCTCACTGAGGACCGGAGACCGGACCAGCCGAGGCCTCGGTTGCTCCGACGGCATGGTGTAGTTAAATTTCCTACCGAAGTAGTGTCGTGCGAAATCAAAGCGTCTTTTAATAGTACGCTTATTAAACCTAGCACAAAACCGACAAGTAGTGACGTCGTGCTCTGGGCCTAGGCAAGGTATGCAATAAGAATGAAAATCCTTATGAGGTATTTGCTTCCCACAAGAAATACAATTGTTAACTTTCTGACATCGGTCTGAGGCAAGAAAAGTTTCCCCAACGGGGTACTTAGCTTTATAGAAGACTTTGGTCTGAAATTCGAATTAGAAAATCTCAGGAGTCGGCCGACCGGCACTTGCGAACTGCTTCTGCTTCGGGCACCACGCGGCAAGAAAGACTGAAGAAAATGGCGTCTGTTGCATTATATATACCCCTGGCGCACTGACGTCAGGGAAGAGGCGACAGCAGCCAATGCCGGACCAAGACTTTGGAATTCCGGCCGACTGCGGGACCGCCTGACGACAAGATAACCCAAGTGTGATGACTGCAGCAGGGTAACACAATGAACATCAAGGCTTATGCACAGAATTACACCGCAAAGATACTTGGAGGAACCATTATTTATATCGCCAAAGTATGCACCCAAGACATATTTATAAAAATATAATGGGCAATCAAGCAATGCGCATTTCCAGGTTATGTACAGAGGAAGAAACTTTCAGGAAAGAATGTGACTTGCTGAAAGGACATCTACAGAGACGTGGCTACAAAGAGAAGGACTTAAATATGCCTGTGGATTTAAACACTTTAAGGAATACCAAAGGGAGTCCTTACTACAATGAATTAATACCTCACGTAGTACAATTAAACAGAACTGAAACGGCAACTCAACATCTAAAATTTACTCTTACCTACACAGTTCAGATAGTACACAGATATGTGAAGTAGTCAAAAAGTATTGGCTTATATTAATGGAAGATGAAAAGATAAAAATTGGTGGGTGATCAACTCAGATTTACATTCAAGAACAGGAAGAACCTAAAACAATTACTCTGCAATAAGGATGGTTTTATGACTAAACCCATGGTAAATAATTTAGGAACCAACAAATGTGGAAGATGTAAAGCTTGTCCATATACTAATCAAGCCTCGAGCTTCAAACATACAAACACAGGAAAATACTATAATTTCCGGTTATCCGTGACATACAATAGCCGCCATTTGGTTTATATTACTACCTGCCAACAGTGTTTTGCCTTTTATGTAGGCAAAACGGATCAACGGTTTAAAGACCGTATTCTTAGACATCTATGTGATATAGTACATCTAAACACACAAAACAGTTTAGCGATTCACGTTAAGTTTCCCACACATACATTTCTCTTTCAAGTTATGGAACTTACTCCACAGAGTCATAGAGGGGGTGACATAAAAAATCCAACAGAAACAAAAGTAGTAAAATGGATTATAAACTTAAAAGCCCACAAATCACCAGGTTTGAAAACAATGGTTCAATTAAAACCTGTGTTAAAAAACAGGCGTCTGGTTGTTAAATAGATAAATGGGGCTTGTCCCTGCATTACAGGATGATTGGCTACAATAGGAGGTGTGTAAGGAACTTGAATGATGACTGGAGGAGACACACTAATTCAACATTTTCAATACAAAGATTCATACGAACTGAAAAAGGCTAATAGCTGAAAGCGCTTTTCGTTCTTTGCATGGTCATATGGGAGTGTATTTTTTATTTTATTAAAGAATAGCGTTTTATCTTTATTTTGTTTGTGGCGTGCCTTGGTGCACTGTGGTTTTACTCATGTTTTAAAGTTTGGAGGATAATCGTAGTGGTGTCAGAGAAACAGAAGTAAAAGGCAGAATCATCCACATACTGACAGAGACTAGTTTCATCTCACTTCTGAGACATGATTTGTAAAAGTATAAAGGGCCAAATCCTGTTGAGGGAACACCTTGGGGGTGTAAGAGAAGTACTGAAACATCACAATGCTCCACATGACAGATTGGGTCTAGTACTGGAGTCCGTTTTGAACCAGTGGAAGAACTGATTATACAGCCTGTGCAGATATGAAGTTGGTGACTGGTGAAAGCCCTGGACACATCAAGGAATATGGTGTCCAGTGGTTGCTCTGTCATTCATCACTAACCTACCAGAACAAATTTCATCAGGGGAGTTTCTGTGTTGAATTCAGGCTGAAAGCTATGCTGAAAATCAGACATGAGACTGTTTTAGGTGAGTGGGGAGGTATAGTCTTGCAGCATATGCTTCCAACAGCATCAACATAAGGATAGGACGACAAAAGGGAAGATGCAGTTACAGATAGCCCAAGGGCTGCTTTTGGCCAGTAAACTATAATAAGAAGTTATGTACTCACCATAACGTTCCATCTGAGTAGGTGGCTTCATTTGTCTGCAACCTGTGGGTCTTGGATCCGATATCGGATACGAGCCGGCAACTTGTTTCATAGCTAATGGATCTGAGCTCCTAGCTCCTCCCCTCACCCATAATCCCCTGCCAACCCTCCATGACCTCAGATCAAGTTTGCCCCTTTATAGATACCACAAAAAGGGTATTCCAATAAAACAACTTACATAGATCCATTTTGAAGGCCAGGGAGAAGGAGGGGGGATGGTTGCAGACAAATGAAGCCACCTACTCAGATGGAACGTTATGGTGAGTACATAACTTCTTAATCTGAAGTAGGGACTTCATTTGTCAGCAACTTGTGGGGCAGATTCCCCAGCTACCTGAATCTTGGGTGGCCATCATGGAAGGATATTGCGGAGCACCGCAGAGCCAAAGGATGCTCTCCCTCCAGAAATTATGTCCAGTTTGCAGTGGTTAATAAAGGTATGAGATGAGGCCCAAGTGGCTGCCGAACAAATATCATCCAACGGAACTCTAGATTTAAAGGCAGCAGAAGTAGAGATGGAACGAGTGGAATGTGCACGAACTCCTTCAGGTGATGGTCTCCCAGAAGCTTCGTACGCTAAAAGAATACATTGAGAAATCCAGCGTGACAAGGAGATTTTTGATACTGCTTTCCCCAAATTAAATTTGGCAAAGGAAATGAACAGCTGGTCGGATTGCCTGTGCCCAGCAATTCTATGAGTATAAAAACGCAGCTGCCTATGAACTTCTAATGAATGCAGCTTGTACTCTCCTTTATTCTGATATTTAGGAAAGAAGACCGGTAGATTTATGGATTGATTTATATTGGTTTCTGATGCTCTTTTGGGAAGGAAGGAGGGATTGGTCCTGAGGTACACTCTGTCCGGATGAAAAATCAAGTAAGGAGGTTTCACAGAGTGGGCTTGAAGCTCTGAAACTCTTTTCGCTGAAGTAATGGCTACAAGGAATGCTGTTTTCCAGGACAAGTATTTGAGATCCACTGAAGCGGCAGGTTCAAATGGAGGAGCAGTCAGGGCTTGAAGAACTAGTGAAAGATCCCAAGGGGGTACGGCTTCCTTTATAGGGGGCCTGAGCAGAAAGGTGCCCTTGAGAAAGGTTTTACACAATTTGGCCGACATCGATGGCCCTGTGTCATGTCCCACATGGTAATGGGAGATGGCAGCCAATACAGTTGAGCAACTAGTGCCTTCCTGAAAAAGTCCGGTTAGGAAGTCTAGTATGGATGGAAGAGGGGCCGTAAAGGGATCTAGATTATGATGCTCCGCGCAGACAGAGAAACATTTACATTTACTGCGGTACACTTTCCTGGTGGAAGGTTTATGCGCTGCCACGAGGATGGCTTTGACTGGTGAAGAGATACCAGGAGTCCTAACTAGGAGTGGAACTGTAGCAACGAAGCTGTCAGCTTCAGACTGTCCAGATTTGGGGTCGGCAAGCCCGATGGATGGGAGATTAGATCCGGACTGGGATCCAGGGGGGATTCACTAGGTGAGACCACAGGTAAGGGAACTAAATTTGCCGAGGCCAGAATGGGGCAATGAGGATCATCCTGCTCCCCAACCGCGAGGCTTTCTGTAAGAGCTGCAGCATCAGGGGTAGAAGAGGATAGGCATAAAGTAGACCGGGCGGCCAAGCATGCACCAGAGCGTCTCCTTGAGTTTCCCCTGGAGGGGGAATCAGAGCGAAGAAATTGTCGCATTTGGTGTTTGAGGGAGAGGCAAAAAGATCGCAGCAGGGTTGCCCCCATATTGCAAATATCTGCTTCGCTACTAGTTGGTTGAGAGACCACTCGTAAGGGGTAAGAAGGGTGCGGCTGAGTTTGTCCGCTAGGATGTTGGCCCGCCCCGGAATGTGCGTTGCAATCAGAAAGCGGTTGGTGGAAATCGCCCATTCCCACACTCTCATGGCTTTGCGGCATAGAGGGTAAGACCTGGTTCCCCCCTGTTTATTGATGTACCAGACAACAGACATGTTGTCCGACTGAATTGCAATAGTTCCTACGGGGAGGAGATTCTGAAGTGCTTGCAACATGTACAGCACCACTCATCTCCAGAACGTTGATACGCAGGGAGGTCTCTGTATCGTTCCACGTGCCTTGGACGGTCCTGCCTGAATAATGCCCCCCCCACTCGAGGCGGGAGGCGTCCATGGTCACCGTGGCGAGAGGGGGAGGGGTGCAGAAGGGTTGGCCCGTATGGAGATCCGGAGCATGAAGCCACCATAATAGGGCCCTCCTGCAAGCCTTGCTGATAGCGATGGGGTGATGAAGAGGAAAGGACAGAAAGGACCATTGCACTAGAAGGGTCCACTGCAGTACCCTCATGTTCAGACGGGCGCATGGGAGGAGCGTTATCGCTGCCGCCATGGAGCCCAGCGTCCTCAGGACCAATTCCGCCGGTGGGGCTTCTGACTGGAGGATGGCCCGCACATGAAGTTGCAAATTCCGTAGTCGTTCCGACGTCAGGAAGGCTCGAAGAGCTCTGGTGTCTATTCTGGCTCCTATAAATTCTATGACTTGTGCCGGGGCCAGAAAATATTTGTCGGCATTGATGGTGATGCCTAATTGGGGGGCTAAGCGGAGAAAGAAATCTCTGGCTGAGCAAAGTAGATGCCTTGTTGGGGCGGTCAGGAGCCAGTCGTCCAGGTACGGGAAGACCTGCATTCCCTGGAGTCTCAGGTGGGCCGCTATCACTGCTAACACCCTGGGGGCTGTGGTGAGGCCAAAGGGAAGGACCCTGAACTGGTAGTGACTGGCTCCCAGTCGGAAGCGGAGAAACCTCCTGGATCGTCTGTCCATTAGAATGTGGTAGTACGCATCCTTGAGGTCTATAGAGCACATCCAATCGTTCTCCCTTAGGAGGGGGAGAATAGATTGAAGAGTGACCATTCGGAATTTTTCCTTGGTTACCGACAGGTTCAAACGGTACAGGTCTAGAATTGGCCTTGAGTCCCCTGTCTTTTTTGGCACCAAAAAGAAAGTACAGTTTTGTACCTACCATAAATGTAGATGTCCGAACTGGATAGCATCTGCAGTCATAACAACAGGGTTGTCCTGTCGTCAGGCAGCCCTTCGGTCGGCCGGATTCCAAAGTCCGGGTCCGGCTTCGGCTGATGTCGCACCTCACCCGACGTCATCTCTGCTGGTCTTCGGGTATAAAGGCATCAGCCGATGTCATTTTCCTCAGTGTTTCTTGCCCCAGATGCCAGTTGCCCTCTTGGAAGGCTAAATTTTGGGTAAATGCCAATGTTTCCAAAAGGATAGAAGGCAAACACAAAAAATAAGCATGTATGTACATATATACAAACAAATACACCATAAGAGACTCCCCCCACCAGCTAGCTATTAGGAGGGTAAATACCCTAGGAGTACCACAGAGGGGAAGGAGGGAGGGTAATCCTGACTGCAGATGCTATCCAGTTCGGACATCTACATTTATGGTAGGTACAAAACTGTACTATGTCCTTCATGGATGCATCTGCAGTCATAACAACTGGGTAGAATACCATAGCCAACTAGGGAGGAGGAAGAATAGATTATGGTGTGGTTAGGATCCCTTGCAGAACAGCAGTGGCAAACCCTGCTCGGGATCTGGAATACAGAGGTAAATTATAATGCTTGGCAAATGTATGCACGGAGGTCTAAGTAGCCGCCTCAATAATGTCCTTGGTTGCCACTCCTCGTAAGAAGGCTGTGGTAGTGGCTGTTGCCCTTGTAGAATGAGGCCTTATGTTCTGTGGAATTGGTTTTCCATGGAAGGAGTAACAGAATCGTATGCAATTTCCTATCCATTTGGAGATTGTCTGTTTGGAAATAGCTTTTCCTTCCCTTCCTGTTGCATAGGCTACAAAAAGCTGGTCAGTTTTTCTGTTACTTTTTGTTCTGTCCAGGTAGTAGCGTAGCTGCCTATGTACATCCAAGGTATGCAGTATTCTTTCCCCTCTGTTTTGTGGGTTGGGGAAGAAGGTAGGTAGGTGGATTGCCTGGTTTAAAGACACTCTGGATACCACCTTAGGCATAAATGTAGGATTAGTCCTCATGGACACTATCTTGGTGGAAGATTAGGAAGGGTTGTACTGCCATTAGGGCCTGAAGTTCAGAAACCCTCCTTGCTGAGGTTATTGCCAGTAGGAAAGCAGTTTTCCACGATAGATGCTGCAGGTCTGCTGTTGCTGCTGGTTCAAAGGTGCAGTGTCAACTTTTCTAGCACAAAGTTCAAATCCCAAGCTGGCAATGGTGGTTTCCTAGGAGGTTTTACATTCTTGATCCCTCTGAGGAACTGCCTGATTAAAGGATGTGAAAAGGCAGGTGGATCGAAGCTGTATTCTGCTGAAATAGCTGATGCATGTATCTTGATGGAAGAATAGGACAGGCCTGTATGTAGAAGCTCTGCCAAATACTCCAGAATGTTAGCAATATCTATATTCGACACATCTTTTCCTCTTTCAGCACTCCAAATGACAAACCTTTTCCATTTTCCTGCATAGTTCCTTCCTGTTGAAGGTCTGCGGGCTTCAAGGATAATGTCTTTAACCCTTTGGGCAAGTTCTGGATTAGTTGCTGCTATGTGATGTTCCATGCAGTCAGTTGCAACGTTTTTAGGTTTGGATGCATGATGCTGTAGTTGTTCTGAGTTAACATCAAAGGCATCAGGGGTATTGTCCACATTTTGTCCCGAGACATGCTCCTCAGCAATGGGTACCAGTGTTGTCTTGGCCAGTTTGGAGCTATCAGAGTTATCCTTGGACGTTCCTCCTTGATTTTTAGTAAAACCTTGTGTATCAAGGGAAGAGGTGGGAATGCATATGCTGTCAGACCTTTCCAGCTCTTTCCATGCAAGTGGGTGGAATGTCCTTGTGCAGAATTTTTTGAGCTGGTGATTGAGAGGGGAAGCGAATAGATCTATCTGTGGCATTCCCCATTTCTTTGAGATGGTCTTGAAGATGTCCGGGTGTAGCATCCATTCGTGAGCATCCGAGGTGGTTCTGCTTAACATGTCTGCTAGAGTATTCTCCTTTCCCGGTACAAATATTGCCTGTAACTGGATGTTGTAGCTGAGTGCCAGGTTCCAAAGGTCCAAAGTCATTCTGCATAGGGGGTATGAATGAGTGCCTCCCTGTGTGTTGATGTACCACATGACTGTGGTGTTGTCTGTCCTTATCATCAAATGGCCTTCTTTGAGAAATGGTCTGAATTTTTGGATTGCCAGTTTTACTGCCAGCATTTCTTTTAGGTTGATGTGCAGGTGAAGCTGGTCCTGTGTCCACAATCCTTGTACGCATTTGTCCAGCATGTGAGCCCCCCATCCTAGGTCTGAGGCGTCTGTTGTGATGGTTTGGCTTGCTTGATAGTTGTGAAAGGGTAGGCCTGGGTTTGACTGGCATGCTTGAGCCCACCATAGGAACTCCTGTTTTAGGCATGGGATTAGTGGAATTTCTTCTTCTAGGCTGTGCCTGTGTTGTGACCATAAATTCTTTAGGTACCACTGTAGTTTTCTCATATGTAGTCTGGCATGTGGAACCAAGATAATGCATGATGCCATGAAGCCCAAGGCCTGCAGAACTTTTCTTGCTGTTAGCTTGTTCTGTCTTGTTAGTGACAAGAAGTAAAGAGGGAGTTGTTTTTGTTTTTCTGCAGTTAGGAATGCCATTTGTTTTACTGTGTCCAATTCCGCGCCCAAGAATGTCCTTGTTTGGGATGGTATCAGCCTTGACTTTTGTAAATTGACTGTGTATCCCAGTGCCTGTAGCAAGTAAATGACCCTTTGTAAATCTGTTGTCAGCTTGCTTTTGTTGTCTCCTTGTAGCAGGCAGTCGTCCAGGTATGGATAAATTTGGATTCCCTGAAGTCTGCAGTGGGCGATTACTGATGCCAGGCATTTTGTGAATACTCTGGCAGTAGATAAGCCAAAGGGCAATGCTGAGAATTGATAGTGCTCTGATCCTGCAAGAAATCTGAGGTATCTTCTGCAAATTGGTTGAATGGGGACGTGCAGGTATGCCTCCTTGAGATCTAGAGTTACCAGCCAACACTCCTTGCCCAGCATGGGAAGAAGTTGCTGTAGGGTCAGCATTTTGAATTTTGGGACAATGATGTATGTATTTAAGGTGGACAGGTCGAGAATAGGTCTCCAACTTTTTTCCTTTCTTGGAACTAGGAATAGTCTGGAGTAGAATCCTTTGCCTTGTTCTGGTCTTGGCACTCTTTCCACAGCTCTCATCTTTGTTAATTGCATTATCTGCTGTAGAGCTTCTGTTTTTTGATTTGGAGGCAGGTTTGGCATTCCTCTTTTGACTGGTAAAGTGTGGAAGTGGAACCGGTAACCTTGGTCTATGGTTTGCAAAATCCACTTGTCTTTGGTGATATAGTGCCAGTTCTTGGAAAATAAGGTTAATTTTCCGCCTAATGGTGCTGCTATTTGTTCCCTGGTAGGCGGAGTTAGAATAAAGTCACTGTGATTGTGCTGTTGTAGTGGTAGAGGCTGTGCCTGTGACTCTGTTATTACCTTGCCACTGTCGTCCTCTGTAGGCACCCCCTCTGGATTGATTTCTGCCTCTGGAACGTCTACTCCTGCCCCTTTGGGATCTTGTGGAGTCAGGAAAGGACCAATTCTTGGCAGGCCAGTTCCTGCTAAACCTTGGGGGCTGAACCTGCAAGAAATCTTTAACCGTTTGTACAGATTTTGCCTTTTCTTCCATTTTCTTCATTACCTGCTGGGCAGGTGTACCAAACAAACTGGCCTTATCCATAGGAGCATCTAATAACTTAGCTTTAACATGATCCGGTAAGACCTGTTCCTTCAGCCATGCATGTCTTCTTATCACTGTGCCAGTCATGGCTGATCTAAATGAAGCCTCCAGTGCATCATAGCCACATTTTAAGGAATGGTTACTAACCTGTTGTATGTTATTTACCATTTCTAATACATATTTCTTATCTATAGAGTCATCAGAGGATAGCTTTTTAGTTAATTGATCAAGCATAAACTCTTGGTATTGTATCATGTGAAACTGACAGTTTAAAGCTCTAGCTGAAAGAGTAGCTGAGGTGTAAACTTTTTTGCCCCATCTGTCTAAAGACCTGGCTTCCCTTTCAGAAGGAATAGGGTTTTTTGCTGTGGTCGAGGCTATTGCCTTAGGCCCCTGGGATATAGTTTCGGGGTCTGCAAGTGGGGCCTTGAATAGGTGATGATGAGTGTCTGGTACCCTGTAAAATCTATCTGGTTTGGCAGGGGCTGGAGGTAAGGAATCTGGTGCAGTGCAGACATCATTGAATGCATCGTCCACAACAGAGAGGACAGGAGGTATAGCTAAGGGCCTGTGTTGTGGAAGGTGCAGAAAAGTCCTAAGTCTTTCTGGAATCTGAGAAATCCTGTTCCTGCCATTGGAATTGTTCTCGCATGGCATGTAAGGTTTCCCCAAAGGAGAATTCTTCTGGTGGAGAAGCAGCTGGAATGGATTCTTCAGCATCTGAGTCTTCATAATTGGAGAAAGGAGCCTCTGGCTGGTCTGTAATATCTGAGTCTTCCGCAGAATCATCAGAGGACACAGGCTCGGGGGGCTCTGCTCTAGGTCTCTTTTCTCGGGGCTGAGAGGCCCTGTCTGGGTGAGATTGAGATCCCCTAATTAAAGATATTAAATCTTCTGCTAGTGTAAGTATTTGTGAACTAGAAGTGGGCCTGGTTGAGGGGGGTTTAACAGGCACTGATTTAGTAGATTTGGCTGCTTTAGCCCTGGCAAAGGCCTTAATAGACATGGCTGCAGGAGGCCTAGCAGCACCACGTGCTGGGGTAGAGACATCCAAAGGAATGGTGTCTGATAAGTCACTAGTAACCACTGTTGTAGGTAAAATTTCTGAGGCCGATTCAAGTAAGGTAGCAGGAACCTCAGTAGTAGTCATTGATTCAGCTGTACTTTGATCAGTTTTCTCGGTTTCGGCCGAAACCGAGACACTTGCGGTTTGTTTAACCATGGTTTCGGCCGAAACTGTGGACCGCGAGTGTCGGTCTTTTTCTTTGCGTTTTTTAACAATTTGGGTAGTCGGAGGATCCGACGGCATAATGTACGCAAAATCTGAGCCGAAAAACTGTTCAGCAAACTCCGACCGACGCCTAAGCGTTCGTCGGTTGAATGAGGCACAGGCCGAACAGGCTGCTACGTCGTGGTTTGGGCCTAAACAAGGCAAACAGTAAGAGTGGAAATCTTTATGAGGTATTTGTTTCCCACAAGTTAAACAGTTATTGACTTTTTCTGACATCGGCTGAGGCAAGAAAGAGTCCCCAACGGGGTACTTAGCTTTAGAAGTCTTGGTAGTATTCGGTAGTAGTAATCTCTGGATCTGACCGACCGGCACTTGCGAACAGCTTCTGCTTGCGCACGCGGCAAGAAAGACAGAGGAAAATGGCGTCGGCTGATGCCTTTATACCCGAAGACCAGCAGAGATGACGTCGGGTGAGGTGCGACATCAGCCGAAGCCGGACCCGGACTTTGGAATCCGGCCGACCGAAGGGCTGCCTGACGACAGGACAACCCTGTTGTTATGACTGCAGATGCATCCATGAAGGACATCCTGGAGTAGAATCCTAATCCGAGCTGGTCGTGGGGGACGGGCTGGATGGCTCTTTTTTCTAGCAGCTGCTGAATTTCTGCGGCTGCAGTCTCCCTCTGATCGGGTGGTACATCGGGGAGGTTCCTGAATTTGGGGACATGAAGTATTGGAATTTTGTACCCTCTGGATATAATTCGAAGCACCCAGCAGTCTGACGTGATGGACTCCCATGACGCTAGGTGCTCCGAGAAGCGCCCTCCGCCTGCCTCCAGAGTGGAGCAGCCGGGCAACCCTTCAGGGCTGCTGCGTGGGCCGGTCAGAGAAGGGTTCTCTGGTCCCAAAGTTCCTCGGAGCCCCTCTGCCCCTGGGGCAGCGTCCTCCCTGTCCTCCTCTGCCACGGAAGGACTGGTTGTCCGGAGCGTGTTGGGAGTGTTGAGATTTCCGGAACCACATCTTCTTCTGACCCTTTTGGTTCTTCGAAAAGGACCGCTGGGGAGCAGAGAAGCGGACTCCGACGGCAGACAACGTCTTCCCATCCTTCTCGCTCTGGACTAGTGTCTCGCGAACCGTTTTGTCAAACAGGGCAGAACCATCGAAAGGGGCATTCGCAAAGGACGCTTTAAAAGGCTCCCCAAAGTCACAATGCCGGAGCTAGGCTTGACGTCTCATGACTAGGCCCGCTCCGCTAGCTCTAGCGGCTCCATCGGTGGAGTGGGACAATAGCCGCATAGAGGTATTCGAAATAGATCTCAGAGTGGCCATTCGGGTGGAGTACAATTGTTTGTCCTCCGCCGACATGGACTCAGAGAGGGAGGAAGCGTATTCTTTGATAAGATCCCGCTGCATCCTGATGACGTGTGCCATATAGTTCAGAAACCTTACAGAAAAGGTCGCTGAACTAAAATCTCGCTTCCCTAAGCGATCCATCGATCGGGACTCCTTGCTCGGTGGATGGACTGAGGGGGCTCTCCTGAGCTAGTTCCCTCTTCATGGCTGCCGCCATCAACATGGCATCTACGGGGGGACCCTTGCTCCAGTGTGACCGGTCTGCGGGGGGGATCAGTTTCCTGTCTGGGCATTTAGGGACTGGCTACATGGTGTCCGGGTCCTTCCATGCCCTGGTGGTAATAAGGTCCACCAGGGGGTCGGCCGCAGGGGACACCCAAGAGGTAGATGGGCCTGCATCGAATGCCTCCAGAAACACGGACTCGTCGGAGGAAGCCTTGGGGGCAGACCACCCACCTCTGATCCTAAGCATTTCCATGATGTCTCCAAAGGAGACATCCTCAGGGGGTGATCTTGGGGAGCCTTCCCCTTCATCCAAGTCCGTGTCCTCAGTTAAGCACTCAGGGGAGTCCACGTGCCTCCTCTTGCACTTGTGCTTGTGAGGCACTTCCTCGGGGGGGGGGGGGGGATGTCCGAGGAGGTCTCGCCAGCAACATCCTTTTCCAATGGAACAACCTGGGAAATCGAAGCAGGCTGTCCCTTTGGCCGGGTGATGGAAGCCTGGCCCAGCAGAGAGGGAGTGCAGTGTGGAGCCGAGACAAGGGCCGGGGGTCCAGATGCTCTCGACAGTGCCCTCTCCACTACATCGAAGGCCGAGGGGGAACCGCTCTCCCTGGGCTCAGAGAGCTGACTCCCACTCCGATCCGATGAAGGGATCAGAGCCGGCGCCGAGACCGTCGGATCCGAAGGACCAGTGTGCTCCGACCTGGACGGAGCCGAAGGCACAGTGAATCCCCCGGATCCGAAGCTCGGGCCACAGCTCCGAGAGATCAGATCCGACAGACTCGAGGGCAGGGTCAGATCCGAAGTACCAAGTACTGTCGGCGCCGACCCACGCTCCGGCGCTGCCGGCTCAACCGGGTAGCGGGACGGAGAAGGAACAATTGGAGCAAAAAAGGGTGTCGAGCTTCCCCCGAAGGGGGGGGGGGGGGCAAGAGCACTCCCATCTGCAGCTGGGCCTGGATGAACCTTCGCATCATCCGGTCCAAGTCTGCATCTGACATACTGTAAGTTGATCTCGATGAGGCCACCGAGGCAGGCCTGGAATGCCGCCTTGATGACCTCTATGGAGATTGGGCCTCCTCCTCCTCAGGTCCTGGGAAGAAAAGTACAGTTTTGTACCTACCATAAATGTAGATGTTCGAAGATCCACATTGCTGCAGTCCTTACACTTGGGTAGTCCGCTGTCCTCGGTCGGCCCGAATATCAAAGTATAAGGCTGACGTCGGTCAAGGCGCATTAGACAGACATCAGGACGTCAGGGTACAAATGCGCATGACCGACGTCATATCCTCAGTCTTTTCTTGCCCCAGATGTCAGAAGACCCTAACAAGAAAGGTCAAAACCCAAAGACAACAAAACCAACAACCAACCACCCTAGCACTAATAATATGTACAATATATACAATATACACAATATTTACAATCCAACCCACACAACCTCTAACTACAGAGGGAAGGAGGGAGGGTAAATTGGACTGCAGCAATGTGGATCTTCGAACATCTACATTTATGGTAGGTACAAAACTGTACTATGTTCTTCATCTCACATTGCTGCAGTCCTTACACTTGGGTAGAATCCCAAAGCAGAGGTAAGGGAGGCTGGCACAACTATAAAGAAGCAGGAGCTGCCAAAATGCCCTGTAAAATAGCAGTGGCAAAACCAGCCCTAGATTTAGAGTAAAGTGGAAGGTGATAATGCTTAGAGAAAGTATGCACAGAACTCCAAGTAGCTGCCTCCAAGATATCTTTAGTTGCCACCCCTTAAAAGCTGTTGAAGTGGCAGTAGCCCTAGTGGAATGAGGCCTAATCCCAGCGGAACCTCCTTGCCATGATGGGAATAACAGAAAGCAATGCAAAACCCAATCCACTTAGAAATAGTTTGTTTTGACACAGGCTTGCCCTGAGAACTCAAAGCAAAAGAAACAAATAACTGCTGAGACTGCCTGAACCCTTTAGTTCTGCTCAAATAATATCGCAACTGCCTGTGTATATCCAAAGTGTGCAAAATCTTTTCCCTTTATTTTGGGGTTTGCATAAAAGGTAGGCAAATGAATAGTTTGGTTTAAAGACACACTAGAAACCACTTTAGGCATAAAGGAAGGATTAGTACGTAAAGATACCCTATCTTTATGGAAAATTAAGAAAGGCTCAACTGCCATAAGGGCCTGCAATTCAGAAACCCTTCTCGCAGAGGTAATGGCTAACAAAAAAGCAGTCTTCCATGATAAATATTTCAACTCAGCAGTAGCTGCAGGCTCAAAAGGTTGTAGAGTGAGTTTCTCCAACACAAAATTGAGATCCCAAGCAGGAGTAGGAGCTCTCCGTGGGGTCTTATATTCTTTGCCCCTCTAAGGAATTGCTTAAACAAAGGATGAGAAAACAATGGTGGGTCACAATCATAGTGAGCAGAAATTGCTGCAGCATGAATCTTAATAGAAGAGAAGGACAAACCTTTGTCCAGTAACTCAGTAAGATATTGAAGAGCCACACTTAAATTAGGCTTAGAAACATTAAATGCTTTTGCTGCACTCCAAAATAAAAATCTCTTCCATTTATCTGCGTACACTTTCCTTGTACTAGGCCTTCTGGCTTCCAAAATAACTTTCAAAACTTGCTGTGGAAGCTGAAACCCTCCAGAGTTTAAAACAGAATATGCCAGGCTGTCAGGTGAAGAGAGTGAAGTTTGACATTGAGTAAATGACTGTTCTCCTGAGTCAGCAGGTGTGGAATCGAAGGTAAAGGCCATGGAGGCTCCCGTACCAGACTTCTCAGTAGTGGGTACCAATGCTGTCGAGGCCAATCTGGAGCTATTAAAATCATCTTTGGCTTGTCCTGTCTGACCTTCAGAAGTACCTTTGGGAGGAGAGGCAGAGGTGGAAAGGCATACACATGAAGATTGCTCCAATTGAATGAAAGAGCATCCACTTTCCAAGCTGTGGGATGAAAACTTTTGTGCAAAACTTTGGCAGCTGGTAGTTTAGTGGAGAAGCGAACAGATCTATGTCAGGAGTTCCCCATGACACTGTCAATTTCTGAAATACATGAGGATCCAATTTCCACTCGTGGGGATCCATAATTTGTCTGCTCAACACATCTGCTAAGGAGTTCTGTGCTCCGGCAGAAACCTTGCCTGAAGATTTAGCTGTAAACTGAGAGCAGTCTCCCACAAAATCATTGCTTGTCTGCACAGAGGATAAGAATGTGTTCCCCCTTGCTTGTGGTTGTACCACATGACAGTTGTGTTGTCTGTTAGAATCAACACCTGCCCTGGAAGAAGTAAATCCTTGAAAGCTATTAATGCAAATTGGACTGCTAACATCTCCTTCAGGTTGATATGTAGATGTAGAAGTCTGGCAGGCCACGTGTCTTGTATCCACTTTCCATTTAGATGAGCTCCCCAAGCTTTGTCTGAGGCATCTGTCGTTAGAATCTGACTCGCCTCTGGCCGGGTCACAGAGAGTCCCTTGTTTAGGTGACATTCCTGAGCCCACCACAAAAATTCCTTTTGAATGCAAGGTATTATCTGAATGACAGTGTCCAAATCTTGGCAGTGCTGTGTCCATACATTTTGAGATACCATTGTAGCTTCCTCATATGCAGTTTGGCATTGGGAAGCACCAGAATACAAGATGCCATGAACCCCAAGGCTTGAAGGACTGTCCTTGCAGTCAGCCTGGACTGATGAGACAATTGATGGAAGTAGAGAAAGATTCTTTTGTTTGTCCGGGGTCAAAAAGGCCATCTGGGATGCTGTATTCAGTCTCACACCCAGAAAGCACATGTCCAGAGAGGGTACTAGACTGGACTTTATTTCGTTCACAGAATACCCTAGGCATCTTAGCACTGCTATCACAAAGTGTAGATGATGAAGAAGCTCTTCTTTTCCTTGAGCCAGAATCAGACAATCGTCCAAATAAGGATAGATCTGTATTCCTCTTAGTCTGAAGAGAGCTATCACTGGAGCCAGAACCTTCGTGAATACTCTGGGCGCAGTAGATAAGCCAAAGGGCAATGCAGAGAACTGATAATGAGAAGTCCCAGCCGAAACGTAGATATTTCCTGCAACTTAGCCTGATAGGAACATGAAGGTAAGCCTCCTTGAGATCCAGAGTCACCATCCAATGATCTTTGCCCAGCAGAGGTAAAAGCTGTTGTAACGTCAACATTTTGAACTTGGGAATGTCCAGATAAGTGTTGAGGATAGATAAATCCAAAATTGGTCTCCACGTGTTCCCCTTCTTTGGTACTAGGAACAGGCGAGAATAAAATCCTAGGCCCACTTCTGACAGAGGGACCGGCTGAATGGCTCCTATTTGGAGTAGCAGAGAAATCTGTTTGTGAGCCTCTATTCCTTGCTGAGGAGGAACGTCTGGCATGCCTTTGAAAGGAGGCAAGGTATGGAAATAAAACCTGTAACCTTGGTGTATGATATCCAATACCCATCTGTCTTGGGTAATTAAACTCCAATTTTCTTTGAAAAGTGCCAACCTTCCTCCCAAAGGTGCTGCTAGTCGAGAAGACTCTGGCAGCTGAAAAGGTAGGTCATTGGGTCTGTTTACGAAAGGACTGACCCCTGCCCTCACCCGAAGACTGTGCAGGTGAACTTCCTGTTCTAGGCCTGAAAGAGCCCTGAGCTCTGCCCCTACCCGCCTAGACCTGCCCCTAGACTGGGAATCATAAGAAGGATACGTCCACCCCTTAGTAGGCCAATTTCTGCTAAACTTCGGAGGCTGAACCTGCAAAAAATCTTTAACAGTCTGCATAGACTTAGCCTTGTCTTCCATTTTCTTTAAGACTGCCTCAACAGGTGACCCAAATAACACATCAGATTGTAAAGGAGCATCCAAAATCCTTGTCTTAACATGGTCAGATAAATTCTGATCCCTCAGCCAGGCGTGCCTGCGAAGAACTGACCCTGTGGCAGCCACCCTAGACGAGGCCTGTACAGCATCAAAACCACATTGCAAAGAATGCTTACCCACTTGTTCAGAGACATGTACCAAATCCTGTAACTCTTTACAGTCAATACCTTCCGCCAGAGCATCTACCTTAGACTTCAATTGAGACAGTAGATAGTTTTGGTATTTTAACATGTGAAACTGGCAATTTAGAGCCCTCATAGCTAGGGTGGAAGACGTATAAATTTTCTTTCCCCATCTATCCAAAGCCCTAGCCTCTTTATCTGGAGGAACCGGATTTTTAACAACAGAAGCCTTAACACCCTTAGGCCCCTGACTAACAGTTTCAGGGTCCGCCCTAGGACTCTTAAAAAGAAACTTATGAGCTTCAGGCACCCTATAATACCTATCCGGCTTAACAGGAGCAGGAGGCAGGGAATCAGGATTAAGAGAAGCCTCTGCAAACACATCCTCCACAACATCCAGAACAGGAGGTATAGCCAAAGGCCTATGCTGGGGTAAAAACAGAAATTCCCTAAGCCTTTTCCTGGAATCAGAGAAATCCTGACCTTCCCACTTAAAATGCTACCTCATGGAATGGAGGGTCTCTGAAAAAGAAAAATCCTCAGGAGGAGAAGCAGAAGGAGTAGAATCATCCACATCAGAATCAGAATAAGGGGAATACTCCTGCAAGTCTTCAGAAGACTCTGAAACATCTGAAGCCTGCTCAAAACTCCCCAACTCAGGTTCCACCCTAGGCCTCTTAACAGGAGGGGGCAAAGAACCTCTAATTAAGGTAATCAAATCTTCTGCCATTTTAAGCATATGCTTCTTGGGCACAGATCCTGAAGAACTAGGAGTGACACCAACTGAAGCTAAACCTGGCCTGCCTCTGGGAGAAGCCTTGGAAACAGAAGGCCTAACCACCCTAGGAAGGGAGGGGAGTACAGTAACCTGAGAGGCCCCTTCAGCCTGACTTGCCTCCTGAGAGGCCACATCCTGCAATAACAAGGTCTCCCCCTGGGCCTCCAGAGAAACCTCCGGTGGAACCACCGGCTCCACCGATACCTCTAAAGAACCGGCGTCCGGTACGGACGACTCGTATACCCTGGTCTTAGCTGCTTTATCCTTGCGCTTTGAAGAAGCGGACGCCGGAGCATCCGACGGCATAGTGTAATTGCACCGCTTCCCAAAGACTAACCTGGCACAATCTAACCTTCTCTTAATAGTACGCTTATTGAATCTAGCACAAAAGCGACACCCAACAACGTCGTGCTCAGGCCCTAAACAAGGAATACACAAGGTATGATAATCTCTATGCGGTATCTGTTTCCCACAAGAAATACAGTTATTCACTTTTTCTGACATCCGGTAAACCACTGAGGCAAGAAAAAATCAAAATATTCCCCAACGGGGTACTTAGCCAACTTTGACTCGGTCTGAAACTCCGAACTCGAAAAATTTCAGAACGCTGAACGGCACTTGCAACGCTGCTTCTGCATCGGACCATGCGGCAAAAAAGACTGAGGATATGACGTCGGTCATGCGCATTTGTACCCTGACGTCCTGATGTCAGTCTAATGCGCCTTGACCGACGTCAGCCTTATACTTTGATATTCGGGCCGACCGAGGACAGCGGACTACCCAAGTGTAAGGACTGCAGCAATGTGAGATGAAGAACCTCAAGGAGATCGGAGTCGAGGAGGAGCAGACCTAGAAGCTGTGGAGGGAGAAGCCTGCTTAGCTGGCGGGGCCGAAGCGGAGGCCTCGGCCCGCCGCTTATGGTGCTTCTCCCTCCGTTTCTCCCTCCTAGCCTCCCTGTCCTCCGGCGCTTTAGCAGGAGTTTGGGTCCCGGCAGGAGTGGCAATCACCACAGCCTGTGGTAGTGCCACGGGAGGAGCGGGGGCCAAAGCCCCGCTAGGAACAGCTTCGACCTCTGCTCTTTCAGTGACCTGGGGTTGAACGCTGCACACATGGTACAGCCTGAGGAAAGATGTTCAACCCCAAGGCACCGAACGCACTGAGTGTGACCATCAGACTGGGAGAGCTCATGGCCACACTCAGTACATTTTGAAAAAATGGCTTTTGGGGCCTCAGCCATACTTGTGGAAAAAGAGAAGTACTACACAGACACACAGGCCCCAAAACACAAACACACGCACACTCTCACTAACAGCCAGCGAAGGGAGGGAAAAAACTATATAAAAAGATATAAAATACAAGGAACCTGACTCTTACACACTTTTTAAAGCTAATGACAGGAGAAAGTGGAAGAAAATTACACTTATCTGACAATACTCGCTAAGAGCTCGAAAATCCAGCTATTCACAACCGCGGCAAACTAGATCTGAGGTCATGGAGGGTTGGCAGGGGATTATGGGTGAGGGGAGGAGCTAGGAGCTCGGATCCATTAGCTATGAAACAAGTTGCCGGCTCGGATCCGATATCGGATCCAAGACCCACAAGTTGCTGACAAATGAAGTCCCTACTTCAGATCAGAGTTTTTCTAAACTCATGAAAAGTGCATCTGTTGAATAAATTTACTCATCACAAATAGACTTACACAGACAAGGCAACGTAAAGTACAGTTGTGTACCCTTACCATAAATGTAGATGTTAGAGTGTATTCACTGTTGCATTTATTACATTTGGGTAATCTGCTGGCAGGTTGCCCTCAGTCGGCCTGAATAACAAAGTCTTGGGTCCTGCGTCGGTTGCTGTCTCCTCTTCATGACGTCAGGTCGTCAGGGGGTATAAAAAAAATGCAGCCGATGCCATTTTATTCAGTCTTTCTTGCCGCGCGGTGCCCGAAGCAGAAGTAGTTCGCAAGTGCTGGTCGGCAGACTCCTGAAAATTTTGCATTCGAGTTTCAAAACCGAAGTCTTCAACTAAAGCCAAGTACCTCATTGGGGAAACTTTTTCTTGCTCCTTACCGATGTCAGTAAAAGTTAATAATTGCATTACTTGTGGGAAGCAAATACCTCATAAGGATTTTCATTTGTACTGTATTCCTTGCCTAGGCCCAGATCATAACGTGCCTTGCTGTCGATTTTGTGCTAGATTTACCCAACGCACTATTAAGCGTTGGTATATGCTTCAAAATATTGCTGCAGGTTGCCCTCAGTCGGCCTGAATAAAGTCTTGGGTCCTACGTCGGTTGCAGTCTCCTCTTCCAAGACATGTCATCAGGGGTATAAAACATGCAGCCGAAGCCATTATATTCAGTTTTTCTTGCCCCAGACTAAAAACAAATACACCACAAAGGCTTTTGAGTACAGTGAAGGAAAGAAAAGATACAGAAAGAGGGATGGCAGGTAGGTAATCCGGACTGCAACCGTGAATACACTCAAACATCTACATTTATGATAAGTATACACAACTGTACTATGTTCTTCGTGTTTCACTGTTGCAGTCAATACATGTGGGTAGAATCCCAAAGCTATGGATGGGAGGATGGAACTAAATAGCATTAGGAGTGGCTATAAGTCACTGAAGAACTGCAGTGGCAAAGCCTGCCCTGGATTTGGAGAAGAGAGGCAAATGATAATGCTTTGTGAAGGTATGAACTGAGCTCCAAGTAGCAGCCTCTAGAATGTCTTTGGTTGGAACCCGTCTGACAAATGCTGCTGAGGTAGAGGCAGCCCTGGTTGAATGTGACCTGATTCTTTGGGCACAGGTTTTCCATGCTGCAAGTAGCAGAAACGAATGCAGTGGCTTATCCACTTAGAAATAGTCTGCTTTGAAACAGCATTCCCCTCTGACCCTGCAGCAAATGCTACCAGTAGTTGCTCAGACTTTCTTAGAGCATTGGTCCTGTTTAAGTAGAATCTTAGTTGTCGGTGTACGTCCAATGAATACAGAATCTGCTCCCCCTTGTTCTGCGGATTTGGATAAAATGTTGGCAGGTGAATTGTCTGGTTAAGAGCCACACTGGATACCACCTTAGGCATAAAAGAAGGACTGGTCCTTTAGGACACCCGGGTAAAATATAATAAAAGGCTCCACAGCCATGAGAGCCTGTACTTCTGAAACTCTTCTTGCTGAAGTGACTGCCAAGAGAAAAGCTGTTTTCCAAGATAGAAATTTTACATCCGCAGCAGTTGCTGGTTCAAAAGGAGCCAGGGTGAGTTTTTCCAGCACAAAATTGAGTTCCCATGCAGGAGTTGGTGATCCTCTGGGAGGCCTTAAATTTTTAGCCCCCATAAGATATTGCTTAAGCAGAGGATGAGAAAAGAGAGGAGGCTCTGTGTTTTAACGAGCCGAAATGGCAGAAGCATGAATTTTTATTGAAGAAAAAGATAGGCCCTTGTTAAGCATCTCAGTCAAATATTGTAAAATCTGAGGAATATTGGGCTTTGCTGTGTCTGTTCCTTGAGCTTGGTTCCAAGCACAGAATCTCTTTCATTTATCAGCATAAGATTTTCTAGTACTAGGCTTTCTGGCTTCCAAAATGTCATCCATCACAGATTTACTGAAAGGTGGTGTTTGAATAATTAAATGATCAGCCATGCTGCCAGATTCAGAGTTTGGAGCTGAGTGTGCAGAATTTGATTGTTCTGCTGAGACAGTAGATGTGGTATTTGAGGCAGGAACCAAGGAGGAAGTTGAGACATATTCTTTAGAACTGGGTACCAGTGCTGGCAAGGCCTGTCTGGAGCAACTAGGATCATTTTTGGTTTTTCCAGTCTTACTTTTAGTAAGACCTTGGAGAAAAGAGGCAGAGGGGGAAAGGCATAGACTGATGGGTTTTTCCAACTGAAGAATAGGGCATCCACTTTCCATGCTTTTCTTTGACAAGTTCTTGTGCAGAATTTGTCCAGCTGATAATTTTGGGGAGAGGCAAATAGATCTATGTCTGGGCTCTCCCATTTCTGTGTTAGCATGCTGAAGATTTGTGGATCCAGTTTCCATTTGTGCGGGTCCATAAGATTTCTGCTTAGGTCGTCTGCCAGAGTATTTTGCTTTCCTGGCAGCAATTTAGCTTGAAGATGTATTTGGTAAATCAAAGCTGTGTTCCACAATGCTATGGCTAGTCTGCAAAGGGGGTAGGAATGTGTACTCCCCTGCTTGTTTATGTAACACATAACTGTGGTGTTGCCCGTCTTTATCAGTAGTTGTCCTGGACGAAGGAAGTCCTCGAAGGCTGTCAGAGCATTCTGAACAGCTAGCATTTCTTTCTGGTTGATATGCAGATGCATTTGATTAGGGCTCCATTTGCCCTGAAAGCATCTCCCCGCCAGGTGGGCCCCCGAAGCATAATCTGATGCATCTGTAGTTAGGGTTTGGGTGACAGGGGGTAAAGTGAATGACAGTCCCTTGTTTTGGTGGCATGTCTTTGCCCAACAAAGAAACTCCTGTTGTAGGCAGGGAATGAGAGGAATCATTGTTTCCAGACTGTGACAATGTTGACTCCATAAACTTTTTAGGTACCACTGTAGTTTCCTCATATGCAGTCTCACATATGGAATTAGAAGAATGCAGGATGCCCTGAACCCCAAAGCCTGCAGAATTTGTCTTGCAGATAACTGGGTTTTGAGTTTTTGTTGCCATTTGTTTGAAGAATGTTGTCAGTTGCCTTTGTTTGTCTGGTGTAAGGTAAGCCCATCTGGGCATCTGTATTCACGCTTGCACCCAGAAATGTAATTAGAGAGGGTACCAGTTGGGATTTCCTTTCGTTTATTGTGTACCCTAGGCATGTTAGAAGCCTTTTTACAAAAGCCAGATGTTGAAGAAGTGTCCTTGTCCTCTGCTTGAATGAGACAGTCGTCCAGATAAGGATAAATTTGTATGATTCTTTCTCTGCAGAATGCAATTACTGGTGCCAGACACTTTGTAAAGACCCAGGGAGCAGTAGATAAGCCAAAGGGCAGTGCAGAGAATTGATAATGCATAAAACCTGCCTTGAAGCGGAGGTATCTTCTGCATGATTCCCTTACTGGGATATGCAGGTATACCTCTTAAGTCTAGAGTCACTAACCAAGCGTTCCTGCCCAGCATAGGCAGTAGCTGTTGTAAAGTCAGCATTTTGAATTTTGGAATGCCCAGGAACGTGTTCAAAATCAATGTCCAGTATTGGACACCAGGCATTGTCTTTTCTGGGTACTAGGAAAAGTCTTGAATAAAAACCTGGTCCTTTTTCCCTTTCTGGTACTGGTTGAATAGCCCCCATTATTCATGAGGGACATAACTTGTTTCTGTGCCTCTGCCCAATGATTTCGTGGAAGATCTGGCCATCCGTTTGGAATTGGCAAAATATGGAAATGAAATCTGTACCCCTGGGATACTATGTTTAATACCCACTTGTTCTGGGTAATTAACTGCAAATTTTGTGCATGAAGTGCTAGTTTTCCCCCAAGGGGGCTGCCAAAAGATAGGTGCTTTGTGAAGGTAGAGGAAAGTTATTGAGACTGCTTACTATAGGGTTGTGCTTTCTTTCCTCCAGATTTGGAGGTGGAGGCACCCAATTGCTTTGACCTGTAAGAACCCTGTGATTGGTATCTGGAGCCTTTTGAGCGTCTGGATTTGCCTTGAGTGGCTCTGCTGGGTAAAGGTAATTAAGTCCTTAGCCATTTTGATCATCTGTTTTTTAGGCATAGGGGCCTGAGCACGTGGCTCATGCGTCGTTTTTTTACACATAGATGATGTTTTTGATCTTGTTTTAGAGGCTGGCGTCAGTTTAATATAAAACTGTTGAGGTCTGAAAACACCCTCAGAAGCCGGTGCCTGCTCAGCGGGTCCAGACCCATCCAAGGAAGAGACATCCGCGGATTCAATACTTGAGAATCTCCCTGCATACCGGACTCCGAATGGGTCTCGGTAGAGACCTGCGACTCAAAAGTAGCGGGTATAAAGGGCTGCGAAAGCGCCTCGCTGAGTACCGGCGAACCGGCGACTGGCTTAGGAGAAGCTTTGTTGTCGGTTTTGGACCTCGATGGTCTGTCTCTGTCTTTTTCTTTGCGTTTTTTGTGAACTCCGGTAGTCGGATTGCTAACAGATGACATTTCAGGAAAATTAAATCTTGATCCAAAATATTCAGAAGAAAACTATACAGACGCTTAATAGTGTGTTGGTTAAATCTAGCACAAAACTGCCAGCAAGGCACGTTATGATCTGGGCCTAGGCAAAGAATACAGTACAAATGATGATCCTTATGAGGTATTTGCTTCTCACAAGTAATGCAATTATTAACTTTTACCGACATCGGTAAGGAGCAAGAAAAAGTTTCCCCAAAGGGGTACTTCGCTTTAGTTTGAAGACTTTGATTCTGAAACTCGAATGCAAAAAGTTCAGGAGTCGGCCGACCGGCACTTGCGAACTGCTTCTGCTTCGGGCACCGCGTGGAAAGAAAGACGGAATAAAATGGCGTTGGCTGCATGTTTTATACCCCTGACAACCTGACGTCATGGAAGAGGAGACAGCAACCGACGCAGGACCTAAGACTTTATTATTCAGGCTGACTGAGGGCAACCTGCCAGCAGATTACCCAAATGTAATAACTGCAACAGTGAAACACGGAACAGTGAAACACGAAGAACATCAGCAAACCATAAAAGGAAGTTATGTTCTTACGATACTGCTGGATCCTATTCATCCAAACCCATCCACTACAACTGCTGGGTACCGAGTCACTTGTCAGATCTGCTCCATCTATTAGCCAGTGCCTCCAGCTCCTTCAAAAGCTTTCCCCTAATCTCGTGTGATTCTCTCCCTTCAGACTGAGCTGACTGACCTACTGTCTAAAAATCTCAGGAGCAACTATAATATGATGACACATACAAATGAAGTAACAATGTGGGAGTGTAATGCAGGGAGGTATGTATCAGACAGATTTAGATGAAAAGGATAGTGTGTTACTGTTAAGTACATGACTTCTGTATACTATTTCATCAGTCAGCCCAATTCCATCTGTTGGAATAGAACCCAACACTACCTGGTATCTCGGGTGAAAAAGGAGTAGCAGACCATGTATTGTTGATGTATGTGTCATCTATGAAGGAATAACTGTGCTGATTTCCGAAGGTCTTTAGTCCTGTCCAGGTAAAACCTAAGCTGTCTGTGCACATAAAGAGAATGTAGGATCCTTTCACCTCTATTTCGAGGATTAGGAAGAAGGTAGGAAAATGTATGGACTGATTAAGAGTCAGGCTAGAAACCACTTTAGGCATAAAAGAGAGGTTGGTCCGCAGAGACCCCATCTGCATGGAAAATAAGAAAAGACTCCACAGCCATCAAAGCTTGCAGCTCTGAAACCCTCCTTGCTGAAGTTATAGCCAAGAGGAAGGCAGTCTTCCAAGAGAGAAACTTTAAATCTACAGTGGCAGCTGGCTCAGAAAGAGGAAGAGTGAGTTTCTCTAGAACAAACTTAAGGATCCCAGGCTGGAGTAGGTGCCATTCTGGAAGGTTTTTATTTGCAAGCACCTCTGAGAAACATTTTCAACAGGGGATGAGAGAAAATGGGTTGTTCAAAACAACAATGAGCAGAAATGACTGAAGTATGGATCTTGATAGAGGAAAAAGAAAGACCACCCTGAAGCAAATCAGCCAAGTATTCCAGGATCAGAGGAAGGGTAGGCTGAGAAGAAGATTCCCCTCTATCCTGCATCCAATTAGAGAACCTTTCCCATTTACCAGCATAGGACTTCCTAGTGCTAGGCCTCCTGGCCTTCCTCAGCACGTCAACCACCTGCTGGGAAAGGGAAGAAGAAAAAAAAAAAGAAGTCATACAATGAGCCATGCTGCTAAATGGAGAGACTGAAGATGAGGATGTAGAATGTTTCTCCCCTTCCTGAACCAAAAGATCTGGCTTCAGAGGAAGATGCCAAGGAGGAAACTGGGAGAGACTGAAAAGCAGTTGATATCAATGCTGTCTGGGCCAGTCCGGAGCTAGAAGAATAGTCCTTGGTCGTTCGCCCTGATCTTCAATAATACTCTGGGAAGAAGAGGAGGGAAGGCGTAAACTGACAGCAGCGTCCAAGGGAAGGACAGAGCATCCACTCTCCAGGCTCTGCTGTGATGCTGTCTGGTGCAAAAAAAAAGAAGTAGAAGATGGTTGTCTGGGGAGGAGAAAAGATCCACCTGAGGTTTGCCCAAACATTCAATGATGCTGTAAAAGACTGCTCTGTTCAGCTGCCACTCGTGCAAATCCAGGGTTTGTCTGCTCAACTGGTCTTCCAAAACATTGAGCCTTCCTGGAAGAAATTGAGCTAGGAGATGCAGGCCCAGGGATGCTGCCATGGACCAAAGATTCATGCTCTGCCTGCACAGGGGGTAAGAATGAGTCCCTCGCTGTTTGTTGATGTACCAGATGACTGTGGTGTTGTCTTTTCTAACGAGCAGGGTCGCTGGAGAAAGAAGATGCTTGAAAGCTAGTACGGAAATGCCATCAACTCCTTTAGAATTATGTGCAGATGCATCTGCTGGGCATTCCAACGTCCCTGTATGCATGCGCCATCCAGGTGTGCTCCCCAGGCGTAGTCCGTTGCATCTGTGGTAAGAAAGTACAGTTCTGTACACTTATCATAAATGTAGATGTTAGAGTGTATTCACTATTGCAGTCATTACATTTGGGTAATCCTGCTGGCAGGTTGCCCTCAGCCGGCCTGAATTCCAAAGTCTTGGGTCCTGCGTCAGCTGCTGTCACCCCTTCCCTGACGTCAGGTCGTCAGGAGTATAAAAGAAGCAGCCGATGCCATTTTCTTTAGTTTTTCTTGCCCCAGATGTCAGGTGCCCCCCAAAAGGGTTGCCAAAATTTAGATATGTATAATTACATGCACCAATATAAAATTTACCTTCATCTACAAACAAATACACCACATAGGTTGTATAAATCAGAGAAGGAAAGATAGGTTCCATCAGAAGAAAAGGGGGATGGTGAGTGGGTAACCTGGACTGTAACAGTGAATACACTCGAACATCTACATTTATGGTAAGTGTACACAACTGTACTATGTTCTTAGTGTTTCACTGTTGCAGTCATTACATTTGGGTAAAGTCCCAAAGCTAAGATTGGGAGGCTGGAGCTAAACAGCATTAGGAGCAGCTATGAGGCCCTGCAGAACTGCAGTGGCAAAGCCTGCCCTGGATTTAGAGTAGAATGGCAGATGATAGCACTTTGTAAAGGTGTGCATTGACCTCCAAGTAGCAGCCTCTAAAATGTCCTTGGTAGGTACTCCCCTGAGAAAGGCTGCTTAAGTGGCTGCAGCTCTGGTTGAATGTGGCCTAAGGCCCTTAGGTATTGGCTTGCCATGGTGTACATAGCAGAAACGAATGCAGTGGCCTATCCACTTTGAAATAGTCTGCTTTGAGATAGCCTTTCCTTGTGATCCTGCAGCATATTTCACTAGTAATTGCTCCGTCTTTCGGAAAACTTTGGTTCTGTCCAAGTAGAATCTAAGCTGTCTGTGTACGTCAAAGGATGCAGAATTCTCTCCCCCCCTGTTCTGTGGATTTGGATAAAAGGTTGGCAGGTGAATAGTTTGGTTGAGAGCCACACTGGACACCACCTTAGGCATAAATGTTGGGCTTGTCCTCAGGAGACCCTGTCTGGATAAAAAATGACAAAAAGGTTCCACAGCCATGAGTGCCTGTAGCTCTGAAACTCTTCTTGCAGAAGTTATTGCTAGGAGCAGAGCTGTTTTCAAAGATAAAAACTTTATATCAGTAGTAGCAGCTGGCTCAAAAGGAGGCAGGGTGAGTTTTTCCAAGACATAGTTGAAGTCCCATGCAGGCACTGGTGATGATCTTGGAGGTCTTAAAATGTTTGGCTCCTCTGAGGTACTGCTTTAATAAGGGATGAGAAAAGATTGGTGGCTCTACACTGTAATGAGCTAAAATGGCAGAGGCATGAATTTTAATAGATGAAAAAGATAGGCCTTTATCCAGCATCTCAGTTAAGTATTGCAAAATCTGAGGAATATTTGGCACAGCTGTATCAGTTCCTTGTGCCTGGTTTCAAGCACAGAATCTCTTCCATTTTCCAGCATAAGATTTTCTAGTACTAGGCCTTCTGGCATCCAAAATGACATCCATCACAGCTTTACTGAGAGGTGTGTTTTGTATGACTACATTATTCGCCATGCTGTCAGGTTTAAAGTTCTGAGTTGGCTGTGCAGGATCTGACTGTTTTGCTGGGACAGTAGATGAGGTATTTGAGGTAAGGTCCAAGCTGGGCATTGAGACAAGCTCCTTAATATTGGATACCAGTACTGGCGGGGCCAGTCTGGGGCAATCAGTATCATCTTTGGCTTCTCCTATCTGACCTTTAGGAGTACCTTGGGGAGGCGAGACAGAGGGGGAAATGCATATACTGATAGGTTTTTCCAGCTGAAAGATAGGGCGTCCATTTTCCATGCTTGTCTGTGATAAATCCTTGTGCAGAATCTTTTTAGTTGGTAGTTGTGAGGAGAGACAAATAGATCTATGTCTAAGCAGCCCCATTTCCTTGTTATCATGCTGAAGACTTGTGGATCCAGGTGCCACTCGTGGGGATCCATGAGGATTCTGCTTAGTTCATCTGCCAGAGTATTTTTCCTTCTTGGCAGGAATTGTGCCTGCAGATGTACTTGGTAAGTCAATGCTGTGTCCCACAAAGTCATGGCTAGTCTGCAAAGGGGGTAAAAATGTGTGCCCCCCTGCTTGTTTATATACCACATTACCGTTGTGTTGTCTATCTTTATCAGTAGTTGTCCTGGATGAAGTAGGTCCTTGAAGGCTGTCAGGGCATTTTGAACTGCTAGCATCTCTTTTTGATTGATATGTAGATGCATTTGGTTTGAGGTCCATGTGCCCTGAATCCATCTTCCTGCCATGTGGGCCCCCCAGGCATAATCTGATGCATCCGTTGTTAGTGTCTGCCTGGCTGGGGGTAACGTGAATGACTGTCCCTTGTTTTGGTGACAAGCCTTTGCCCACCATTGAAACTCCTGTTGCAGGCAGGGAATGAAAGTAGTCATAGTTTTCAGGCTGTGGCAATGTTGAGTCCAAACACTTTTTAGGTACCATTGAAGTTTCCTCATATGCAGTCTTGCATACGGAATTAGTAGGATACAGGATGCCATGAAGCCCAAAGCCTGCAGAATTTTTCTTGCAGATAACTGGTTCTTTGTTGCCAACATTTTGAAATAGGTAGTCATTTGCCTTTGTTTGTCTGGCATGAGATAAGCCATCTGGGCAGTTGTATTTAAGCTTGCACCCAGGAATATTATCTCCTGAGAGGGTACTAATTTTGATTTCTTTTCGTTGACTGTGAACCCTAGGCATGTTAGAAGTCTTTTCACAAATGCCAGATGCTGTAGAAGCATGTCCTTGTTCTCTGCTTGAATTAGACAGTCGTCCATGTAAGGATATATTTGCATTCCTCTGTCTGCAGAACGCAACTACTGGTGCCAGGCACTTTGTAAAGACCCTGGGTGCAGTAGATAAGCCAAAGGGTAGTACAGAGAATTGGTAACGCATTGAGCCTGCCTTGAATCTGAGGTACCTTCTGCATATTTGTCTGATTGGGACATGCAGGTATGCCTCTTTTAGGTCTAAAGCCACAAGCCAAGCGTTCTTGCCCAGCATGGGCAGAAGTTGCTGCAAAGTCAACATCTTGAATTTTGGTATAGCCAGGAATGTGTTCAAAATAGATAGGTCCAGTATTGGCCTCCAGGCCTTGTCCTTTCTGGGTACCAAGAACAGTCTTGAGTAAAATCCTTGTCCCTGCTCTTGCTCTGGTACTTGTTGAATGGCCCCCATGTCCATGAGGGATGAGACTTGTTTTTGTGCCTCTGCCCATTGATTTTTTGGAATATCTGGCCAGCCGTTTGCCTTTGGCAGGGTATGGAAACTGAACTTGTAGCCTTGTGACACAATATTTAGAACCCACTTGTCCTTGTGCCAATTTTGAGAAAAAAAGTGCTAATTTTCCCCCTAAGAGTGCTGCCAGGAGATAAGTGGTTAATGCAGGCAGGGGGGAGTCATTGTGACCGTTTCCTGTATGGTTGTGATTCGTCTTTTCCAACTTTGGAGGCAGAAGCCCCCCATTGCTTTGAGCGGTATGAACCCTGTGCCTGGGGTCTGCCTCTAGGACGTCTGGATCTGCCCCTTTGAGGTCTGTCTGACACAGGAAAGGACCAATTCTTTGTTGGCCAGTGTCTACTAAACCTAGATGGCTGCACTCGTAAAAAAATCTTTGACCATTTGCATAGATTTAGCTTTGTCCCCCATTTTCTTTAACACCTCTTCTGCCTTAACACCAAACAAAGTATCATGCTGTAAAGGTGCATCTAATAATTTATCTTTAACATGATCAGGCAGATTTTGTTCCTTTAACCAAGCATGCCTCCTAATTACAGAACCTGTAACTGCGGCCTTGCAGGAGGCCTCTAAAGAATCAAAACCACATCGCAAAGTATGCTTTCCAACTTGTTCAACTGCATGCAATAAATCCTGCATTTCCTTGTTTTCTGCACATTCAGAGTTTAACAACATTTTCTGTTTAAGCAATACCATGACATGTTGCTGATATTTGAGCATATGAAACTGACAGTTTAAGGCCCTTATAGCCAAGGTAGTAGATGTGTAAACCTTTTCCCTCCATCTATCCAGTGCCCTAGAATTTCTGTCAGAGGGGGTAGGGTTTTTTGCAGTGGAAGCCTTAACTCCTTTGGGACCCTGAGAAATAGTTTCTGGGTCTGCAGCAGGGTTTTTAAAAAGGAATTTATGAGAGTCAGGAACCCTGTAATATCTGTCAGGCTTAATAGGAGCTGGAGGTAAGGAGTCAGGGGTAAGACTAAACTCCGAAAACACATCTACAATGTCTAACACAGGTGGGATGGCTAGTGGCTTGTGTTGAGGTAGTAAAAGGAAATCCCCGAGCCTCTTTTTAGATTCTGAAAAATCTTGGCTCTCCCAGTGGAAATGCTCCCTTCCTCATGGTATGTAAGGTTTCCCCAAAAGAATAGTCCTCTGGAAGAGAAGCTGAAGGTATAGATTCTTCAGCATCAGAATCCTCACGGGGGGGAAGAGAATATTCCTGATCAGAAGAGGAATCAGAAGAAATGGAAACCTGATCTGAAGATTCATAGTCAGTCTCTTGCCCAGGCCTCTTATCAGGAGGGGTATGGGAACCCCTGATCAAGGTAATCAAGTCTTCGGCCATTTTGAGCATCTGTTTTTTGGGCATAGAGGCCTGACCACGTGGCTCTTGAGTTTGTTTCTTTGCTTTGGAAGGTGCTTTAGTCTTTGCCTTTGAAGATGAAGTCGGTTTGATGTAAAGATGTTTAGGTCTAAATACACCCTCAGAAGCCGGAGCCTGCTCAGTGGCTCCGGACCCATCTGAAGGGATAATATCCGAGGCCCCAATACCTTGAGTTTCCAGCGGCATGGCCGACTCCAGTTGGAGTCAGTAGCAGCCTGCGACTCTAAAGTAGCAGGCGTCAGGGGCTGCAAAAGCCCCTCACTGAGGACCAGCGACTGGCTTAGGGGAAGCTTTGTCGTCGGTTTTGGGCCTCGGTTGTCTCTTTCCTTTTCTGTGCGTTTTTTGTGAACTCCGGTAGCCGGATGGCTATCCGACAACATTTCTGGATAATTAAACCGGCGTCCAAAATAGTTTAAAGCAAAATCATACAGACGCTTAATAGTGTGTTGGTTAAATCTAGCACAAAACAGACGACCACAAACATTATCATGGCCTAGGCAAGGAATACAGTAAGAATGAAAGTCCTTATGAGGTATTTGCTTCCCACAAGAAATACAATTATTAACTTTTTCTGACATCTGTCTGGAGCAAGAAAAAGGTTTCCCCAACGGGGTGCTTAGCTTTATTGAAGACTTCGGATCTGAAACTCGAACACGAAAATCTCAGGAGTCGGCCGACCGGGACTTGCGAACTGCTTCTGCTTTGGGCACCGCGCGGCAAGAAAGACTAAAGAAAATGGCGTCGGCTGCTTCTTTTACACCCCTGACAACCTGATGTCAGGGAAGGGGTGACAGCAGCTGACGCAGGACCCAAGACTTTGGAATTTAGGCTGGCTGAGGGCAACCTGCCAGCAGGATTACCCAAATGTAATGACTGCAACAGAGAAACACGAAGAACATCTTGAGTGGCAGGAGGTAGGCAAAAAGGCATGCCTTTGTTTTGTAGACAGGCTGCTGCATAGAAACTCTGTCTGCAGACATGGAAGCAGAGGAATCATCATATCCAGGTCCTGTGTGTGTTGACACCAAATGTTCTTGAGGTACCATTGCAATTTCCTCATATGCAGTCTTGCATATGGAAGGCCATGTATCCCAGAGATTGCAGGTATTTCCTTGCAGGGAGCTGGGAGAGGCTTGCAAAGTTCCTTGAAGTAAACTGAAAGAGTTGTTTGCTTCTCCTGGGTGAGATATATCATCTGGGTGGCTGTGTTCAGACTCGCTCCCAAGAATGTTATTTCCTTGGATGGTACCATTTTCAATTTTTCCTCATTGAGAGTGTAACCCAGGGAAGAGAGAAGAGCCTTTACAAATTCCAGATCCTTTAACAGCTGTTCCTGAGAATTTGCTTGAATCAGACAGTCGTCCAAGTATGGATAAATATGAATTTCCTTCTGCCTGCAAAAAGCAATGACTGGAGCCAGGCACTTTGTGAAAACTCTGGAAGCAGTAAATAAGCCAAAGGGCAGCACAGAGAATTGATAATGTTGCTTGCCCACCCTGAAATGAAGGTACTGCCTGCAACCTTCCCTGATAGGGATATGCAGATAAGCTTCTTTGAGATCCAAAGTTACCAGCCAGGAATCCTTTTTTTTACATTGGCAGCAACTGATGCAGAGTGAGCATTTTGAACTTTGGAATTACCAAGAAAGAGTTCACAATGGATAGATCTAGGATGGGATGCCAGGTTCCTTCTTTTTTTGGAACTAGGAAAAGTCTGGAATAGAAACCCTGGCCTACCTGCTGAGCAGGAACAGATTCTATTGCTCCGAGAAGAAAGAGACATTTGTTTTTCTACTTCTGCCCTTTGGTTTGGAGGAGTGTCCGGGAATCCTTTGGGAACTGGAAAGGTGTGGAAAGAAAACTTGTGCCCTAGGGATACAGTTCTGCGTACCCAATTGCCATCCGTGACAGTGGCCCAGACATTTGCAAAAAGGGTCAACCTTCCCCCTGAGGGACTCTCCAGGCAGGCAAGAACAGGCAGAAGTTGGATAAAGTCATTGAGAGTGTTTTGATTGAGATGCAGGCTTAGAACTTCCCACCTAGGAAGTGGAAGCCTGCCAACGCTTAGACCTTTGAGGGGTAGCCACCTGCCCCCTAGAAGATTTGTAACCCCTAGTCCTAGAACGGTTCTGTCTGCTGGTATCAGGCAACGTCCAACTCTTAGAAGGGTAATTCCTGCTAAAACGAGGAGGTTGAACTTGCAGAAAATCCTTAACAGTTTGCATAGACTTGGCCTTATCCTCCATCTTCTTGAGCACTTCCTCTGCTTTGCTGCCAAAAAGACTGTACTTATGCAAAGATGCATCTAAAAGCTTACCTTGACAGGCTCAGGAAGGGGCTGTTCCCTGAGCCAAGTGTGCCTTCTAATAACAGATCCAGTAGCTGTAGCCCTGCAGGGGGCTTCTAAAATGTCAAAAACCACAATGTAAAGAATGTTTATTGACTAGACTGGCAGAATTCAGCAAATCCTTCATATCCTTACTCTCTGTCAAGAGGGGCACACTTTCTATCCTAGACTTGCTGGTACTTCAGCATATGAAAAAGAAAATTAGCAGACCTAATAGCAAGAGTGGCAGAGGTATAAACTTTTTTACTCCACCTATCTAGATTTCTAGATTCCCTGACAGAAGAAACAGGATTTTTGGGAACAGTGGCCTTAACTCCTTTAGGGCTTTGAGAAATAACCTCAGGATTAGCCAATGGATTCTTGAAAGGAAACGGATGAGAATCAGGAACTCTATAGTACCTGACAGATTTCCTGGGAGCAGGAGGAACCGAATTTGGAGTCAAGGAATTTTCCAGAAAAACATTATCAACCACTTCAAACACTGGGGGAATAGCCAGAGGCTTATGCTGAGGTAAATCCAAAAACTCCCCAATCCTTTTCTTAGATTGGGGATAGCCATGACTTTCCCATTTAAAATGCTCATTGAGAGTATTCAGAGTATCACCAAAAGAGAAATCTTCTGGGGGACAGGCAGAAGGGATGGACTCCTCTGCATCTGAATCCTCAAAAGGAGAAAAAGCCCGAGAAACTTACTCTTCATCAGCAGAAATGCTAGAAGAATCAGAACCAGAAAAAGAAAGCCTCAGGAGAAAGTACAGTTTTGTACCTACCATAAATGTAGATGTCCGATAGGTATGCATCTGCAGTCATCCCATATGGGTTGTCCTGCCTCAGGCAGCCCTTCGGTCGGCCGGATTCCAAAGTCTGGGTCCGGCATCAGCTGATGTCGCACTTTCCCCGTCAGAGCGCCTGGGGTATAAAAGCATCAGCCGACACAATCTTCCTCAGTTTTTCTTGCCCCAGATGCCAGGTGCCCTCTAAGGAAGCTAAATTTGGAGAGATGCATTTAAAAAAATCCAAACATGCACAATAATATAAAAACAAATACACCATAATAGATCACCCCAGCTAGCTATAAGAGGGGTAAGTACCCAAGAAATACCACAGAGGGGAAGGAGGGAGGGTAAACCTGACTGCAGATGCATACCTCTCGGACATCTACATTTATGGTAGGTACAAAACTGTACTATGTCCTTCAAGGATGCATCTGCAGTCATCACATATGGGTAGAATACCATAGCCAATCTGGGGATGGAGGAACTATGTAAAGGATGGTGTAGCTAAAATGCCCTGCAGGACTGCCGTAGCAAAGCCTGCTCTGGATCTGGAATATAAAGGTAAATTGTAATGCTTGGCAAATGTATGCACGGAGCTCCATGTAGCAGCTTCTAAAATGTCCTTGGTAGCCACCCCTCTTAAGAAGGCTGTGGAGGTGGCTGTGGCTCTCGTGGAATGACGTCTAATGTTAGCTGGCACAGTTTTTCCATGAAAGGAGTAACAAAAACGGATGCAATTCCCTATCCATTTTGAAATTGTCTGTTTGGAAATTGCTTTTCCTTGTGTACCAGCAGCATATGCTACCAACAGCTGGTCAGTTTTTCTGTAACCTTTAGTTCTGTCCAAGTAGTAGCGCAACTGTCTGTGTATGTCCAGGGTGTGCAGAAGTTTCTCCCCTTTGTTTTGTGGATTTGGAAAGAAGGTAGGCAAGTGAATAGCTTGATTTAATGAAACCCTGCATACCACCTTTGGCATAAATGTAGGATTGGTTCTCAATGAAATGCTGTCCTGATGAAAAATAAGAAATGTCTGTACTGCCATAAGGGCCTGTAACTCAGATACTCTCCTTGCTGAGGTTATGGCCAGAAGGAAAGCAGTCTTCCAAGACAGGAACTGTAGTTCTGCAGATGCTGCTGGTTCAAAGGGAGGCAGCGTTAGTTTTTCCAACACGAAGTTAAGGTCCCAAGTAGGTAGTGGTGGTTTCCTTGGAGGATTGATGTTTTTGATTCCTCTTAGAAACTGTCTTAGGAGAGGATGAGAGAAGACAGGTGGATCAGTACTGTACTCTGCTGAAATTGCTGAAGCATGAATTTTAATGGAAGAGTAAGACAGACCATTGTGGAACATTTCTGCCAAGTATTCCAGGATATGTGCCATGTTCATCACTGTCGCATCTAGGCACTTTGTGGTGTTCCAAATGTGAAATCTTTTCCATTTTGCTGAATATGCCTTTCTTGTGGAAGGCCGGCGAGCTTCCATAATAATATCTTTCACTCTCTGGGATAGCTTGTCCTGAGGAGTCGTCAAGGTATTTTCCAGGCTGTTAGTTGCAAGGTTTTCAGGTTGGAATGCAGAGTTTAGTAATTGTGCTGTGTCAGTAGAAGTGGCCATAGAGGAAGAGGCCATGGTTTCGTGCGTGACAGGCTCTTTAACAGTGGGTACCAGTGTTGTCTTGGCCAGTCCGGAGCTATCAGAATCACTTTTGGCTGCTCTGTCCTGATCTTCAGTAAAACCTTGGTCATTAATGGGAGAGGCAGAAATGCATACACTGTTAGAGTTCTCCAGCTGAAAGAGAGGGTGTCCACTTTCCATGCTTGTGGGTGGTATGTCCTTGAGCAGAATTTCTTAGTTGATGATTGTGGGGGGGAGGCAAAAAGATCTAAGTCCGGCCACCCCCATGATTGTGTTATCTGTAGAAAGATGTCTGGATGCAGCATCCATTCGTGTGCATCCATGATATTTCTGCTTAAGCTGTCCGCCAGTATATTGTCTTTCCCTGGCACAAACTGGGATTGTAGCTGTATATTGAGTTTCAAGGAAAGTTCCCATAGATTCATAGCTAGCCTGCAAAGAGGATAGGAATGGGTGCCTCCTTGCTTGTTTATGTACCACATAACCGTGGTGTTGTCTGTCCTTATTAGCAGATGGCCGTGATGCAGAAAAGGTTTGAAGGCTTCAACTGCATGTATCACTGCCAGCATTTCCTTTTGGTTTATGTGCATGCGTAGCTCTTTTTGTGACCATAGACCTTGAATGCATCTGCCCTCCATGTGCGCTCCCCATCCGTGGTCTGAAGCGTCTGTTGTAATGGTTTGGCTGGCTATTGGTTTGCTGAAAGGCAGACCCCTGTTTGACTGGCTTGCTTAAGCCCACCACAGAAATTCCTTTTGAAGGCATGGAATGAGTGGTATCAAAGTTTCCAGGCTGTGACTGTGCTGAGTCCATAAACTCCTCAGGTACCATTGTAGTTTCCTCATATGTAGTCTTGCTTGCGGAATCAGAAGGATGCAAGAAGCCATGTAACCCAGGGCCTGCAGGATTTTCCTTGCAGTCAGCTGGGTTTGTCTTGTCAGATTTTTGAAGTAATCTGGTAGTTGATTTTGCTTTTCTTCTGTGAGGAAGGCCATTTGGGTGGTTGTATCTAGATCTGCACCCAGAAAGGTTATTCTTTGGGATGGAACAAGTCTTGATTTGTGAAAGTTGACTGTATATCCCAAGGCCTGAAGTAGGTGGATGGCATAATTTAAGTGTTTTACCAAAGTTTGCTGGCTGTCCGCTTGTATAAGGCAGTCGTCCAGATATGGGTATATTTGAATCCCCTGAAGTCTGCAGTGTGCAATTACTGATGCCAGGCATTTCGTGAATACTCTGGGCGCAGTAGATAAGTCAAAGGGCAATGCTGAGAATTGATAATGCTCTGACCCTGCAAGAAATCTGAGGTGTCTTCTGCAACTTTGTCTGACAGGGACATGCAGGTATGCCTCCTTGAGGTCTAGAGTTACCAGCCAAGACCCCTTGCCCAGCATGGGAAGGAGCTGCTGTAGAGTCAGCATTTTGAACTTTCGCACAATGAGATAAGTATTCAGTGCGGACAAGTCGAGAATAGGCCTCCATTGTTTTTCTTTTCTTGGAACAAGGAATAGTCTGGAATAAAATCCTTGGCCTTGTTCTGAGAGAGGAACCTTTTCTATAGCTTTCATTTGCATTAAGCTGGAAATTTGTTTCAAAGCCTCTGCCCTTTGATTCAATGGCAGGTCTGGCATACCCTTTCTGTTTGGTAATGTGTGGAAATGAAACCTGTATCCTTTGTCTATTATTTGAAGTGTCCATTTGTCCCTTGTAATACTGTGCCAATTTTCTGAGAATAAAGAAAGCTTTCCGCCCAAAGGTGCTTCCAATTGAGCCCTTGTTGGCGGTGTCAAAGGAAAGTCATTGAGCCTGTCCTTGTGCAGCAGTTGAAGGTCCTGCATTACCTCTCTGGTTGGGAGGCTGCCATTGACGTCCTCTGTAGGAGCCTCTAGCTTGCCCTCTACCTCTGGCACGCCTGTTCTTGCCTCTCTGAAACCTCTCTGTGTCTGGAAAGGACCAATTCTTGGAAGGCCAATTCCTGCTGAATCTTGGTGGTTGTACTTGGAGAAAATCTTTGACTGTTTGTACGGATTTTGCCTTTTCTTCAAATTTCTTTAGGACCTCCTGAGCCATGGGGCCAAATAACTTTTGCTTTTCCAGAGGAGCATCCAGCAGCTTTGCTTTAACATGGTCTGGCAGAGATTGTTCCTTCAGCCAAGCATGCCTACGTATGACTGCGCCAGTCATAGCTGACCTACATGAAGCTTCCAATGCATCATAACCACATTGCAAGAAATGGTTGCTAACCTGTTGTGAGTTATGTACCAGATCCTGAAGTGACTTATGTATAGGGGTCAGGTGAAGACAGTTTTTTATGCAATTCATCCAACAAATACTCTTGGTACTGTATCATATGAAATTGACAATTTAAAGCCCTCATAGAAAGAGTAGCAGAAGTATACACTTTTTTACCCCATCCCTCTAAAGCTCTGGACTCCCTTTCAGAGGGGAGAGGATTTTTAGCAGTGGCAGCTGCAACCCCTTTAGGGCCCTGGGAAACAGTTTCTGGATCAGCAGAGTGGGCCTTGTAAAGGTAAAGATGCGAGTCCGGGACCCTGTAGTACCTATCTGGTTTGGCAGGAGCCGGAGGGAGACAATCAGGGGTTGTGCTAGAGTCAGAGTACACATCATCAATGACATTCAAAACAGGAGGAATAGCTAAAGGTCTATGCTGAGGCAAATGTAAAAAGGTCCTTAATCTTTTCCTGGAATCAGAAAATTCCTGGCCCTGCCATTGGAAATGCTCTCTCATGGTGTGTAGTGTCTCCCCAAAGGAAAACTCTTCAGGAGGGGAGGCCGAGGGAATAGATGCCTCTGCATCAGAATCCTCATAGGCCGAAAAAGCCTCCTCCTGGTGGTCCGAGAGAGTAGAGCCATCAGAGGCCTCATCTGAGGAGTGGGGATCAGAGGGCTCAACCCTGGGCCTTTTGTCTGGAGGAGGTTGAGAGCCCCTGTCCAGATGAGGTTGAGAGCCCCTAATTAAGGAGATAAGATCCTCTGCTAAGCTTAGAATCTGTGAACCAGTAGAGGGTCCCTGAGGGATAACCTTGGGAGGCAAAGCTTTTGAGAGTTTAGCAGCTTTAGCCCTGGAGAATGCCTTAATGGACATGGATGCAGGAGGCCTGGCTGCACCACGTGCTGGAGTAGATTTGTCTAAAGGAATGGTGTCGGAAGGTTCCAGGACACCAGTCTCTGTTGGAAATTCAATAACAGACTCAGCCGGGGCCTCCGGGACCGAGGTAGTCTGTTGAGCGGTTCGTAATGGAAGTACCAAGGACTCGGTTTCAGCCGAGACCGAGACACTCAGCGTAGGCCTGGCCGTGGTTTCAGCGAAACCGGCCCGCGTGTGTCGATCCTTGTCCTTCCGTTTCTTAACTAAATGAGAAGTCGGAGTCTCCGACGGCATCTTATATGAAAAACTAGCCCAAAAAATTCCTCTGCAAACTCCGCCCGACGTCTAAGAGTGCGTCGGTTGAAGGAAGCACAGGCTGAACAGGCCGAGACGTCGTGGTCTGGGCCTAGGCAGGGTAGGCAGTAAGAGTGGAAATCCTTATGAGGTATTTGTTTCCCACAAGTTAAACAATTATTAACTTTACCTGACATCGGCTGAGGCAAGAAAGAGTCCCCAACGGGGTACTTAGCTTTTTGAAGTCTTCGGTAGCTGAATTACAGGAGCTGGCTGGCCGACCGGCACTTGCGAACTGCTTCTGCTTCGGGCACTACGCGGCCAAGAAAGACTGAGGAAGATGGCGTCGGCTGATGCTTTTATACCCCAGGCGCTCTGACGTCGGGGATATTGCGACATCAGCCGACGCCGGACCCAGACTTTGGAATCCGGCCGACCAAAGGGCTGCCTGAGGCAGGACAACCCATATGTGATGACTGCAGATGCATCCTTGAAGGACATACATCCCTACTCCTTTTAGAAGGAGGAGGCTGTGAACCCCAAAGAGTCAAAAGGTCATTACACATTTTAACCATTTGAGATTGAGGGGAAACAAGAAGAAACTGAAGCCTGCTTTTTCAAAGGCTTATGACTGGAAGATTTGCCTGCAAGCCTGAAGGACTTAGGAGGCCTGGCAAGTTGCAGAAGAGGTCGTTGGTATGAGCTTGCTGTCTGAACAAAGAACGGAGGCCTCGGACACTGGCATCAGCTTAGCAGTTCCGGATCCAGCTGAAGAGGTGACAGGCAAAAGGTCAGAAGGCAAAATGGAGGCCGGAGTGACTCTGAAATGGTCTCAACCAAGGCCCGCGGTTGCAAATCCGCGGACTGCAGGGGCTGCAAAGGCACCTCACTGAATACCGCATGACTGATGACCATCCTATCATCATCCAAGGACTTAACCTTCTGAAGCCTGTCGCAGTCCTTATCCTTACGTTTCTTGGGTATATCCAAAGCCTGAAGGCCAGTGGACACCATACCGACAAACTCAGGCCAAACTCCAAAATATTTAGCTAAAAGCTTAGCCAGATGACTGATTAAAGGAGGCACAGAGATCACAGTTAGGAACGTCATGGTCAAGGCCTAAACAAATAATACAATGAGAATGAAAATCTCTATGGGGAAACTGCTTTCCACAGGTAAGACAATTATTAACCTTTTCTGACATTCGTTAAGGCAAGGAAAGAGGATCCCCAATGGGGTACTTAGCTGTAGTAGACCAACTCTGTAGTCGGAAACAAAAAAGGTAAACTGCCTACCGGCACTCATGCAAGAAATGCTTCTGCTGCGGGCTCCGCGGCAAGGAAGACTGAGGAAGTGACGTTGGCTGCCTCCTTTTGTATCACTTCCTGACGTCCTTTACAACAGACAGCAGCTGATGTCATATTTACTTACCTTTGGTATTCTGTCCAATCGACGGCTACCAGGAGCCAGATAACCCATTGGTTTGGACTGCAACAGTGAAACACGATGAACATCAGGGTTTTCCATGATAAAAATTTTAGGTCTGCAGATGAAGCTGGTTAAAAGGGAAGCTTTATTAGGGCTTCCACGACTTAATTAAAAGGTCCCATGGAGCTCTTTAGTGGTGGGAAAGCAGAAATATGTCCCTAAGAAGTTGTTACAATCTATACAAGGCCTAAGGTAGTGTTTTGGCATCAGAGATGAAATTTCAAACTAGAAACCAACTATACCTTATGGAAGAGTAACTGGAGCCTATGTTATATAAGGAAGAAAAAACGTAGCACCTTTTCTGGTGAAGTAGTATACGAGTCTAACTCTTGACTGATGGCCCGGAAGCAAAAATGCTTTCATTTACTTTTATAGATCCTCCGAGTAGATTGCTTCTAAGCAGCAGACAAAAAGTGGACCATCTTTTACAAAGAGGGATGTGCGGCCATCAAGGGAATTGGAGAAAAGTACAGTTTTGTACCTACCATAAATGTAGATGTTCGAGTGTACACCCTGCTCCAGTCATCACACTTGGGTTACCCTGTCGTCAGGCGGTCCCGCAGTCGGCAGGAATTCCCTTGGTCTGGCGTCAGTTGCTGTCGCTTCTTCCCTGACATCAGTGCGCCAGGGGTACATATAATGCAACCGATGCCATTTTCTTCAGTTCTTCTTGCCCCAGATGTCAGGTGCCCCCAAAAAGGTGGTCAGTAATTAGTACCAAATTGAGTAAACTTGCACAAACACAAAATCCCTTCAGCTATAAGCAAATACATCAGGAAGGTATTGAAGAGATTTAGCCAGTAGGTCAGAGGGGATGGAGGGAGGGTAACCTGGACTGCAGCAGGGTGTACACTCGAACATCTACATTTATGGTAGGTACAAAACTGTACTATGTTCATCGTGTTACCCTGCTGCAGTCATCACACTTGGGTTGAATCCCAAAGCTAAGGATGGGTGGAGGTATCATAGAGGGTTAGAGGAGGCTAGGAGGCCCTGCAGAACTGCAGTGGCGAAGCCCGCCCTGGTCTTAGAGTAAAGTGGTAAGTGATAGTGTTTGGTAAAGGTGTGTACTGAACTCCAAGTTACAGCTTCCAAAATCTCCTTGGTTGGAAACCCCCTGAGAAAGGCTGTAGAAGTAGCTGTTGCCCTGGTAGAGTGGGGCCTAATGGTAGCAGGAACTGGTTTTCCATGATGGGTATAGCAAAAACGTGTGCAATGACCTATCCATTTGGAAATGGTTTGCTTTGATATAGCCTTCCCTTGAGAAGCTGTAGCATACGATACAAAGAGCTGGTCAGATTTTCTGAAAGCCTTAGTTTTGTCCAAGTAGTAACGAAGTTGCCTGTGAATGTCCAAGGAATGCAGGAGTCTCTCACCTTTGTTCTGTGGATTTGGGAAGAAGGTGGGTAAAGTGGATGGTTTAAGCCACACTGGAAACCACCTTAGGCATAAAGGAAGGATTAGTTCATAGAGAAACTCTTGTCTTGATGAAAAATGAGGAAAGGCTCCACTGCCATTAGTGCCTGTAGCTCTGAGACTCTTCTAGCTGAAGTTATTGCTAGCAGCAGGGCAGTCTTCCATGATAGGAACTGAAGATCTGCAGAGAAAGCTGGTTCAAATGGAGGTAGCGTTAGTTTTTCCAGAACAAAATTGAGGTCCCATGTAGGTGTAGGTGCTCTCCTGGGTGGTCTAATGTTTTTTGCCCCTCTGAGGAACTGCCTTAGAAGTGGATGCTAAAATAAGGGTGGATCCGTGTTGTAGTGGGCCGAAATAGCCGAAGCATGGATTTTAATGGAGGAGAAAGAAAGTCCTTTGTGCAACATCTCAGTTAAATACTGGAGAATGTGAGGCATGTGAGGCTGAATTGTGTCTTGGCCTTTAGATTGGTTCCAGGCACAAAACCTTTTCCATTTGTCCGAATAAGCCTTCCTGGTGCTTGGCCTCCTAGCTTCCAGAATAACATCCATAACTGCTTGGGAAAGAGGAGCTGGCTGGATGCTTAGTTAATTTGCCATGCAGCCATATTTAAGGTTTTGAGCTAGCTGTGAAGAATCTAATTGTTTTGTTGTGAGTAAATGGGTAATTTGTGGTAATATCCATGGTGGGCCATGGGTCATATTCCTCAATAGCGGGTACCAGTGCTGGCGTGGCCAGTCTGAGGATATGAGAATCAGTCGTGGTCTCTCCTTTTTGACTTTCAGAAGTACCTTTGTGAGGAGAGGCAATGGAGGGAAGGCATATACTGTCAGATTTTTCCATCTGAAAGAGTGCGTCCACTTTCCATACTTGATGGTGAAGTGTCCTTGTACAAAATTTTGTTAGTTGATAGTTTTGAGGGCTAGCAAACAGGTCTATGTCTGGAAGGCCCCATTTTTGAGTTATCATTGTAAATACTTGTGGATCTAGTTTCCACTCGTGGGGATCCATGATCTTTCTGCTGAGGTAGTCTTCCAATGTATTCTTCTGTCCTGGCAGGAATTGAGCTTGAAACTGAACTTGGTAAGCCAGAGCTGTGTTCCATAAGGTCATTGCTTGCCTGCACAGAGGGTAGGAGTGAGTACCCCCTTGTTTATGTACCACATTACTGTGGTGTTGTCAGTCTTTATTGTCAGTTGTCCTGGATGTAATAGATCCTTGAAGGCTGTCAGAGCTTTCCGTACAGTTAGCATCTCTTTTTGATTGATGTGCAGATTCCTTTGATCTGCAGTCCATACGCCTTGAACGCACTGTCCTGCCATGTGAGCCCCCCAGGCGTAATCTGATGCATCTGTTGTGATAGTTTGCCTGGCTGGGGGCAAGGTGAAAGGCTGACCCTTGTTGAGGTGAGATGCCTGTGACCACCATAGAATCTCCTGTTGTAGGCAGGGAATGAGAGATATCATTGTGTCCAACCTGTGGCTATGTTGAGACCATACGCTTTTTAGGTACCACTGTAATTTCCTCATATGCAGCTTTGCAAATGGTATTAGTAGTATGCAAGATGCCATGAAGCCCAAGGCCTGCAGAACTTTTCTTGCAGTTAATTGGGCCTTTGTTGCCATTGTTTTGAAATATTGAGTCAGTTGTAGTTTGTCTGGCGTCAGATAAGCCTTCTGGGCCGTTGTATTCAAGCTGGCACCCAGGAATGTCATATTTTGTGAGGGTACTAGTTTTGACTTCTTTTCGTTTACTGTGTACCCCAGGCAATTTAGTAGATGTTTCACAAAAGCCAGATGATGTAACAGAATGTCCTTGCTTTCTGCTTGGATGAGGCAGTCGTCCAGGTATGGGTATATTTGAATTCCTCTTTGTCTGCAGTATGCAATTACTGGTGCCAGGCATTTTGTGAAGACTCTGGGCGCAGTAGATAAGCCAAATGGCAGTGCAGAGAATTGATAATGGGTTGAACCTGCAATGAAACGGAGGTATCTTCTGCAATAGGGACATGCAGGTATGCCTCCTTGAGGTCCAACGTTACTAGCCATGCTTCCTTGCCCAACATGGGAAGAAGCTGCTGTAGTGTTAGCATCTTGAATTTGGGTACTTGTAAGTGTTTAGAATTGAAAGGTCCAGAATTGGTCTCCAGGCATTGTCCTTTCTGGGCACTAGAAAGAGTCTTGAGTAAAATCCTTGACCTTGCTCTCGAGTAGATACCAGTTGAATGGTTCTCATGTCCATGAGAGCTGTAATTTGTTTTTGTGCCTCTGCCCATTGATTTTGTGGCAGGTTTGGCATTCCTCTTTTCATTGGCAAGGTGTGAAAATGGAATCTGTATCGTCGTAAGATTATTTCTAGGACCCATTTGTCCTTTGTGACAATGTGCCAGTTGTCTGAAAAAAGTGCTAGTTTTCCTCCCAAGGGGGCTGCCAAGAGAGTGTTGCTTGGCCAGTTGAGGTGCAAGTCATTGAGTTTGCCTTCTGGTAGATTGGGACCTGTTTTCTCCTCCCTTCTGTGTTGTAGTACCCCATTACCGAGGTTTATACTGGGCTTGTGGTTGTCCTCTGCCCCTTGGGCATCTGTATTTACCCCTCTGTGGTCTGTCTGTAGCTGGAAAGGACCAATTTTTTGTTGGCCAGTTTCCGCTGAAGCGAGGGGGCTGTACCTGTAGGAAATCTTTGACTGTCTGCATAGATTTTGCCTTATCCTCCATTTTCTTTAAGACTTCTTCTGCTTTAACTCCAAAAAGAACATCCTGCTGTAAGGGAGCATCTAGAAGTTTTGCTTTAACATGATCAGGTAGAGTTTGTTCCTTTAACCAAGCATGCCTACGTATAACAGACCCAGTGACAGCTGCTCTGCAGGAGGCCTCCAAAGAATCAAACCCACATTGTAAGGTATGTTTGTCCACCTGTTCAGTGGCATGCAACAGATCCTGCATTTCTTTCAATTCAGATTGTTGAGGGAGAGTGGTCATTTTTTGCTTTAACTGAGAGATTAGAAATTGCTGATACTTAAGCATGTGAAATTGGCAATTTAGTGCCCTCATAGCTAGAGTGGCTGAGGTGTAAACCTTTTTCCCCCACTTGTCTAGTGCTCTGGAATCCCTCTCAGAAGGTACAGGATTTTTAGCCATAGAAGCCTTAGCCCCCTTGGGACCCTGGGAGATTGTCTCTGGGTCAGCAACAGGGCTTTTGTAAAGACATTTGTGGGAATCGGGCACTCTATAATATCTGTCAGGTTTAGCCGGAGCAGGAGGTAGAGAATCAGGATTAAAACTGGATTCTAAGTAAACATCATCCACAATGTCTAAAACTGGTGGGATGGCAAGTGGTCTGTGTTGGTGGAGTAAAAGAAACTCTCTGAGCCTTTTCTTCGAGTCAGAGTAGTCCTGACCTTCCCAGTGAAAATGTTCCCTCATAGTGTGTAAAGTTTCCCCAAAGGAGTAGTCTTCAGGAGGAGAAGCTGAGGGAATGGAATCCTCAGCATCAGAATCTTCATAAGGGGAGAAGGAGTAATCTTGGTCCTCAGAGGAGTCTGAAGAAATGGACACTTGTTCAGAGGATGCATAATCTTCCTCTTGTCTAGGCCTTTTGTCAGGAGGGGACTGGGAACCCCTGATTAAAGTGATCAAACCTTCAGCCATTTTGAGCATCTGTTTCTTAGGCATGGGGCCTTGAACAGGGGACTGAAGTGCAGTCTTTTTAGATTTAATAGGAGTCTTCGTCTTAGAATACGATTTAATGGTGAGCGTAGTCGGTCTGAAAACGCCTTCAGAAATCGATGGCGTTTCTGCAGCACCGACATCTTTTACAACAATGTCGTCGGTAGGGCCTGAACTAAAAGGCTGCGTCGGCCTGGTACATTCAGTCAAAAAATCTGAAGCGGTCCCGGGTTCCAGATCTGCGGTAGTCAGGGGCTGCGTCGGAGCCTCACTGAGGACCGGAGAGCCGGACACCGGACCAGCAGAGGCCTCGGAATCTGGCTTAGGCCTGGGCTGTCTGTCCTTATCCTTGCGTTTTTTGTGCACGCCGGTAGTCGGTTGCTCCGACGGCATGGTGTAGTTAAATTTCCTACTGAAGTAGTGTCGTGTAAAATCAAAGCGTCTTTTAATAGTACGCTTATTAAACCTAGCACAAAAACGACAACTAGTGATGTCGTGGTCTGGGCCCAGGCAAGGTATGCAATAAGAATGAAAATCCTTATGAGGTATTTGCTTCCCACAAGAAATACAATTGTTAACTTTTTCTGACATCGGTCTAAGGCAAGAAAAGTTTCCCCAACAGGGTACTTAGCTTTATAGAAGACTTCGGTCTGAAATTCGAATTCGAAAATCTCAGTAGTCGGCCGATCGGCACTTGCGAACTGCTTCTGCTTCGGGCACCACGCGGCAAGAAAGACTGAAGAAAATGGCGTCGGTTGCATTATATATACCCCTGGCGCACTGACGTCAGGGAAGAAGCGACAGCAACCGACGCCAGACCAAGACTTTAGAATTCCAGCCGACTGCGGGACAGTCTGACGACAGGATAACCCAAGTGTGATGACTGCAACAGGGTAACACTATGAACATCCATGCAGTAAGCTTGGGACTGAGAAGGTCTGGATGAGGCTATCTGGAGGTTTGTGTAGGTGATACAGCTGTAGATACAGAAGCCATGGGAACTTATTTAAGGGAGGCCTAAGCAGTGGAAACCAAATCTGTTTAGGCCAGTATGGACCAATAAGAATTATTTTTGATTTGCAGACTGAAGCTTTCTGTAGAAACTCTGGTATAGGGGGAAGAGGAGGAAATGACTTTTATATAAAAAAAAACAAAGGTCAGGGTGACACTGAATGACTAGAACATCCCTTTGTGACTGCCTTTCTGCAGGAATTAGGGCGAAGCAAATTCTGCACTTGGTGTCGAAAGTAACCATGCTGCAGAAAGGATGGTCCCAGTGACTGGAATGAGGGTCCAACCACTCATGAGGTTTCAGAGCAGACCTGTTGTGCCTGTGCACTAGCCAGTTACTTTCCTTGGTATGTGCACTGCCACCAGAAAGACTCTAGTTGTCCATGGCCATTCTCTTACGGTATCTCTGCAGAGTTCAATAGTCGACTGCATTCTGCTCAGTGATGTACTACACTGCCGACATGTTGTCCGACTGTTTAGCAATTAGTTCCTGGAGGCGAGAGGTCTTGAAATTCCTGCAATAGGAAACTGCTCTCATCTTTATAGCATTGACAAAGAAAAGCTTCTGACAGTTCCCAAACTCCTTGGACCATCCTTCCTGTCAAATACTCTCTCACCTCATCCCAAAGAGGAGGTGCCAGTCGTTCACTGCTAACGATGGGGAGGGTGTTACAAATGTGAAAGACTGGAGAAGTCAACAACCAGTTTAAAATATTTCTGCAAGTCTATGTTAAGTGTAGTATATCTGAAGGGGGGATTTGCTAGTTGTAGCCTCTGTGTGGAAGGTAAACACTGAATTATTCCTTTGTGAAACCTGGAATACTCTTACCATAGGGCTGGAGCCTGCCATGAGGCCAGAGCTCAGGAAAAACAAAAATATAAAAGGGTACTGATGAGGATACAGGATCAGAAGTGTGGGAAGTGGAAAAATCATCATCTTTCTAGGGTGAGAGACTCTTGGCATGTGGTGGTGTCCAAACAGCAAATGAAAGTGATTTATGAGAGGATTGTAACTATGACTTTTGATTAATTTACAATGCATAAAAATAGAGCTGAAAAGAGTAGTCTCTAGCTGACACTAGTGATTCTATAGTTGTTGCATCAAACAGCCAATCACCTAGAAAAGGGAAAATGTATCTGCTAGTCACAGATAAGCTGCGACTACTGCCATGCATTTGGTGAATACCCAGGAAGCTTTGGCAAGACCGAAGGTCAAGGCATTAGAATAGCAACATTTTGGATCTTAGCCAAAAGTGCAGAAACCTTTTGGACTCGTTTGCAATCTTTATGTGGAGAGAAGTCTCAAGGTCAGGAAAGCACATCCAGTAATGTGTCTTTCAGCAGGACAAGATCACCATGACCATTCTAAAGAGGGATCTTCATGTATTGGTTCAGGCCACTAAGATCTAAAACTAGCTTAATGTACCTATTATTTTTCAGAACTAAAAACCTTGAGTAGACCTTCCTGGATGGTTCTTTTTTGTAGAAGGATGGACACCTCTTGAAGGGCCACCTGCAGTTAGTGGACTGAACATTTGATAATGGTGACCTTAGTTCTGGTGTTTTTTGAGAAAATTTTACACATAGTAGAGCCTCTGGATATGATCTTTTCCACCGAAAATGTCCTGTGCAATGCCAAGCCATGCAGCAGGGTGGAAAGAAGCACCTCAACTGCCTCCAGAGACGGACATTCAGGCAAGCCTTCATAGATTTTCTGGTTGTGTTTCCTGGAAAGGGTTCCCTGTACCCTTAGTTCTGTGGACTCCTATAGCCATAGGGTCAGTGTCCATCTGAGAGGCAGCCTTTGTCAAGGACACCTCTATGGAGAGACCAAAAGGTAGACTTTAGAATTTATTTTACACCAAAGGGATTTGGAACCTTTCTGATTCCTACCACAGCATCTCTGAGGATTCTCAAATCTGACTCCCGTGGCAGACACCGTGTTCTCACATTATTAACTTTTCCTTTACTGCAGGACCAAAAAGTATACAGCTGTCAAAAAGTACAGTTTTGTACCTACCATAAATGTAGATGTCCGATAGGTATGCATCTGCAGTCATAACATATGGGTTGTCCTGCCTCAGGCAGCCCTTCGGTCGGCCGGATTCCAAAGTCTGGGTCTGGCCTCGGCTGATGTCGCACTTTCCCCGACGTCAGAGCGTCTGGGGTATAAAAGCATCAGCCGACGCCATTTTCTTCAGTTTTTCTTGCCCCAGATGCCAGGTGCCCTCTAGGAAGGCTAAATTTGGATAAATGCTGAAAAGTTCCAAACATTTGCAAATTATATACATGTATAAACAAACAAATACACCATAATAGATTCCCCCAGCTAACTGAAAGAGGGGTAAGCACCCTAGGAGTACCACAGAGGGGAAGGAGGGAGGGTAATCCTGACTGCAGATGCATACCTATCGGACATCTACATTTATGGTAGGTACAAAACTGTACTATGTCCTTCAAGGATGCATATCTGCAGTCATAACATATGGGTAGAATACCATAGCCAATCTGAGGGAGGAGGTACTAAGAGAAGGATGGTGTAGTTAAGATCCCCTGCAGCACTGCAGTTGCAAACCCTGCTCTGGATCTAGAGTATAAAGGTAGATTGTAATGCTTAGCAAATGTATGCACGGAACTCCAAGTAGCAGCTTCTAAAATGTCCTTGGTAGCCACCCCTCGTAGGAAAGCTGCAGTGGTGGCTGTGGCCCTTGTGGAGTGAGGCCTGATATTTTCAGGAACTGTCTTTCCATGAAAGGAGTAGCAAAAGCGAATGCATTTTCCTATCCATTTTGAAATTGTCTGTTTGGAAATTGCTCTTCCTTGCACCCCAGTTGCATATGCTACAAAAAGTTGGTCAGTTTTTCTGCTAGTTTTTGTTCTGTCCAAATAGTAGCGTAGTTGTCTGTGTATATCCAGGGTGTGCAAAAGTTTTTCCCCTTTATTCTGTGGGTTAGGGAAGAACGTAGGCAAGTGAATAGCTTGGTTCAAGGATACCCTAGATACCACCTTTGGCATGAAAGTAGGATTGGTTCTTAGTGACACACTATCCTGGTGAAAAATAAGAAAAGGCTGCACTGCCATTAACGCTTGTAACTCAGATACTCTTCTTGCTGAAGTGATTGCCAGAAGGAATGCAGTTTTCCAAGATAGAAACTGCAGATCCGCTGATGCTGCTGGTTCAAAAGGAGGTAGTGTCAGTTTTTCCAGCACAAAATTGAGATCCCATGCAGGTAGAGGGGGTCTTCTTGGAGGTTTAACATTCTTGATCCCTCTCAGAAATTGTGTGAGAAGATGGGTGGATCCATATTGTATTCTGCTGAAATTGCTGAAGCATGAATCTTAATGGAAGAATAAGACAGGCCATTGTGGAGCAATTCTGCTAAGTATTCTAGGATGTGTGCTAGGTTTGCCGCTGTGACATCTGTGCCCTTTGATGTGCTCCAAATGAGAAATCTCTTCCATTTAGCTGAGTATGTCTTCCTTGTGGAAGGCCTGCGAGCCTCCAGGATAATGTCCTTCACCCTCTGAGATAAAACAGTTTGGTTGGAATTTAAGGAATTTTCCAGGCAGTTAGCTGCAATGTTTTCAAGTTGGGATGCAGGGTCTTGAAATTGTTCTGTGTTAGAAGAAGAGGCCATAGGGGAAGAGGCCATGAATTTGCCTGAGACATGCTTCTCAATAGTGGGTACCAGTGTTGTCTTGGCCAGTCCAGAGCTATTAGTATCACTTTTGGCTGTTCCTCCCTGATCTTCAGTAGAACCTTGTACATCAATGGGAGAGGTGGGAAGGCATATACTGTTAGGGCATTCCAGCTGAAAGAGAGAGAGTCCACCCTCCAAGCTTGTGGGTGGCATGTCCTTGAGCAGAATGTCTTCAGTTGGTGGTTGAGTGGGGAGGCGAACAGATCTATCTCCGGCATTCCCCATGTCTTTGTTATGAGTTTGAAGATGTCTGGATGCAGCATCCATTCGTGTGCATCCATGGTAGTTCTGCTTAAGCTGTCTGCTAGTGCATTTTCTTTTCCTGGTACGAATTGGGCCTGCAGCTGGATATTGAGATTCAGGCATAGATTCCACAGATTCATAGCCACCCGGCATAGAGGGTAGGAATGTGTGCCTCCCTGTTTATGTACCACATGACCATGGTGTTGTCTGTCCTTATTAACAGATGTCCTTGTTGGAGGAAGGGTCTGAATGCCTCGATTGCATGCCTCACTGCCAGCATTTCCTTTTGGTTTATGTGCATGCTTAGCTGCCCTTGAGGCCACAGGCCTTGGATACATTTGTCCTCCATGTGTGCTCCAAATCCTCGGTCTGAGGCGTCCGTGGTGATGGTCTGCCTTGCTTTTGGTTTGTTGAAAGGCAACCCTTTGTTGGACTGGCAGGCCTGAGCCCACCACAGGAATTCCTTTTGAAGGCATGGAATGATTGGTATCATGGTTTCTAAACTGTGACTGTGTTGAGACCATACACTCCTTAGGTACCATTGTAATTTCCTCATATGCAGCCTGGCATGTGGGATTAAAATTATGCAGGATGCCATGTAACCCAGGGCCTGCAGGACTTTCCTTGCAGTAAGCTGAGTTTGTCTTGTCAGAATCATGAAGTAATCTGGAAGTTGTTTTTGTTTTTCTTCAGTGAGAAAAGCCATCTGGGTGATTGTGTCCAGATCTGCACCCAAAAAGGTTATCCTTTGGGATGGTACTAATCTTGACTTTTTGATGTTGACTGTGTATCCCAAGGTCTGTAGCAGGTGTATGGCATAGGCCAAGTCCTTTAACAGTTTTTTCTTGTTGTCCGCTTGTATTAGGCAGTCGTCCAGGTATGGATAAATTTGAATTCCCTGAAGTCTGCAATGTGCAATTACTGATGCCAGGCATTTCGTGAATACTCTGGGCGCAGTAGATAAGCCAAAGGGCAATGCTGAGAATTGATAATGCTCTGATCCTGCAAGAAATCTGAGGTGTCTTCTGCAATTTGGTCGGATAGGGACGTGCAGGTATGCCTCCTTGAGATCTAGAGTCACCAGCCAAGACTCCTTGCCCAACATGGGAAGAAGTTGCTGTAGGGTCAGCATTTTGAATTTTGGCACAATGAGATAAGTGTTCAGTGCGGACAGGTCGAGAATAGGCCTCCATTGGTTTTCTTTTCTTGGTACAAGGAATAGTCTGGAGTAAAATCCTTGGCCTTGTTCTGAACATGGTACTTTTCTATAGCTTTCATCTGAAGTAAATTGCTGATTTGTCTTAAAGCCTCTGCCTTCTGATTTGGTGGAAGGTTTGGCATTCCGCTTCTTTTTGGCAAAGTGTGGAAGTGAAACCTGTATCCTTTGTCTATTATTTGCAATGTCCATGTATCCTTTGTAATGCAATGCCAGTTTTTTGAGAATAAAGCCAGCTTTCCAAGGGTGCTTCCAATTGATCCCTGGTAGGCGGAATCAGAGTCAAGTCATTGGGTCTGTCCTGTAGTAGTGGTTGTAGTTGTAGCTGTTGCACTACTCCTCTGGTTGGCAGGCTGCCACTGACGGCCCTGTAGGAGCCCTTCGATTGACCTCTGCCTCTAGGGCGCCTGTTCCTGCCTCTCTGGGCTCTGGTAGAGTCTGGAAAGGACCAATTCTTTGTAGGCCAGTTTCTGCTGAACCTCGGTGGTTGAACTTGCAGGAAATCTTTAACTGTTTGCACAGATTTTGCTTTTTCTTCAACCTTTTTTAGAATCTCCTGTGCAGGGGAGCCAAATAAATTTTGTTTCTCCATTGGAGCATCGAGGAGTTGAGCTTTGACATGGTCTGGCAAAGATTGCTCCTTCAGCCAGGCATGCCTACGAATAACTGCCCCAGTCATAGCTGATCTAAATGAAGCCTCCAGTGCATCATAGCCACATTTTAAAAAATGATTACTAACCTGTTGTGAGTTATGTACCAAATCCTGAAGGGATGTACGGTCTAAGGGTTCAGGAGAAGAAAGTTTCTTATTCAGTTGATCTAACAAAAACTCTTGGTACTGTATCATATGGAATTGACAGTTTAATGCCCTGGCAGAAAGAGTTGCAGATGTATACACCTTTTTCCCCATCTCTCTAAAGCTCTAGACTCTCTTTCAGAGGGTAGGGATTTTTGTAGCGGCTGCAACCCCTTTAGGGCCCTGAGAAATAGTTTCTGGGTCTGCAGCATGGGCTTTATACAGATGGAAATGAGAATCCGGGACCCTGTAATATCTGTCAGGTTTGGCAGGGGCTGGAGGAAGAGAATCAGGGGCTCTACTGACATCATTGTACACATCATCAATTACATTTAGAACAGGAGGTATAGCTAAGGGCCTATGCTGAGGCAAATGCAAAAAGGTCCTTAATCTTTTTCTAGAATCAGAGAAATCCTGACCTTGCCATTGAAAGTGCTCCCTCATGGAGTGTAAAGTCTCCCCAAAGGAAAATTCTTGAGGAGGGGAGGCCGAAGGGATAGATTCCTCTGCATCTGAATCCTCATAAGGCGAGTAAGCCCCTTCCTGGTGGTCTAACAAGTCAGATCCATCTGTGGAGTAATCTGAGGAGTGAGGTTCAGAGGGGTCAGTCCTGGGCCTTTTGTCTGGAGGAGGTTGAGAGGCCCTGTCTGGGTGAGGTTGTGAACCCCTAATTAAGGAGATAAGGTCCTCAGCAAGGCTGAGGATCTGTGAACTAGAGGAAGGCCTCTGGGATGTTGATTTGGCAGGCAAAGCTTTTGAAAGTTTGGCAGCTTTAGCCCTGGAAAAGGCCTTAATAGACACAGAAGCTGGGGGCCTAGCTGCCCCACGTGCAGGGGTAGAAATGTCCAAAGGTATGGTGTCGGACAATTCCTGAACACTAGCTTCGGTAAGGAGTTCTGAAGCCGACTCAGCCGGGGCCTCTCGGGCCTCGGTGGTCGGAAGTATGGTTTCGGAAGAAGGAATCGCCGTGGACTCTGTTTCGGTCAAAACCGAGACACTCGCGGTAGGCCTAGCCGTGGTTTCAGCCGAAACCGCGGGCCGCGAGTGTCGGTCCTTTTCCTTGCGTTTTTTGACCATATGCGAAGTTGGAGTCTCCGATGGCATTTTATAAGCAAAAGTGGCTCCAAAAAATTCCTCTGCAAACTCCGACCGACGTCTAAGAGTTCGTCGGTTGAAGGAGGCACAGGCTAAACAGGCTGATACGTCGTGGTCTGGGCCTAAGCAAGGAAGGCAGTAAGAATGGAAATCCTTATGAGGTATTTGTTTCCCACAAGTTAAACAATTATTTACTTTGTCTGACATCGGCTGAGGCAAGAAAGAGTCCCCAACGGGGTACTTAGCTTTTTTCGAAGTCTTCGGTAGCTGAAATCTCTGGATCTGACCGACCGGCACTTGCGAACAGCTTCTGCTTCGGGCACCACGCGGCAAGAAAGACTGAAGAAAATGGCGTCGGCTGATGCTTTTATACCCCAGACGCTCTGACGTCGGGGAAAGTGCGACATCAGCCGAGGCCAGACCCAGACTTTGGAATCCGGCCGACCGAAGGGCTGCCTGAGGCAGGACAACCCATATGTTATGACTGCAGATGCATCCTTGAAGGACATCAGGCATTGGTAAAGGACACCTTGAAGTTGCCTGAAAAAAAAAATCAGTCGTGCATGACACCTGAGGATATGCCAAGTGTCTCCCACCCTCGCTGCTCTATTGCATTTTCCATATTTCTTGCCTTCTCATCTGATCCTTCCCCTTGTATTTTTTTGTTTTTGACACATTCAGTTGCTGCCTGATTTTTATCTACTTCTGGTTTGATTTCCATTCCCACTTGACACGGATATATTCTGCTAAATTAAGTAGGAAAGTCATCTTAGACTTGTTCTCCTCATGTTTTAAAATTTTCTCTATGTTTGGATCTTGTGAGGTCAGCAAATGTGTGTGCTGTCCTACGACTGCAGATCTCTACTTGTAATCAATTTCGAGGAGACGCATATCTCCTTCAGAATGGGGAGTATATAATCTTGGTAAATACACTAATTTTTATAACTCATTTGATAAACGTGAAACTTTTTTTTGTTTCCTGTCAAACTGATCCAAAACCTTTTGGGGCGAAGTCAATCGCCCAGAACTAAATTAGAACAGGAAGAGGATACTGGTTTATACCTTGGACTTTGCTCCTAGATGTCAAAGCTATTTTCAGTATTTAGTAAGGAATATTCTGGAAGACTAAACTTCAGTTTTATTTGCATTTGTTCATGTTTTACTGTCGATCCTTCATCGATTCCCAAATATTCATACACTCCCTCTTGCTCAGGTTTTTTATATGACATGCCTGTCCCAGGCTGATGTTTTCTTGGTGCTGCAGCTTTCCTGCTTTAAAGGGTGCTTTTGCACATTTATCAAGACCAAATGACATTCTTGTATAGTTTGAAAAAAGTTTGATCACTTGCAGTTGTGCTTCCAGTTCCTCATCTGATGAACTATACAGTTTTAAATCATCCACAAAAAGATGATGAGACATCTTTACACTTTGTCGTTTTCTGGGAGCCATGACCTAAATCTGTTAATAGACAACTTAATGGGATAAGGGCAAGACAAAAGAGCAGCATTGACAAAGTCATCCTGAATATCCCGTTTTGAATTTTTATTCCTGGAATAATAATTTGTCCTTTATCATGGCTTAACTGCAAAGTGGTTTGCCACTGCTTCATGACCACTAATGTAAACTATCAGTCTAGGGTGTATCTTGGACATTTTTAAGCACTCTTTTATCCGTGTGGGACACTGTCAAATGCTTTTTTGTCTATGCATGCCTTACTTAGATTCTTCCCCTTTTTACAGTTCTCCATTACAACTTTAACACATGATCCTTTGTTCCATATGACTTTCTTTTGTTGCCATTTTGTTCTACTGCCATGAGTGAGTTTTCTTCTAAAGACTATAAAATATTCTGTCAACCTCAATTTCAGTGTATACTTATACGTCGTCGGAAGGCATGTTATTGGTCTACAGTTTTTAGGATAGTTTGCAGGTTTGCTCTTAAGTAGAAACACTGTTTTTCCTGTTAACCAGGTTGGTGTCTGTTCGGGTGTGCATATAAACGGTTCTTACTCATGGCTAAATGTTACTTTTAGCCAGAAGTTAGGTATTGCATCTGGGCCTCGGGTTTTCTAAATAGGAGCTTTTCTTAACTTTGTTTCAACCTCTCCGGCTGTTACTTCATCCGATTTTATATCCTGTACAATTGAACTTCTTAGCCTTTCTTTCACTTCTATCCATTCAGCATCTTTGCAAAGTTCCACAGGATCTTCATAGATATTTCAACAAAATGTATCTATTTCTTTTTTTTTGTGGTATTTAATTTCCTTTTGCCTTGTTTAGCAATTCTCAATCAAACATTTTGAGTCATCAATAACTTGCTTATTCTGTACTTTTCCTTTATAGTCATCTGCATAGGATGGCACATTGGTAGCGTTGTCGCTTCACAGCAAGAGGTTCTCCAGTTTGATTCTCGGCTGGGGTGCCTTCTGTGTGGAGTCTGCATATCCTCCCTGTTTGTGTGGGTTTCCTCCCACATTACAAAGACATGTGTCTGGAATGTTTCTCCCCAGACCTCCGCTAAAAATTGGCTTCGTTCCAAGTTGGACTTTTCTGGTAAACAAATGTTAAATAAATAAAAAATAGACAAAAACATAGTAAGTTTTTCTGCCTATGCTGACATTTTTAGTTTATTTGCGATACTACACAATAGATCCTGATCTGTTCTAATACTGCTGGCTGAGTTTTTCATTACGTTCTTGGTCGAGATTTTCATTTGAAATGCTGTTCTAATACTGCACATCGCTTTTATCACTTCTATCATTCTGAGTATTTTCATTAATCTGTTCCCTCTTCTATACTCTTCTAACAAAGACGCTTCTTGTCTTAACTGCTTTATAGTTTTCTCTAATTGATACTTCCACGATGGCATTTGGTTTCTCCCCTTCCTTTCCCTTATTGCCCTGTGTTTCTGTGGTAAGACTACCCGTTACTAACTTAGGTGCACAATTATACATCTTACTTCCGTTATATCACATTAACATTCCAAATTACTGTGTTTTATCAAACTTCTAATTTGTTGTGTTTTACTGATTTTCTGTAGACCATTTCTTTCATTGATCTTAATATATCTATCCATCTCTATTAAATCAAGCTTCTCTTAGATTATTTTCTTCTAAACTGAAGACACATTCTTTGTTCTCCATTTCCTGCGGGCATTCTACAGCAGCTTCCAGAGCATCCTCCTGTGCCATATTCTCACCAGTTTCATCCGTTACTCTTTCATATGGGAAATGACTGGCCTACCACTCCAAAACATCAACTGTCAAAGCTGCCACAGTTTCTGGTTGATTTTTTTGCTGTGCAACTCCAACTAGACTTTTGTAGTGGTTTCGTATGAAAGGCTCCAAAGTATCTTCACAGGGCAACTGATCAGATGTTTCCTGCTCCACTGGTTTCGCCTTAATTTGGTGATTCATTGCTCTCCCCTGCTGTGATGTTATCAGAGTTAGATTTTCAACACTAAAATTGTTCACTTCACAGGTAGTTCATAACTTTAGTTTCTATTTCTTTAACTTCTACATTACTAATACTCTCTTCTACTTTTCTGCTTGGTTTTCTTATTTTTTGTACTGTAAAATTTTCCATATCCTGGTGACTTTGCCTGTATTTCTCTTAAAATATCTTTGGTTAATAGGTGTTTACCAGGCTAAAGACCACAAGGGCCTTTTTAAGCCTAGCCATGCATCCCAAATTTGAAAAGTTCTGATACTCTTGATAAGTGTAAGCATGGTGCTGCTCTTTTTGTATGGATTAGTTTTGTTTTCTCCTTTGCATAAATATTGCACCATATTAAATCTCGTTTTCGTTCCCATGTCTATATTTCTTCTTCAGGCATCTCCTGCTCCCCCCATTTCTCTTTACTTGGGGAATCATTGTTCCATCATGCTGTGCTATAACCTGTGTTAAGACGTTCTACACTAAATCCTTCACTTTTCTGCTTTACTAATATTCCGTTCTACAGTCTCTCTTAGTGATCTTTTTTGTGCTGTGAAATTTTCCATATCTGGATGCCTTTGCCTGTATTTCTCTTCAAATATCTTTGGGGCTGTTTCTTTGTATTGATTAATTTTGCCTTCTCCTTTGCATAAATATTGCACCATATCAGATCTCTCTTTCCAATGTCCATATTTTTTTATAACTTCAAATATCTCTAGATTTTGCTCTTTATATGTTGGCACTTTCTCACTTCTTTTTCCAAACATCCCAAGGTTTCTTGGCCTATGTATTTCATACATCTCTTGCATTAATGAGCACAAATTTTTATTTGAAGCTTCTGACAGTTTCTTGTGCAACTATTTTTCTTTCCTCTAATTTTTCTCTTAATCGTTTTATACATCTCCTCTCTAGAAATTCTGGGTTTCTTGCATAACGGCAACAATACATTCTTTCTTTCTTTCTTACCCTCAATACTCCACTCTGTCATTTCTCCCTTTTCTAATTTCTCCAAATCTTTTGAGTTTCTAATACCATGACAGGAATGGTCCCCATTCCTAAGTCAAAGTATGATTACATTTCAAGAAATTAGTATCGTTTCAATCTTTGATGTCAGCCAAAAGTGCTCTTCGCAGTACCCACAATGTGCCCAATAAAAATTCCTCCTGCAATTTGTACGGGGTTACACGGATTGGTAACATATCTAAATATGATTGTAAATTTTTTTCTACAAGACCTGTTGCTCCTACAACTATTGGGACTGTCTGGGTATCTTTCTTCCACATGGGTCTCGTTTCTGCCTGCAGATCCTGGTATTTTATGACCATCTCACTCTCTCTCTGTACGGAAGACACTATAGTCACTGGGTGTGGCGATTTCAATGATCACCACTACTTTTGTCTTCTTTTCTTGGACCACTACATCCAGTTCTCTAGCATCTATCTTTTGAACTGTTGGTAATGGGTGATCCCATGTGATATAAACTTTTCTATGATGCTTTGTGGTTCATGTTTCCAGTGTTTTTCAGCCACTTCGATACCATAATGTTTGCACAATCCCCAGTGCAACAGTCTTGCCACATTATGCCTTTCAGTACACAGACCTTCTGCCATTAGTGTGGTCGCAACAAGCAATAAGGTGTGTGACTGTTTCCAATTCGGTTTTACACAACCTACATTTGTCTGTTTCTCCCACAAGTTCAGTGGACTTTGTAAACCAGTGTGTACGTAAGCTCACTTATTTGGGCTGCCAATATTAACCTTTCATTTCTTGGTTTGAATTTGCCTCTCCTTAACCATTCCTGCGTTTGTTCTTGACCAACACAAGTCTCTTCCAGATGTTTTCTATACTTACAACTATACTTCATGTTTTTTCCACATTTCTTGCCTTCTCATCTGGTCCTTCACCTTATATTCTTTCTTTTGTTTTTTTTGGTACATTCAGTTGCCTCCTGGTTTTTATGCACTTCTGGTTTGATTTCCATTCCTGCTTGATGTTAATATACTTCTGCTAAATTAAGCAGAGACGTCATCTTAGATTTATTCACCTCACATTTCAAAACTTTCACTACATTTGGATCTTGTGAGGTCAGTAGATGTGTGGAGCCCCACAATTGCTGATCTATACATGCAATCAATTTCAAGGAGGCCCATTCCTCCTTCGGAATGGGAAATATATAATTTTGGTATACACTGAATTTTATAAATCATTTGGTGAGCATGAAGCATCCTTCTTGTTTTAATATCCAATCTCCCCAACACTTTTTGAGGCCAGTCAATCACTCCAAAAAGTACAGTTTTGTACCTACCATAAATGCAGATGTTAAGAGTGTTCACCCTGCTGCAGTCATCACACTTGGATTATCCTGCCGTCAGGCGGTCCCGCAGTCGGCCCGAATTCCAAAGTCTTGGTCCGGCGTCGGTTGTTGTCGCTTCTTCCCTGACGTCAGTGCGCCAGGGGTATTTAAGAGGCATCAGACACCATTTTCTTCAGTTTTTCTTACCCCAGATGTCAGGTGCCCCCAATAGGTAGGCAAAATATATATATATATATATATATATATATATAGTTATATAAAAATCAAACAAAACCCTTGGGCTCAAGCAAATACACCACAGAGGTAGTACAGGAAAAAGTGGTAGAGATAAGTTCAGCTAGTTCAGAGGGGATGGAGGGAGGGTAACCTGGACTGCAGCAGGGTGAACACCCAAACATCTACATTTATGGTAGGTACAAAACTGTACTATGCTCAACGTGTTACCCTGCTGCAGTCATCACACTTGGGTTGAATCCCAAAGCTAAGGATGGGAGGTGGAGTCAAACAGGGTTAGAAGAAGCTAGCAGGCCCTGCAAAACTGCACTGGTAAAACCAGCTCTTGTCTTAGGGTATAGAGGTAAATGATCGTGCTTGGTGAAGGTGTGCACTGAACTACAAGTAGCAGCTTCCAGAATGTCCTTGGTTGGCACTCCCCTGGGAAAGGCTGCTGATGTAGCTGTAGCCCTGGTGGAGTGGGACATAATGTTAGCAAGTACTGGTTTCCCATGATGTGTGTAGCAGAAACGTATGCAATGTCCTATCCATTTTGAAATGGTCTGTTTTGAGATAGCTTTTCCTTGTGATCCTGTAGCATAGGCTACAAAATGCTGGCCAGTTTTTCTGAAAGCCTTAGTTTTATCCAAGTAGTAACGTAATTGCCTGTGAATGTCCAAAGAGTGCAGGAGTCTTTCTCCTTTGTTCTGGGGATTTGGGAAGAAGGTGGGCAAGTGAATGGTTTGGTTTAGGTCCACACTGGATACCACCTTTGGCATAAAAGGAAGAATTAGTTCGTAGAGAGACTCTGTCTTGATGAAAAATGATGAAAGGTTCCACTCCCATTAGTGCCTGTAGCTCTGATACTCTTCTAGCTGAGGTTATTGCTAGTAGTAGGGCAGTTTTCCATGAAAGAAATTTTAAATCAGCTGAAAAAGCTGGTTCAAAGGGCGGCAGTGTAAGCTTTTCCAGAACAAAGTTGAGATCCCAAGTACGTGTTGGAGCTCTCCTTGGTGGTCTTAAATTCTTAGCCCCTCTGAGGAACTGTCTTAGGAATGGATGTGAAAATAAAGGAGGATACCTGCTATAATGAACTGAAATTGCTGAGGCGTGGATCTTAATAGCTGAAAAGGAAAGTCCTTTGTGCAACATCTCAGTCAAATATTGTAGAATCTGAGGGATGTTTGGATCAAGGGGGTTTAGGCCTTTAGCCTGGTTCCAGGCGCAAAATCTTTTCCATTTGTCTGAATAGGTTTTCCTGGTGCTGGGCCTCCTGACCTCCAGAATGACATCCATAACAGCTTTGGATAAAGGTGTTGGTTGGTTGTTTAGGTAATTTGCCATGCAGCCAGGTTTAAAGTCTTGAGCTGGCTGTGTAGAATCTGATGGTCTTGCTGGGTGAGCAGGTGAGGAATTTGTGCAAAATCCATGGTGGGCCGTGGGCCATATTCCTTAAAATTGGATACCAATGTTGGCGTGGCCAGTCTGGTTCAACAAGTATCATTTGTGGCCTCTCTAATCTGACTTTCAGCAGTACCTTTGCTAGAAGAGGCAGTGGAGGGAAGGCATAAACTGTCAATGTTTTCCAACTGAATGAGAGGGCGTCCACTTTCCAAGCTAGTGGATGGAAGGTCCTTGTGCAAAATTTTTGAAGTTGGTGGTTGTGGGGGCTTGCAAACAAATCTATGTCTGGCCGTCCCCCATTTTTGAACTATCATTGCAAATACTTGTGGATCTAGTTTCCATTCGTGTGGATCCATGATGTTGCTGCTTAGGTCATCTGCCAATGTGTTTTTCTTTCGTGGCAGGAATTGTGCTTGTAATTGAACCTGGTAAGAGAGTGCAGTGTTCCACAAGGTCATTGCTTGCCTGCATAGAGGGTAGGAATGTGTGCCCCCTTGCTTATGTACCACATAACTGTGGTATTGTCCGTCTATTAGTAGTTGTCCTGGGTGTAGAAGGTCCTTGAAAGCTGTTAGGGCATTCTGCACTGCTAGCATTTCCTTTTGATTGATATGCAGTTGTCTCTGATCTGTAGTCCATTTGCCCTGAATGCACTACACTGCCCTGCCATGTGTGCTCCCCAGGCATAGTCCGATGCATCTGTTGTCATAGTTTGCCTGGCTGTGGGTAAGGTGAAAGGCTGACCCTTGTTGAAGGCAGCGAATGAGTGGAATCATTGTTTCCAAGCTGTGGCTGTGCTGAGTCCATACACTTTTCAGGTACCATTGTAATTTCCTCATATGCAGTTTTGCAAATGGTATTAGAAGAATGCAAGACGCCATGAATCCCAAGGCCTGCAGAATTTTTCTTGCAGGTAGTTGGGTCTTTGTTGCCATTATTTTGAAATATTGAAACAGCTGCTGTTGCTTGTTTGGCATGAGGAAAGCCATCTGGGCCGTTGTATTCAAGCTGGCACCCAGGAATATTATGTTTTGGGAGGGTACTAGTTTTGATTTATTTTCATTTACTGTGTACCCTAGGCAACTTAGAAGGTGTTTGACAAATGCCAGATGCTTTAAAAGAATGTCCTTGCTTTCTGCTTGAATAAGGCAGTCGTCCAGGTATGGGTATATTTGAATTCCTCTTTGTCTGCAGTACGCAATTACTGGTGCCAGGCATTTTGTGAAGACCCTGGGCCCAGTAGGATAAGTCAAAGGGCAGTGCCGAGAATTGATAATGCGTTGAACCTGCAATGAAGCGGAGGTATCTTCTGCAATTCTGTCTGATAGGGACATGCAGGTATGCCTCCTTGAGGTCCAAAGTGACTAGCCAAACATGCTTGCCCAGCATGGGAAGAAGCTGCTGTAGTGTTAGCATCTTGAATTTTGGTACTTGCAGATAGGTGTTCAGAATTGAAAGATCCAGAATGGGTCTCCATGCTTTGTCCTTTCTTGGGACTAGGAAGGGTCTTGAGTAAAATCCTTGTCCTTGCTCCTGTGCAGGTACCTGTTGAATGGCTTTTATGTTCATGAGAGCTGTAATTTGTTTTTGTGCCTCTGCCCATTGATTTGGTGGCAGGTTTGGCATTCCTTTGATCCTTGGTAAGGTCTGAAAGTGGAATCTGTATCCTAGGGAGACAACGTTTAGAAACCATTTGTCTTTTGTGATGTGCCAGTTGTCTGCAAAAAATGCTAGCTTTCCTCCCAAGGGAGTTGCCAGGAAAGATTTGCTTGTAGTTTGAGGATAGAGTCATTGTGTTTGTCTTCTGCTAGCCTGGGGCTTGTCTTCTCCTCCTTTCTGGGTAGCAGAACCCCATTGGTGAGGTTTGTAAGGGTCCTGTGATTGGTCACTGCCCCTTGGGCATCTGTATTTGCCGCTCTGTGATCTGTCTGAAGCTGGAAAGGACCAGTTGTTTGTTGGACAATTTCTGCTGAAATGAGGGGGTTGTATCTGCAAAAAATCCTTGACCGTTTACATAGACTTTGCCTTATCCTCCATTTTCTTTAAAAACCTCTTCTGCTTTGACACCAAATAATACATCCTGTTGCAAAGGTGCATCCAATAATTTTGCTTTAACATGGTCAGGGAGGGTTTGTTCTTTTAACCAAGCATGTCTACGTATGACAAAGCCAGTAACAGCTGCTCTACAGGAAGCTTCCAATGAATCAAATCCGCATTGCAAGGTATGTTTGCCCACCTGTTCAGCTGCATGCAACAGATCCTGCATTTCCTTGAATTCAGGCTGTTCTGAATATGTGCTCATTTTTTGTTTTAACGGAGACATCAGGAATTGTTGATATTTCAGCATGTGAAAAGTACAGTTTTGTACCTACCATAAATGTAGATGTCCAATAGGTATGCATCTGCAGTCCTTACATATGTGTTGTCCTGCCTCAGGCAGCCCTTCGGTCGGCCGGATTCCAAAGTCTGGGTCCGGCTGATGTCGCCTTCCCCACGTCAGAGCCTGGGGTATAAAAGTGTCAGCCGACGCCATCTTCCTCAGTTTTTCTTGCCCCAGATGCCAGGTGCCCTCTAAGGAAGGCTAAATTTGGTAGAAATACAAAATATTGCAAACATGCACAGTAATATAAAACAAATACACCATAATAGATAAACCCAGCTAGCTATAAGAGGGATAAGTACCCAAGAAGTACCACAGAGGGGAAGGAGGGAGGGTAAACCTGACTGCAGATGCATACCTATCGGACATCTACATTTATGGTAGGTACAAAACTGTACTATGTCCTTCAAGGATGCATCTGCAGTCCTTACATATGGGTAGAATACCATAGCCAAGCTGGGGGTGGTAGGCTCTAAGAAAATGATGGTGTAGCTAAAATGCCCTGCAGGACTGCCGTAGCAAAGCCTGCTCTGGATCTGGAATATAAGGGTAAATTGTAATGCTTGGAAAATGTATGCACAGAGCTTCTAAAATGTCCTTGGTAGCCACCCCTCTTAAGAAGGCTGTGGAGGTGGCTGTAGCTCTGGTGGAATGAGGTCTGATGTTAGCTGGCACAGCTTTTCCATGATGAAAATAGCAGAATCGAATGCAATTTCCTATCCATTTTGAAATTGTCTGTTTGGAAATTGCTTTTCCTTGAATGCCTGCAGCATATGCTACCAACAGCTGGTCAGTTTTTCTGAAAGTCTTAGTTCTGTCCAAGTAGTAGCGTAACTGTGAATGTCCAGGGTATGCAGAAGTTTCTCTCCCTTGTTTTGTGGGTTTGGAAAGAAGGTAGGCAGGTGAATAGCTTGGTTCAATGAGACCCTGGATACCACCTTTGGCATGAATGAAGGATTGGTTCTCAAGGAGACTCTGTCCTGATGAAAAATAAGAAATGGTTGTACTGCCATGAGTGCCTGCAATTCAGATACTCTTCTTGCTGAGGTTATGGCCAGAAGGAAGGTAGTCTTCCAAGACAGGAACTGTAACTCTGAAGATGCTGCTGGTTCAAAGGGAGGTAAAGTCAACTTTTCCAACATGAAGTTAAGGTCCCATGTAGGCACTGGTGGTTTTCTTGGAGGATTGATGTTTTAATTCCTCTTAGAAACTGCCTTAGGAGAGGATGAGAGAAGACAGGTGGATCAGTATTGTATTCTGCTGAAATTGCTGAAGCATGAATTTTATGGAAGAGTAAGAAAGGCCATTATGGAGCATGTCTGCCAAGTATTCCAGGATATGTGCCATGCTCATCACTGTGGCATCTAGGCCCTTTGTGGTGCTCCAAGTGTGGAATCTTTTCCATTTTGCTGAATATGTCTTTCTCGTGGAAGGTCTGCGAGCTTCCATGATGATATCCTTCACTCTCTTGGATAGCTTTTCCTGGTGAGGAGTCAAGGTATTCTCCAGGCTGTCAGCTGCAGGGTTTTCAGGCTGGAGTGCAGAGTTTTGTAATTGTGCTGTGTCAGAAGGAGTGTCCATAGTGGTAGAGGTCATGGTTTTGTGTGTGACAGGGTCCGTAACAGTGGGTACCAGTGCTGCCTTGGCCAGTCCGGGGCTATTAGAATCACTTTTGGCTGCTCTGTCTTGATTTTCAGTAAGACCTTGGTCATTAGTGGGAGTGGTGGAAATGCATACACTGTTAGAGTATTCCAACTGAAAGAGAGGGCGTCCACTTTCCATGCTTGTGGGTGGTATGTCCTTGTGCAGAATTTCTTCAGCTGATGATTGTGGTGGGAGGCAAAACGATCTATGTCCGGCCTCCCCATGATTGTGTTATCTGAAGGAAGATGTCTGGGTGCAGCATCCATTAGTGTGGGTCCATGGTATTTCTACTTAGGCTGTCCGCCAGTATATTGTCTTTTCCTGGCACAAACTGGGATTGCAGCTCTATATTGAGTTTTAGGGAAAGTTCCCAAAGATTCATTGCTAGTCTGCAAAGAGGGTAGGAATGGGTACCTCCTTGCTTGTTTATGTACCACATAACTGTGGTATTGTCTGTCCTTAATTGCAGGTGGCCTTGAAGTAGAAAGAGCTTGAAGGCCTCGATTGCATGAGTCACTGCCAGCATTTCCTTTTGGTTTATGTGCATGCACAATTCTTTCTGAGACCATAGACCTTGGATGCATCTGTCCTCCAAATGTGCTCCCCATCCATGGTCTGAAGCGTCCGAGGTAATGGTTTGGCTGGTTACTGGTTTGCTGAAAGGCAGGCCCCTGTTTGACTGGCTTGCTTGGGCCCACCACAGGAATTCCTTTTGAAGGCATGGAATGAGTGGTATCAAAGCTTCTAGGCTGTGATTGTGCTGAGACCATAAACTCCTTAGGTACCATTGTAGTTTTCTCATATGCAGCCTTGCTTGTGGAATCAGAAGAATGCACGATGCCATGTAACCCAGGGCCTGCAGGATTTTCCTTGCAGTCATCTGAGTTTGTTTTGTTAGATTTTTGAAGTAATCCGTAGTTCGCTCTGTTTTTGTTCTGTGAGAAAAGCCATTTGGGTGGTTGTATCTAGTTCCGCACCCAGAAAAGTTATTCTTTGGGATGGCACAAGTCTTGACTTGTGAATGTTGACTGTGTATCCCAAGGCCTGTAGTAGGCGGATGGCATAATTCAAATGTTTTTTCAAAGTTTGTTGGCTGTCCGTTTGTATAAGGCAGTCGTCCAGATACGGGTATATTTGAATCCCCTGAAGTCTGCAGTGTGCAATTACTGATGCCAGGCATTTCGTGAATACTCTGGGCGCAGTAGATAAGCCAAAGGGCAATGCTGAGAATTGATAATGCTCTGAACCTGCAAGAAATCTGAGGTGTCTTCTGCAACTTTGTCTGATAGGGACATGCAGGAATGCCTCCTTGAGGTCTAGAGTTACCAGCCAAGACCCCTTGCCCAGCATGAGAAGGAGTTGCTGTAGGGTCAGCATTTTGAATTTTGGCACAATGAGATAAGTATTCAGTGCGGACAAATCGAGAATAGGCCTCCATTGTTTTTCTTTTCTTGGGACAAGGAATAGTCTGGAATAAAATCCTTGGCCTTGTTCTGCGAGAGAAACCTTTTCTATAGCTTTCATTTGCAATAGGTTGGCAATTTGTTTTAAAGCCTCTGCCCTCTGATTTGGTGGCAGGTTTGGCATTCCCTTTCTTTCTGGTAATGTATGGAAATGGAACCTGTATCCTTTGTCTATTATTTGCAATGTCCATTTGTCCCTTGTAATACTGTGCCAATTTTTTGAGAATAAAGACAACTTTCCGCCCAAAGGTGCTTCTAATTGAGCCCTGGTAGGCGGGGTCAAGGTAAAGTCATTGAGTCTGTCCTTGTGCAGCAGTTGTTGGACCTGCACTACCTCTCTGGTTAGGAGGCTGCCATTGACGTCCTCTGTAGGAGCCTCTAGCTTGCCCTCTACCTCTGGCACGCCTGTTCTTGCCTCTTTGAAATCTCTCTTCTGGAAAGGACCAATTCTTAGAAGGCCAATTTCTGCTGAATCTTGGTGGCTGTACCTGGAGGAAATCTTTGACTGTTTGTACAGATTTTGCCTTTTCCTCAAATTTCTTTAAGACCTCTTGAGCAGTGGAGCAAAATAACTTTTGCTTTTCCAGTGGAGCATCCAGAAGCTTAGCCTTAACATGATCTGGCAGAGATTGTTCCTTCAGCCAGGCATGTCTACGTATGACTGCACCTGTCATTGCTGACCAACATGAAGCTTCCAATGCATCATAACCACACTGCAAGAAATGGTTGCTAACCTGTTGTGAATTATGTACCAGATCCTGAAGTGACTTACGATCTAGGGGTTCAGGCGAAGACAGTTTTTTCTGCAATTCATCTAACAAATACTCTTGGTACTGTATCATATGAAATTGACAATTTAAAGCCCTCATAGACAGAGTGGAAGAAGTGTACACTTTTTTACCCCATCTCTCTAAAGCCCTGGACTCCCTTTCAGAGGGGAGTGGATTTTTAGTAGTGGCAGCTGCAACCCCTTTAGGACCCTGGGAAATAGTTTCTGGGTCAGCAGAGTGGGCCTTATCAAGGAAATGATGCGAGTCCGGGACCCTGTAATACCTATCGGGTTTAACAGGAACTGGAGGAAGGGTGTCAGGGGTAGTGCTAGACTCAGAATACACATCATCAATGACACTTAAAACAGGAGGAATAGCCAAAGGTCTATGCTGAGGTAAATGAAGAAAAGTCCTTAATCTCTTCCTGGAATCGGAGACTTCCTGGCCCTGCCATTGGAAATGCTCTCTCATGGAGTGAAGGGTCTCCCCAAAGGACAGCTCTTCAGGAGGGGAGGCAGAGGGAATAGATTCCTCTGCATCAGAATCCTCGTAGGCCGTGAAGGCCTCCTCCTGGTAGTCTGATAGAGCAGAGCCATCAGAGGCCTCATCAGAGGACTGAGGTTCAGCAGACTCAACCCTGGGCATTTTGTCTAGTGGGGGTTGAGAGCCCCTGTCCGGATGAGGCTGAGAGCCCCTAATTAAGGAAATAAGGTCCTCAGCCAAACTTAGTATCTGAGAACCTGTAGTGGATCCCTGAGAAATAGACTTGGGAGGCAGAATTTTTTGTTGCTTAGCAGCTTTAGCCCTAGTGAAAGCTTTTATGGACATGGATGCAGGGGGCCTGGCTGCTCCACGTGCTGGAGTAGTTTTGTCTAGGGGAATGGTGTCGGTAGGTTCCTGAACACCGGTTTCCGAGGGTAATTCTGTAACCGACTCAGAAAAGGCCTCCGGGACAGAGGCTGTCGGTTGAGCGGTTTCTACGGACGGAAGTACCAAGGACTCTGTTTCAGCCGAGACCGAAACACTCGCGGTAGGCTTAGGAGCAGTTTCAGCCGAAACCACGGTCCGCGTGTGTCGGTCCTTGTCCTTCTGTTTCTTGGTTAAATGAGAAGTCGGAGTCTCAGACGGCATTTTATAAGAGAAACTAGCCCCAAAAAATTCCTCTGCAAACTCCGACCGACGCCTAAGAGTGCGTCGATTAAAGGAGGCACAGGCAGTACAGGCCGAGATGTTGTGGTCTGGGCCTAGGCAGGGGAGGCAGTAGGAATGGAAATCCTTATGAGGTATTTGTTTCCCACAAGTCAAGCAATTATTAACTTTAAGCGTTTGATCTGACATCGGCTGAGGCAAGAAAGAGTCCCCAACGGGGTACTTAGCTTTTTAAAGTCTTCGGTAGCTGAAGTTACAGGAGCTGGCCGACCGGCACTTGCGAACTGCTTCTGCTTCGGGCACCACGCGGCAAGAAAGACGGAGGAAGATGGCGTCGGCTGACACTTTTATACCCCAGGCGCTCTGACGTCAGGGAAGGGGTGACATCAGCAGACACCGGACCCAGACTTTGGAATCCGGCTGACCGAAGGGCTGCCTGAGGCAGGACAACCAATATGTAAGGACTGCAGATGCATCCTTGAAGGACATCTGGCAATTTAATGCTCTCAGCCACAGTTGCATAGGTGTAAATTTTCTTTCCCCATCTATCTAGGGCTCTGGAATCCCTTTCAGAGGGCACAGGATTTTTAGCCATATAAGCTTTTGCTCCCTTAGGACTCTGGGAAATTGTTTCTGGGTCAGCTACAGGGCTTTTATAAAGGAATTTGTGTGAGTCAGGTACTCTGTAGTATCTGGTTTGGCTGGAGCAGGAGGTAGAGAGTCTGGATTTAAACTAGACTCCAAGTAAACATCATCCACAATATCTAAAACAGGAGGGATAGCAAGAGGTCTGTGCTGGGATAGTACAAGGAACTCTCGGAGCCTTTTCTTAGAATCTGAGTAATCCTGGCCTTCCCAGTGGAAATGTTCCCTTATAGTATGCAAAGTTTCCCCAAAGGAGTAGTCTTCAGGGGGAGAAGCCGAGGGAATGGAATCTTCAACCTCAGAATCCTCATAAGGTGGAAAAGTGTAATCCTGTTCCTCAGAAGAATCTGAGGAGAGAGAAACCTGGTTAGAGGATGCATAATCCTCCTCTTGTCTTGGTCTTTTATCAGGAGGAGGATGGGAACCCCTGATAAGGGTAATTAAATCTTCAGCCATCTTAAGCATCTGTTTCTTAGGCATGGGGCCTTGAACTGTAGCCTGATGTACAGTTTTCTTAGGTTTTAAAGGAGTTTTAAGTTTAGCATAAGATTTAATGCTGAGTGTAGTCTGTCTGAAGACACGTTCTGCAACCGAAGGTGTTTCCGTTGCACCAGTATCTAGTTCTGCTCCGGTGTCGGTAGAAGGCTGCGTCGGCCTAGTGGACTCCGCCTGGGAATCCGCAGCTGTCTGGGGTTCCAGTTCTGCGGTAATCAGGGGCTGCGTAGGCGCCTCACTGAAAACCGGAGAACCGGTGACAGGCCCAACTGAGGCCTCGGTCTCTGGCTTATTTCTAGGCTGCCTGTCCTTATCCTTGTGTTTTTTATGAGTGGCGGTCGTTGGCTGCTCCGACGGCATGATATAATTAAATTTCCAACCAAAGTAATGTTATGCGAAGTCAAAACGGCGTTTGATAGTTCGTTTATTAAACCTAGTGCAAAACCGACATCCTGTGATGTCGTGGTCTGGGCCTAGGCAAGGAATACAATAGGAATGGAAGTCCTTATGAGGTATTTGCTTCCCACAAGAAATGCAATTGTTAACTTTTTCTGACATCGGACTGAGGCAAGAAAATGTTCCCCAATGGGGTACTTAGCTTTAATGAAGACTTCAGATTGAAATTCAAATCGAAAATCTCAGGTGTCAGCCGACCGGCACTTGCGAACTGCTTCTGCTTTGGGCACCGTGCGGCAAGAAAGACTGAAGAAAATGGTGTCGGATGCCTCTTAAATACCCCTGGCACACTGACGTCAGGGAAGAAGCGACAGCAACCGACGCCGGACCAAGACTTTGGAATTTGGGCTGATTGCGGGACCGCCTGACGGCAGGATAACCCAAGTGTGATGGCTGCAGCAGGGTAACACGATGAACATCTGTAAGTTAGGAGAGGAAGGGCAAATTGATTTATAGCTTGGATCTTGCTCCTAGATGTCAATGCTGTTCTCAGGACTAATTCAAGTCTTCTAAAGTATTCCTTACTAAGTTTTATTCACATTTATTCATGTTTTATTGCTGATCCTTCACCAATTCTTTTTGCCTGTATTTCTCTCGGAATATCATTTAGATTTGCCTTCTCTGTATTAGTTAACGTGGCTTTCTCATTTGCATAAATATTGCACCATATCAAATCTTTCTCTTTCCCATGTCCATATTTTTTTTATATTTTTCAAATATCTCTAGGTTTTCTTTATATTTTCACACTTCCTCAGATTTTTCCAAACAGATCAACGTTTCTCGATTTATATACTGTATTTCAAAAATCTGCTGCATTAATGAACGCAAATTTTTATTTGAAGCTTCTGACAATATTTTTTGTGGAAGTATTTTTCTTTCTTCTAATTTCTCTCAATCATTTTGTATATCATGTGTCTGGAAATTCTGGGCTTTTTACATAATAGTAACAATGCATAATTTCTTTCTTATCCTCAATAGTCCACTCTATCGTCTTTATGACTCTTCTTTGGCCAATCAATTTTTTGTGACTTTTTGTGGACTGCTACTTCCTTCCACAACAAGGGGGTCATTTTTTATGGCTATTTATATGGCCCATCAGTTTCTGTGATTTTTGTGGACTACTATTTCCAACAACAAGAGGGCTTTCCTCATATCATACCTCTCAACTGTTCCAAATTCCTCAGTATTTCCCGGTTTTGGCTTCAAAATAATAGGGTATCACTAATTTCTGATTGGACCCTTTAAATCCCAATTTAGTTTTCATTTTAATTTTTTTATGCTCATGCACTTCTCATCTCACACTGCCAGTGTATCCCGCAGTGTTCTCCGCATTTCTCCCCATTTAACTATTAAGATGACTACTAAAGGGTTCTGCACATATTTCTGTTTGCAAAATGTGTTTCTCCCTTATCTGGTTAATTTACAACTTTAAAAAATCCCAAACGCTACAGAACATAATCGGTTTTTCACCGTTTCTGTCATCTGAGTCATCTACAAGACTGTTTAAGCCTCATGGTAAAGCTGAGAGTATGTCAGCGCTGCCAATGCTTAGTAATAACGCTCTACTTTTTTTTCACTGCTTCCGCCCAAGCACTATCCTCATCTATTCCTTTTGCCCTCAGAACACCCCTTTCAATTAGGCATGCAGCAACAGCCTTTTTATCAGGCTTCTGTGTGCAAAAAATCACAATGTTGTACATTAGGAAAAAAATATTCATCTGCACCCAGGGATGCATTTTATTAATTTAAAGTTTGCAGGTATGTTTAGCGGCTTAGCAGTTCTTACACGCTGCGCCCATTAGCCATTTCTTAGAAGTTGTTCAGCATATCACATGACTGAAGAAAGCCTTGCACCACCTGAGTACACACTTATGAATTTTTTATAATGAGATTGTTTGCAGTTCCTTGATACATAAATGACTGCATTAGAGATGGCGTTGACTTTTACTTTATTTTCTGGATGTTGCATGGACTTTCCCTTGCGTATTATTTTAAATATAAAGACTTTAAATCTCTGCTGTTACTGTTAACATAAACTTAAGGGGCGTGGGGAATGAGAAATGTTTTAAAGAGTAACACTAGTGTATCCTTCATGCTTCAGAATTGATGCAGAACTACAGCAGCATGCATTAAAGCATTTACTTTGCCTTGCAACAGTGCAGCTACTGTAAAGTGAGCTGATCTAGTCTGTGAGTGTGTGTAAACAGAGTGATGTTCATTTTGCTGAATGTCCATAAGTTTACCTCGTATTGTTGCCCTGTGTCCCTAACATTTTTGAATTTCTGCGGCATCACTAATGACTACAATCAATCCACAATGTCAAATAGTACAGTGCCATACTTTTCATTATGTAGACACTGCATATTAAAGTAAAACCTTTCGTTTTATTAATTTTCTAAGGCAATTAGAATAATATGCAAGTAGACAGTACACAGAATTAAATAAATGTTAATGCTTTTAAAGGTCTTTTGTATTTTACTTTAGTTGCTAGTATCATGGTTATATATATAGTGTATTTTCACCCTTTAAATAATTAAAGTTTGAATCAGTGCACCAATCTTACTGTATGTTGATGCGAAGTCTCTTCTTCTATTACTTTTCTAAAAAAAAAAAAAAAAAAAAAAAAAATGGACTACCACTTCAATAAGTAATAAATTACTACAGAGAATTAAGTACATATCAATGCTTCTAAGGTCCGTTTCATTTTAATTTAGTTACTAGTGTTACAGCACTGAATTGTATCATTTCACTTTTAGAAAATATCCTTTGATGTAGTGAATGTCTGAGGTGTACTGCTCTACTACTTTGTGTGGAATGGCTGTAGACTATGGCTGATGCTGCACAATGTCCCAGAGTTGTTTGCCTCACATTTTTGTCCTGTGTTCCTCCTAACATTTCAGAAATACATATACACACTATATATGTGTGTGTGTGTGTGTGTGTGTGTGTGTGTGTTGGTCTTTTGGCTTTTTCCCGGTAAGGGGTCGCCACAGCGGAACTCCGGTCCGCTAATGACTGGCAGTAGATTTTTATGAAAAGCCGACGTGCCAGCTCGACGTCCAATCTTCAAAGGCACGCCCATTTACGCACGCATGTCTTTCAAACGCTACCCAACTGCGAGGAGGACATGCAGACAGACTCTACACAGAAGGCACTCCAAAGCCACGCCGAGAATCGAACGGGAGAACCTCTTGCTGTGAGGTAACAACGCTGTATAGATATATATATGTGTGCGTGTGTGTGTGTGTGTGTGTGTGTGTATATATATATATATATATATATATATATATATATATATATATATATATATATATATATATATATAGATATATGTGTGTGTGTGTATATATATATATATATATATATATATATATGTGTGTGTCTGTGTGTGTATATATATATATATATATATATATATATATATATATATATATATGTGTGTGTGTCTGTGTGTATATATATATATATATATATATATATATATATATATATATATATATATTTATATATATATACACACACACACAGATATATACATGTATACATTTATATTAATCTAAGACACTGACAGAATAAGATCCTAGAAATATACATTTTCTGAAATAAGTGTACGACTCCAATTATTGTCATTATATACTGTGTGATTCACCATCTTTTCTCCAAAAGTCACTACTTTTAGGAGGGAACTAAGGAGGGAACTGGGATTAATTAAGAGAGACCTGGACAGAGTTAAAATATGAATCTAACTTGGGGACGGCTTGAGGTACGAGTCAGTGCCCAGCATCAGCAGCTACCAGATTTGTTTACATTGGTATTTACATAACAGATTTCATCCACTGATCAAAATGACTTGATAACCACATAATGACAAAAGTAGTGACTTGTTTTACCAATGACTGTGATGGCAAACTTTAGTTTTGTATTAAGATTAACAGAATGCACAGATATTTTATATATAATGTTACAGTTCGTGATGCATGTAATTTAATGAATTTATGTAACAGTGCAGCTAATGTGTTGCCTGTGTACATGTTAGAAGTGTGGCAGGGCAGAAAACAGAATGCAAAGTGTTTTACATGCCTATTGCTTACTACATCCCTGAAGGTTTTTTTTTAATGCTGTAAAGGGACTTACTGGTACTTCTGTGTGAACATTTTCAGAGTTAATGTTAAATTGGGGAACATTTTCAAAATTATTTGAATGTGGCTATCCCACAATTCCACTGGAGCGGGCAGAGTTATATTATTGTACATGCAAATTTTATGTTGATTAATGTCCAGATTTCTGGCCAGTTGTATCTACTTTCTATGGGCCTTTGTCCAGACTTTTGGTGTCTCCAGGTTGAGAGGTATGCCTCTTCCTGAGCCTGGCCTAGCCCCATTGTAGGAATGTTTCCGTGCCTTGAGGATTCTCCACTGTCATTTTTTTCCAGTCCTGGCACCAGTATGCTACCAGGACTGGGCACTTTTTTATCCTGGGTCTTGTGCACCCAGCTATCTTTTTAGTTTTTTTAACCTACTTCTTGTCCATGGTGTATGCTACATAAAATACAGTCCATATATTAGTGTAGTCTTGGTGAGATTTTGTGAAAAACAGGGTTCACCTCGTGAAGGTACTCAGCAAATCTTGAGGAGAAATTCAATTCCAGTAAAACTACTCTCCTTTGCATGCTGATTTCTCTCTCCATTCAGACACCACCTGCTATGCAGGAGATTATGAGTACTACCCTATCCTTACACTGGAGTCTGACTGCCATGAGTGTCATTAATTCTGTTATCTTTCAATGTCTTCTGAAGCCTCTTCCTCGCCACAATTCCCACATCACTTCTAGTCTGTCCTCCTGGATGCCCAGCCAAGTGACTCTGCTGCGCTGCCTTTCCATCTTTCTCCTGAATACAATGGATGTCCAGCATCCCCCTCACCATCATGTCATGCACTGCCAAAGCTGTGTCCTGTCAATCTACAGAGTGTAACACTTCCTAGCTCATATTTGACAGTTTGATTGGTTTTACATCCTGCTTTCAATCAACAGTGCTACCCATGTAACGCAAGCTGGGCAACTGGACACTGGCTTGCAAGCAGCTTACTGACAAAGTGCTGCTGGGTTTATGGCAGGCACACTAGCCAACAGGGGCACATACTAGTTACAACAATAAAATCGCCACTGATTCTAAAGACAACCACAAAGCATTCTACAGCTATGGCAAGAATCTCAATGGCAACAGTCAGATCTACTCTGAGCTGCAGCACAATAGCACTAGATATAGAGAACCAACTGATATGGCAAACATCCTGGCAGATGGGCTCAGTGCAAACTTTACCCCCCCCCTTCCACCCCCCAAAGGGCCCATCTCCATACTGGAAGAATGCAAAGCCCCTGTAATCACAGATGCACAAGTAAAGACCGCACTCTCCAAAGCCAAGAACACAGCATCCATGGGACCAGACAACATCTAAGGCTGCGTTCTGCACGAACTACAGAATGAATAGGCACCCCATGTTCAATTATAGCCTCACTTCAGGCTTTGTGCCTACTGAATGGCGCACAGCATGAGTTATCCCACTACACAAAGGAGGTACCACCACAGACCCCGGGAATTACCACCCCATTAGCCTGATGAGCCTGGTCTGAAAGGCCATGGAGCGTATCATCTTGGAGCTTATAAACAAAGACATAAGTAACCTCCAAACTCTGGAGCCCACTCAGTTTGGGTTTGTAAAAGGTGGATCATGTCTCCTAAACCTAACTGACTTCTTTGAAGAAGTCACCAGAGCTGCAGACGAGGGTAAGGTGGTGCACACAGCCTATCCTGACCTCGCCAAGGCTTTCGACACCATCTCTCACTCTGGAAATATAGATAAACTCACTGGACTGGGCATAAATCCCTATGTCACAAGATGGGTGGCCAACTGGCTCACTGACAGAACTCGCACAGTGAAAGCAGCCAACTCCAAATCCGACTTCAGACCAGTGACAAGTGGAGTACCACAGGGTTCAGTCCTGTCCCCTCTCCTGTTTGGCATCTACTTCTCTGAAGTCCAGGCTAATACAGCAGGTCTTTGGCTAATGAAGTTCACAGATGACTGCAAACTAGGAGCCATAACAGAATCACCTAATGATGTGGACATTCTATAAAGGGGCCTCACTGAGACCGATGCTTGGTGTCAAAGTCATGGCCTCAAGCTCAATGCAAAGAAGTGCATGGTCATCCTTTTTGGGAAAAAACACTGTACCCATGAACTATCACATAGGCGGTAGCCTACTAAACACCAAACGTGTGATAAGAGACCTTGGGACACAGGCGGACAGCAGTCTCTCCTTTGACAATCACATCGCCACAGTAGTCAGGAAATCCTTCTACGTGGCACACCTCATCACAAAGGGGTTCTGCTCCAGAAAAGAGGAGGTCATTGTTCCTCTCTACTCATCCCTAATCAGACCCATTACAGAGTACAAGGCCCCGTTTGGCATGTACCTCGCAAGACATCTACAACTAGAAAGGCCACAGAAATACCTCACTAAGAGGATTACCGGCCTTAAACAGATGCCAAATGCAGACTGTCTCAAAAATTTGCAGCTCTACTCCGTCGCATATCACCTACTCGGAGGCGACCTTTGCCTAACATACAAAGCCATGTCAAACCCAGATCTGTTGGACATGTCCACACTTAAAGAAACCCCAAAGTCTCCGAGCCACACAGTCCAGGGACCTAAACCTCGTCACCACAATAAACAGAACATGCTGGAGGGATAGATTCTTGTCCCAGAGACTTCCCCTGCTCTGGAACAGACTACCCATTCATGTCACACAAAACTCCTCATTAGCCCTCTTCAAGAAAAATCTTGACAACTGGATGGGAAATAGGAAGTTCATCCAGGGAATCACTTTCTGTGGCTCTGCTCGACAGGGGGCACAGGAAAATAATTTTCTTGGGTGGCGAAAGCCAAGGAACTTTTTTAGCTAGGCTTATATAGGCCCGAAGGCCGACAGCCTAGTACCTACCTATGAACCTATGCACTTCCTCCCACTGTTAGCACGGTTCCCTGGTGTAGGATAGGTCTTCAACACCCTTAAAACTAGCAAAACACCCACACCCATTTAGAAACATTTGTCAACATGACCAAATCACCTTTTTACATTGTCAAGTGGCTAGCCTTGAGATGGAGCACAGTTTGTGATCAGTGTTCTCCTTCCTATCTTCAGGATACTACTCACCACAGTTGATGCACTGAGTGGCTGGTCTATACACCTCTTCCACTATAGGCACCATTTAGAGTCTATGCTGTTGCCCACAACTCTATTCTTTGGTAGGTTTGAGGTGGAAACACACAGCATGTTTTGGGGAAGTGGGAGGAACCTTGCAGAGACACAGGAAGGACAAACATGAGTTTAAAAATATGGTAGAAATAAAACAGAGATATGGAAAACAAGTTAATAAGAATTACCTACATGAATTGTCAAAGGTTAAAATACTGCACAACGGGAATCTCACATGGCAACAGGAGGAAAAAACTGTTCAGTGCCAAAGAGAAAATAAGGGAGTATTTGGATAATATGTATGAGTTTAGAAAGACTGCCATTAAGCAAGCATTTTTTGATAATGACTTAGGCAACAGAGTAGAAAGGATTGGTTGCCAAACCTAGGGAGCCTATGATAAGGAAACTAACTGGAGATTCTACAAATATATTGACATATTTTAGAAATTCTATAAAATACTGTGCAACATCTGAGAAAGTTTTGACCACTTGCAGTTGTGCTTTCACTTCTTCATCTGATGAACAATACAGTCTTAAATCATCCACAAAAAGAAGATGAGAAGTCTTGACTCTATTTCTTTCTGGGAGCCAAACTGTAACCATGAACTAATCTGTTAACTAGAGAACTTAATGGGTTAAGGACAAGATAAAACAGTGAGAGTCACCATGGAATATCCCCCTTTGAACTTTATCCCTGGGATAATAATTTGTCCTTTATCATGGCTTAGCTGCAAAGTGGTTTGCCACGGTTTCATGGTCACTGTAATATAAATCTATCTATTCAGAGTGCATCTCCTACATTTCTAAGCACTCTTATCCATGAATGTTGGGCTCTGTCAAATGTTTTTTGTAGTCTAACCATACCATACTCAGATGTTTTCCCTTTTTACAGTTCTCCATTAAGACTATTTAAAAAATGGTCCTTTCCTTTATTCCATATCACTTTTGTTACCTTGCTGTTCTATTGCAATTATTTATTTTTCTTCTAAATGACTATAAACTCTGTCAGAATCAAATCCAGTCTACAGTTTATACATTGTTGGAAGGAAAGTTATTGATCTATAGTTTTTAGAACATCTTGCAGGTTCACTCTTAAGGAGTATTGTTTTTCCCGTTCTTAACCAGGTTGGCATCTATTTGGGGTGCGCATACAAATAGATCTGATGTTGTCAATCTTCACATAATCCTTGACAGTGGGTTTGGTTCCAAACCTTGGAACTGACTCGGCCGTTACTCCAACTCGCACCTTCCAAAAACTCTCGAGATAAGCTCTACCCATAATGCTCCTTGCTAATTTACCTCAGATCTCTTTTGCCGCTTCATAGTGCCAGACGCATTCTCTCCTCTAGCTCTCGAGCGACAGCAATAACTCTGAAAAACTGTAAGTTTAACCCATTTTATTTCTATTAAAAAAAAAAAACTTTCCTTGATATTTCTTCTACCTACTCCTCTTTTTGATAGTTAGTGGTGTGTGTGCGCGTGTGTGTGGTGGGAGTGCGCTCGGGTTTTTGCATGTGTGCGATCCCTTTCCTTTAATCTACCATTTTTGGGAATATGATGTACCACTGTTGGTATTCTTCCCCCTTACCCTACGGTATTCCTTAAGTACCACTGTTGGTACTTCCTTTCTGCCTTCAAATTAGTTGCTTCTTTACCTCAAGAGAAAAAATCCTGTCTATAGTTTTCTAGTTTCTTAGTCCATGTGTGTGTGTGTGTGTGTGTGTGTGTGTGGTATGCGTGGTATGCGTGTGCGTGGCGTGTGTGTGCGTGGCATGTGTGTGTGTTTACTGTCCCCTTTGTAGTCATGGCTGACAAACCCATTAAAAGGGACTTCAGGCTTTAAAAGGTGCCATCAGTGGATCCCTTTGTGGACTGCACTCCCAGTCCTTTCTTGGAGAGACGACCACCCAGATCTTCTTCAGTCCGATCCATAATGAGTCTAACTGAATCAGATATTATGAGATTGGTGGATCACCTCCTTGTGGCAAGGGGATTGCCCCCTTCCACAGTTCCTAGCCATGTTAGCTCTGGAACCCTGTCTTCTTCCACTCCAGCCTTTGTTCCTCCTTCAACTTTAATGGCCCTTTTGAAGCCCCTTCCGGCTTCAACTGCCTCGGTGCCAGTCAGAGCTCCTTCTCTGGCACCAATAGCTAACCTGAGTTCTTCAGGTTTATCGGCTCCGGAGACCTCCCGGGGTCAGGGCTTCGTTGCCGGTTCCAACGAGCAGGGTTTGGGTTCGATCTTTTCAAAGCCCTCCATGCTTCTCAGCGCTTCGGCATATGCAAGCTCAACCCTGGCTTTGCAAGTTCCTACTCAGTGAGGGGTGGGACCACGGTTCCGAAGGAGTCTATTTTGGTTCTGGGATCCTATCCCTCTCAGGTGCGGCCTGCCTTCCAGGATATGGAGAGGGCCTTGTCCATTGTGGACAGTCTATGCCCCCCCCCCCCCCGTTTTGGACCAAATATCTAGTCTTTCTCTTCAACCAGAGTTTGCATCAGTTTTTTCCTTGGGGCTGAGGTCACAAAAGACTCTGATCAAACTACAGTGCTTATGTCATCACCTCTCTGGGACACCCCACCGAAGAGCTACCTTTAAAGAGAAAGTGCAAGAGGAAGCATTTGGACTCTCCAGAAGAGTCCTACACCGAAGATACTGATTTCGATGAGGAGGAAGTTTCCCCAAGGTCACCCCAGTAAGATGCCTCCTTTAGAGACATCCTAGAACTCCTATAACAGAGGAGTGGCTGGATGTCCCTCCAACCTTTTTCTGAGGAATTGTTATACCTGGAGGCTTTTCGTGCCCGACAATCTACCTCTTGGATCTCTCCGCCTGCTGCCAATCTCATCAAATTGATCATTCAGTGGGCATGGAAAATACCAGATTCCATTGAGCCAATCCCAAAGAGACCAGACTGAATCCTATCAGCTCCCCAGAATCAGCAATATTGGGCAAAGGGAATATCAATAGATGCCATGGTGGCAACAGCAAATACGGAATTCAGGACAGCCAGATTCTGGAAGTGAGTACACGTTTTATCGACCTTTGCACTAAGGTCCTTGAACTACATAGCACACTTTAAAATACTTCAATGGGATCTGATAAAAGAACTATCAGAGATCAACAAAGTAGCAGTAGCTGAAGAGGTCAGAGACAAAGCAACTTCTCAGCTGGCAACCCTAGAATACATCTCCAACTCGTCCACGAGGCATATCTGACATGCTGCCGAAGGGACAGACAAGGGTAGTGGGTTCAGGCATAACCAGACACCATTCCTGGATGCACTTATGTGAATTTGCGGAGCCATTCAAGTAGTCTTTCATCAATGCTCCATTTGACGGAACATCCCTGTTTGGTCCCAAAGTTAAGGAAATCCTAGCCAGATATGAGAAAGATGGAAAGACTCTTTCTGCGGTGGGTGCATGCTTCTCCACTCCTTGACAGCCTTATTCCAGGAAACAAGAGAAGTGGGAAGCTATGGTTCAAGAAATCTCAAGGACCTTTCCAGAACTCGAACTCACAAAGCAATGACTTGGAATTAATGGAAGACGCTGTTCAAGCCAGAGGTGGGCCACAGAACTAGGGTTCCAGGGATTCCTTTCCTTTAATTCTGACCAGCACTCCTTATAGGAGGCCTGACTACCATTCTCTGGAGGTGGTCGGGGGACAATTATCCCTGCACCAAACTGCCTGGCCTCAAACATCATCAGACAATTGAGTGCAGCAGGTCATAACCAGAGGTTACAATACTCCCTTTTCAGAACAGCCAAGAAATTGAGGAAAATCCCAGACTTTCCACCCAGTCACAGGGATGCAAGAATTTTAGAAATTCAAAGACTGCTTGTCAAGAGTCATCCAAACAGTCCCACCAGACCAAATAGGATCTGGATTTTACTAATTACTTTTAGTGCCAAGACAAAACAGATTTGAGATCTCAGCTGGTTGAACAAATCGGTACAACAACAAACCAAATTCCAGATGGTTCATAGTTTAGTACTAAGCTAACTGCCCTTGCGAGCCATTTTAAGCCTAGCCAATTATCCCTTGTGAGACTCAAACCCTGCACCTTGTGTTTGTAAGGCAAACACCTTAGCCATTAAGCCACCCTTCCAACCCTGGTCACAGTTCATTCTATACTTCCCTTTTTAGGGAAAGACGATTGGATATGCTCAATAAATCTTTAGGATGCGTATTATCACATAAAGATGGACAAGCACACTAGAGGATTCTTGTGCTTCCGGATGGGAGTCAGTCATTACTAAGTCAAGAGACGTGTCCTTTGGCCTCATCACAGCCCTCAGGGTGTTCACCAAATGCATGGCAGTGGCAGCAGCTCATTTCAGACTGCAAAGATTCTGTGCATTTCTGTACTTAAACGATTGGCTCCTCACTGCTCCCACCAGGCATCTACTACTACAGGCAAAAGACTATGTCATTCAAATTTGGACATCACTCGATATTACCATAAACTATGAAAAGTCAAACTTACAGCCAACTCAACAACTGGAATTCATAGGAGCATTACTAAACACACAGAAGCATTGCATCTCTTCTACTGGAAAGACTTCAAAGAATAAGATCTCAAGTCTCTCAAACTGTCCGCAGCTAAAACCCCCTGCAAGGCTGTTACTACATGCATTGGGATCGATGGCAGCATCCATCACTTTTATCCTGCTGGCGAGATATCACATGCGGATTCTTCAGTGGCTTCTGGCTTCCCAATGGTCCTTACTAAATCAACCAATGTCCTATATAGTAATGATCACCAATACATGCAAGACAGATCTGTTGGTGGCTTCATTCCAACACAATTTTGGCAGGCAGACCCTTTATCCTTCCTCAACCCCAGGCCACAGTGACCATGGATGCATCCCAGATAAGGTGGGGGATGGCATTATCTGGAGAAGACAGTTCAAGGCACTTGTTCCACTTGGAGGCCAATTTGCATATCAATGTTCTAGAGAGGAAGTTGGTGTTCTTAGCGTTGCAAGCATTTCAGGAAACTCTCCGCTTGGGAACAACTGCAATTCAAACAGACATCATGTCGGTAGTCTGGTACATCAACAAGCAAAGGGGAACCAGATCCTATCCTCTCTGTTGAGAAGCTCTCACAGTTTGGCAATGGGAGATTTCGTCTGACTGCTTTCTGATAGCAATGTGCATTCCAGGGAGCTCCAACATGATTGCAGACAGACTGAGCAGATGTATTCTAATGCCTCACTACTGGTCTCTCAATCCATCAATAGCAAAAAAAGATTTTTCACCACTAGGGCCAGCTTTGCTTCGACCCGTTTGCATGACCCCTGAATCACAAGTGCAGCAGCTACTTCACCCTGATGCCCCCCTCCAGGGGAGTCACTGAGTGATGCTCTTCCACATGATTTGCCCTCCGGTCTACTTTAGCCCCCCCCCCCCCATTCCTCTAATATCCCAGTTTCTGAAGAAAGCTATCCAGTCGAAGAACAGGACAATTCTCATTGCCCCGTTCTGGCCTTGATAAATATGGTTCCCCTTCCTTTGGCATCATCTAGTTTGGAAACTTTGGACTCTGGACCCAGCTCCAGAAATGGACTGGTTCATCTGAATATTCAGAACCTCAAGCTTAGGGTATGGCTTTCTCCAGTTCCCATGACTGCCAGGCATTCATCTCTCATTTCTCCAGTTCAAAGAATAGTTCTAACCTGCCGCAAACCTTTGACAAGGAAACAGCAATAGCAGAATTTTTCTAAATGAGCTTTATACACAAACTCTGATCCATATTCAGCTCCAATCAAAGCTTTTAATTCTTGACAGTGCTATTTGAAGCAGGCACCTCAGCATTAACCATTTGTGGGCATTTAGCTGCAATTTCTAATTTTCATTAGTGTAAACGGAACATCATTAATGTCCCAAAAACTTTGCAAAGCTGTTTTGAAAGGGTCCTTGATGCTCAGACCTCCACATAAAAGAACCCTCTTCACTTGGGACTTAAATCTGGTACTTCAATCTCTTGTTTATTCACCCTTTGAACCCTCCACAACCTCCTTACCTCATTTTTCATAAAGACAGGGTCTCATTGAGAACAAATCCTTCCTTTTTACCAAGGATAGTATCCAAAACTAACCTTAACCAAACAATCCAACTTCCAATTTTCTTTCTCAGTTTTTCAAACAAAGGTGAATGCTACTTACATTTCTTAGATGTTCAGAGACAATTATATTTTTACCTGCACAGGACAAAAGACTTCAGAAAGTCAGACCAATTGTTTGTCTCCTTTTCCTCTGTGGCTATGGGGAAACCAGTTTCTAAAGTCCACTTTGGCTCAATGGCTAAAGGACTATCACCTTTGTTTATGACAGGAAAAATCTGCCTCTTCCAAAGCCCGTTAAAGCATATTAAACAAGAGCAGTGGCCGCATCTGCAGTTTTCACTGTAGTCACTCTACAGACAATATTTGGGTATCTCCACATACGTTTATTACTCATTACAAATTGGATCTGGTCTCTAGGGGACGAGCATCCTTCAGCTCGATGGTCATCAGGAAAATTCTTCAGTGAGACCTCCCAAGATTCAAGTAGCTGGGGACTCTGTCCCACTGACAAGGACTATGTGAAGATTGACATCATCAGATAAAGAAGTTATGTCTTACCATAATGTTCAATCTGTGTTGTCGACCTTCACATATCCTTGACATACTCACCTCCCTTCTCCCTGACCTTGGGCTTCTTGGTGGATCGGATCTTTCCCTGCCACTGCTCTTTATTAAGAGATGCAGACAAGGTCTCTGTTCTATTACTTTATACCTGTCACTATTGTATGCTAACTCGATCTGAGGTAAATTAACGAGGAGCATTATGGGTAGTGCTTAGCTCAAGGGTTTTTGGAAGGTGCGAGCAGGAAAAACAGCAGAGTTGGTTCCAAGGTTTGGAACTGAACCCACTGTCAAGGATAAGTGACGATCGACAACACAGATGGATCATTATGGAAAGACCACTTCTTTGCATTACTCATGGTTAAATCTTCATGCAAAAACATTAAAACTTTTAGCCAGAAGTTAGATACTACATCTGGGTTGGGGGGTTTCCATTTAGGAGCTTTTCTTAATTTTCTTTCAACTTCTCTGTCTGTTACTTCATCCCATTTCATATCTTGCACATTTTAACTTCTCATTATTCAGTACTTCTATCCATTCAGCATCTTTATGTTCCATGGGATCTTCATAGATATTTCTCAAAAATGTGTCTATTCCTTTTGCCTTGTTTCCCAATTCTCTATAAAACTTTTTGGGTCATCAATAAATTGCTTATTTTGTACTTTTCTTTCATATTTATCTGCATATCTTCTAAGTTTTTCAGCCTGTGCTGATATCTTTAGTTTATTATTTGCAAAGTATATGATAGATCCTGATCTGTTCTGATACTGCAGGTTGCTTTTATCTTTTGTCAATCTGTTCTCCTTTATGTACTCCAACGGTGACACTTCTTGTCTTGTTTTATAGTTTTCTCTAGTCAATACTGCATGATGGCGTTTGATTTCTCCCCTTCCTTTCCCTTATTGGTGTTTTTGTGGTAAGACTGTTATTAATTTAGCCGCACAGTAATATATCCTATTTACTTCTGTTACATTGCATGAATTTCTGTGAGCAGTCTTTATTGCTGTGTTTCAATTAGTTTAAGAAAACTTCTAATATTTTGGGTCTTACTGACTTCCTGCAGTCTATTTCTTTCATTGATTTTAACATGTCCATCAGTCTCTATTAAATTCAAGCAATTCTTCTCATAAATCATTTTCTTCTAAACTAAGGGCACACTGTGTGTTCTCGGGTTCCTGAGAGCATTCTACAGAAAGTTCCAGAAAATCTTCCTATGCCATACTCTCTTCAGCCTCACTGTGATATCTGTTGCTCTTTCATACAGGAACTCACTGGCCTATCATTCTACAACACTGGGTACATCAGAGAAGACGCAGTTTTTTGTTCCTTCCCTTGGTGTGCAACTCTATCTGAACTTCTGTGCTGGTTTCCTACTTAAAGCTCCAAAGTATCTTCATATGGCAAATGATGAGATGTTTTCGGCTCAACTAGTTTCTAATTAATCTGGGGATTCATTATTCTACCCTGCTGTGATGTTACCAGAGATGGATTTTCTACACTAAATCCTTCACTTCACAGGTAGTCCATAACTTCAGTTTCCATTTCTTTAATTTCTCCATTACTAATCCTCTTTTCTACATTCTCCTTTGTTTTCTTATTTTTTGTCTTGTTAAATTTTCAATATCTGGATGCCTTTGCCTGCAATTCTCTTCAAATATCTGGTGCTGCCTTTTTTTTTTTTTTTTATGGATTAGTTTTACTTTCTCCTTTGCATAAATACTGGACCATATTACATTTATTTTTCCCCGTCTCCATATTTCTTCTTCAGATGTCTTCTGCTGTTTCTCTTTACTAGGGGGACTCATTGTTCCACCATGCTGCAAAGTAACCTGTTAGACTTTCTACACTAAATCCTTGACTTTGCAGGTATTCCATAACTTCAGTTTCTATTTTTTTTTAACTTCTTCATTAGTCTTCTGTTCTACGGTCCCCCTTTTTGATCTTACTTTTTTTTTTATTGTGAAACTATCCATATCTGGGTGTCTTTGCCTGTATTTCTCTTCAAATATCTTTGGAGCTGCTTTTTGTATTAATTAATTTGGCTTTCTTATTTGCATAAATACTGCACCATACTAGAGTTTTCTTTCCTTCTCTCATCCATACTTTTTTATACCTTTCAAAAATCTCTAGGATTTTCTTTATATTTTCACACCTCATCTGTTGCTTCTTTTTTCAAACTTCTTTTTCCAAAAGGCCTAAGGTTTCTTGGTCTAAATAATGTTTTTCAAGAATCTGTTGCATTAATGAACATAAAATTACATTTGACGTTTTTGACAGTTTTTCTTGTGCAAGTAATTTTTCTTTCCTCTAGGTTTCTCTCTCAATCCTTTTATACATCTTCTGTCTGGAAATTCTGGGCTTTTTGCATAATATTAACACAATTTTTTCCTTATCCTCAACAGTCCAGTCTACAATCTTTATGGCTACTTCAGTTTTTGTGTTTTTTGTCAATTACTACCTCCTACAACATCCTACCCCTAAGCCTGGCCTAACCCCATTGTAGGAACCTTTCCGTGCCTTGAGAATTCTACACTGTCATTTTTTCCAGTCCTGGCAGCAGTGCACCCAGCTGTCTTTATATTTTTAACCTACTTCTGGCCGTGATATATGCTACATAAAACACAATCTATACATCGGTGTCATCTTGGTGAGATTTTGTAAAAACAGGGTCAACCTCATGAAGGTACTCACTAAGACTTGAGGGTGAATTCAATCCCAGCAAAATTACTCTTCTTTGCCGATTTAACTTTTCCAAATCTTTTGGGTGTCTAATACCATGACAGGAATGGTCCCCATTCCCAAGACAAAGTACAATTAAAGTTCATGAAATTAGTATTGTTTCAGTCTTTGATGTCAGCCAGTAGTGCTCTTCGCAGCACCCGCAATGTGCCCAGTAATGACTCCTCCTGCAGTTTGTATGGAGTTACACATATTGGTAACTTATCTAAATACAATTGTAATTTCTTTTTTTATAAGACCCGTTGCTTCTACTACTATTGGAACTGTCTGGGTATCTTTCTTCCATACTGCTCTCGTTTCTACCTGAAAATCTGTGATATTTTATGACAGTCTCCCTGTACGCAAGACACTGCAGTCACTGGGTGTGGCAATTTCAGTGATCAATGCTACTCTTGTCTTCTTTTCTTGAACCACTATATCTGGTTTTCTAGCATCTATCTTTTGAACTGTTGGTAATGGATGATCTCATGTGATGCAAACTTCTTTATTTTATATGATGCTTTGTGGCTCATGCTTCCAGTGTTTTCAGCCACGTCAGTACCATAATGTTTGCACAAAACTCCGTACAAAAGTCTCGCCACATTATTATGCCTTTCAGTATACAATCCTCCTGCTATTAATATGTTGCAACTAACAAGGTGTACAACCATTTCCAATTCAGTTTTACAAAACCTACATTTGTCTGTTTCTCCCACATGTTCAATGGACTTTATAAACTGTGTACGCAGCCCACTATCTTGGGCCTCCAATATTAAACTTTTCCTCTCTTGGTTTGAATTTACCTCTCCTTAACCATTCTTGTGTTCGTTCCTGGTCAGCATGAGGTTCTTCCAGAAGTTTTCAATACTTACACAACTATATTTATGCTTTTTCCACATTTCTTGCCTTCTCATCTGATCCTACACCTTACATTCTTTCTTCTGTTTTTTGGCACATTTAGTTGCTGCCTGATTTTTATCTACTTCTGGTTTGATTTCCATTCCTACTTGTCGCCAATAAGCTTCTGCTAGATTAAGCAGAGAAGTCACCTTAAGATTTATTCTCCTCGTGTTTCAAAACTTTCACTACATTTGGGTCTTGTGAAGTCAGCAACTGTGTGGAGTCCCACGAGTGCAGATCTATACAGATAATCAATTTCAAAGAGGCCCATCCCTCCTTTGAAACCGGAAATATATAATCTTGATATGCACTAATTTTTATAAATCATTTGGTGAGCATGACGCATCCTTCTTGTTTTCCTATCTAATCTATCCAACACGTTTTGGGGACAGTCATTCACTCTGAAACTAAGTTAGGACAGGAAGAGCAAATTGGTTTATACCTTGGATTTTGTTCCTAGATGTCAGTGCTGTTTTCAGGGTTTAAGTATTCTAAAGTATTCCTTACTAAGTTTTACTTGCATTTGTTTATGTTTTATTGTTGATCCTTCATCAATTCCCAAATATTTATACACTCCTTACTCAAGTTCTTTTACATCATATTCTTGTCCCAAACTGATGTTTTCCTGATGCTGCAGTTTTCCTGCTTTAAAGGTTGCATTTGCACATTTATCAAGACCAAATGACATTTTTGTATCATCTGAAAAAGTTTTGACAACTTGCAGTTGTGCTTTCAGTTCCTCATCTGATGAGCTATACAGTTTTAAATCGACAAAGAGAAGGTGATAAGTCTTTACACTTTGTTGTTTTCTAGGAGCCAGAATATAGCCATGGCCTAAGATGTTGAGTAAACAGCTTAATGGATTAAGTGCAAGGCAGAATAGTAATGGTGACAGAGTCACCCTGATATATCCCCCTCTGAATTGTTATCCCTGGGATAACAATTTGTCCTTTATCATGACTTAACTGCAAAGTGGTCTACCACTGTTTCATGGTCACTATAACGTAGTCTATCAGTGTGCGGTGCCATCTTATACATTTGTAAGCACTCCTATCCATGAATGAGGGATACTATCAAATGCTTTTTTGTAGTCAATACATGCCATACTTAGATTCTTCTCCTTTTTACAGTTTTCCACTATGACTTTAACAACAAATGATCCTTTGTTCCATGTGACTTTCTTTTATTGCCCTTTTGTTCTACTGCCATAATTGAGTTTTCTTCGAAATGACTATAAACTCGGTCGGCATCAATTCCAGTATATAGTTTATACGTCGTCAGAAGTAAGTTATTGGTCTATAATTTTTAGGGTAGCTTGCAGGTTCACTCAAGTAGGAGCACTGTTTTTCCTGTTAACCAGGTTGGCGTCTGTTCTGAGTGCACATATAAATAGTTCTTACTTGTGGCTAAATCTTCGTACAAAGATGTTAATACCTTTAACCAGATTTAGGTACTGCATCTGGGCCTGGGGTTTTCCAATTAGAGGCTTTTCTTAACTATGTTTCAATCTATCGAGCTGCTACTTCATCCAATTTTATATCATGTACCTTTAAACTTCTTATTCTTTCTTTTACTACTTCTATCCATTTATCATCTTTGTTATGTTCCACAGGATCTTCATAGATACTTCCCCAAAATGCATCTCTTTCTTCTTTTTTTGGCGGTCTTTCAATTCCTTTTACCTTTTTTCCCAGTTTTCTATAAAACCTTTTTGGGTCATCAATAAATTGCTCATTTTGCACTTTCCCTTTATATTTAGCTTCGTATCTTCTAAGTTTTTCCACCTGTGTTGAAATTTTTACTTTAATATTTGCGATAGTGCATGATGGATCCTGGTCTGTTCTAATATTGAGCATTGCTTTTGTCACATCTATCTTTCTTAGTATTTTTGTTGATCTATTCCCTCTTCCTTTTGCGGACTGTGCGGTGAAGCAGATGCATGGAGAGATTAGTTACATTAAACATGATATTCATGCTGGTCTGTAATTGTTTAACAGACTTCAGTATGCTAGACAGTCTCAAAGTATTCATTGTTTGTTTTGTTAGATCCCTTTGGATCAGTTCTTATGGGTTAAGTAAGTTGACATTCTCTCAGCTAAAGTGCCCGAGTTGTTGACCTGCTTTCCCATCATGTCGATCATCCTGGATTCTTTGCCAAGGGGATGGACAGGTGTAGACTCTCTAGTGATTCTGATATGGAGGTGGGTATCCTGGAGGTCCAAAAAGCACATTCAGTCCTGCTACACAGGGAAGGACTGGTATATACATATTTATGCTGTTTAGATTCAATAGTGGTACGAGGCTCCTTCTCTTTTCTGGCAGTTAAAAGAGCATGGGGTAAACTCAAGACAACTTCTGGTCTGATTCACTGCTTGGATGGCTCTTTTGTACAGGATTACAACATCCACCCTTTTGCCATTTCTTTCTGACAAGGTGGGATGGTCGAGTAAGGGTCAGTGGTACAAGGATTATGCAAAAGGGAATTCCGCAACCTCTTGATAGGACTGCCCCAATCCATCGCTGCTTCGTGATCAAGTTCCAAAGCAGACAAATGGAGGAATAGAACCCCCCCCCCGACTATTCCAGAAGTGGGCTGTTGGGCAATACCCTCAAGGCTGCTGCTGACCACTCATGGATGGGTCATGGTTACCCAATGACTGCCTAGGACCCTTTCTTCTGGAAATTACCCTCAAAATTAGGGCTCTTTTTGCATCCTACTGCTGTTTCTGCTGGTGTGCCATACCCCAGCAAGCAAGCACTGTCAGTAGCTAAAATGTTACCAGACCTGCCTTTAGTGCTGGAAGACTGAATTGTGGGTTCTATTCCTACACCAGGTGCTTGGCATCATTAAAAATAAAGACAATGCAATGCAGCACTGGGAGGAGTGCTACATCCTGAGTATGCCATTCTTGGGATAAAACATTAAACCAAAGTCTCATCTGCCCAAGCTGGAATCAGCTCAGGTGGTCATAAAACATCCTATGCCACTTACAGATTGACTTCTCCACATTCCCTGAGGCAAAAGAAATGTAAATCTCGCATACCCTAACTTTAGGCACAACAAACATGGTACTTGAAATGGGGAAGTCGTAAAAGTCATCTCGGTAAAGTCAGTTAAACAAGAGCCACACATAATGGTTGCATTGGACAAGCTCTGAATTGCATTACAATGAATGTATAATCATGAGGCTTCCATAATGCTGAAGGCCTCAACATGAGGGAATAACAGAGAAATTACATTTTCTGGAAAGCCAGAGGATACAGCTGCTTATTTTGGAAATGGCGCTACTACATACAAATCCTCTCACTCACACTGGTGGCTACTTTTACAATATCTGACAGCAGTTGCACCAAAAAAGGCCTGCTAGTTAGACCTGAATATCTTGTGTTCTGCAGTGCTCTCAGTGTTGAGAGAATGCCAGGTGAGTGGGCCAACCAACTCTTACTGGGGTACCATCTAAAACACTTCTCCCAAACTTTGGGAGATCACAGGGATGCTGAAAATTGGTATCCTCCTCCCAACATCAGTAGTGGAGGATTCTGTATGTGAATCACTGTGTTTCTTTTTCACGTGGACTTCCAAGTTAATTGCTGAATGTAAGGATTCCAGAAAATGAGGAATACTTGTTTCTGAGCTGAAAATGTCTTGAGGAGTGGCTGAAGGTCCTGGGTTCTCTTTGTCCTGCTGAACTGACTACACAGCTGTGAGTGCAGTCAAGGACCTTCCTGGTGGCACAGACAATGCCAACATCATAGAAGGTATGACACTGGCAGGTATGACAGCAAAGACTGCTGCAGACTTAATATCGAGATTGGCGTTGCCAAGCCCACCAGAGCCAAACATTCTGGTGTTAGGTACAACTGTTATCACATCAGCACCAAAAGAGTCAGGGTCACTGCCAGTATTGATGTCCTAAATCAAACACAGAGTTGAAAGCCACTATCAAGCCTAGAAGATCCAATATCAGAAGCAGCAGCAGAATCACCACCATATTTTGTAAGTGAATTAACAATACTTTATACTGAAAGTCAAAACATCTACTGAGATACTCAAGGCAGAGAACAATATTGAAGCCTCAGCTATCAAAAGCAGGATGTGGCACCCACTCACTATAAATGGTCAAGACCTGCCTCTCTGGTAATGGAGCCAAGAACTTTGGAACCTAAAGGAATATAGCTGATGCCCAGGGTTTTAGACAGAAAGCAGAAATGGATTCCCTGTTCCCGACACAAAAGATAGAGGAACGGGCACCAGCAGCCTACTCTGCCTTAACAATGACTGGAAATCTTCTCTAGCCGGATTCTAACAAGACAAGGGTTGAGGCTTGCTTTGGTAAAGGCTTCAGGGCTGAGGACTTTACTGCAAAATTAAAGCAAAGCAGCACCCTTATAAAGTCTAGGATCAAATAAATAGCAAACTCTGTACCTCTGAGGTTTGATGAAGAAAAATAACCCCTCTCTACATTAGGAACAAAAACCTTTTTAGCAAGAGGCTTCACTTCTAGTTGACCTCAGCTTTTAAAGAGGAAGAAAGATGGAGAAGAAACACAAAGCCTCTTAGGCAACTGTATGTTTTTTTTTCCTGGATGAGGAACTCTGGGGAAGGCCTTACTGCAGAAGATTCTCCTGAATGACTAGATGCAGACTAAGCTGTAAGGGTCTGCCCATACAAATATCACCTTAGTTGGTCTTGCTTATGCCCAACTGTTGAAGTAAACAGATCCCCAACAGAAATTTCATACAATGACTTTCATCCAAACAAATCTCAAGCTCATGATTACTCTGTACACAAAACATCATCCCACAAGGGCACTTATGGAAAGAGCAGTCCATTTTAATGACAGCCACCCAAACACCTCACAAAAAGATTGAGAGAGAGAGAATGAGAATAAATGCATTCATAAAAAAGTTCAGAAGACTTTGTTTTTAAAGAACAAAGCCATCCGATAAGACAGACCAATGTCTGGACAGGTAAAGTTTAAATATGGCAGAAAAACATGTCAAAATAGTTTCTGGAAAACAACTAAGAAAGGTAAAAATAGTGATCAATAAAGGAACATTGCAAACTGCTAAACACCAACAGTTCTCAACTGTCCCAGACTTTGCAGAAAAATCCCTTACCTTCTGTTATATGTATGCCCCGTCCCTTGTAAAACTGTACACTGAAGATTACAGCAGCATACTTAATCTTTAGAAAACACCAGCAGATACAAATATAATAAAGCAATATATATCACAAGTGAAGTAACAGTACTATTCAGACAGTGTCCCCCTCTATTTTTTTTTTCCTTTCTCCCCTGTTCTTTTCTCAACTAAAGAAAAAGAAAATATTTCAGTTATCAAACGCAGCCAGAGACCACTTTAGGATCCATACCAACTAAAGCACAGCAACAAAGATATGGATGAGCTAGGTTCCATAGTGCAAGAAAGAGGAGGAATTCTGGCAGCCTGGGAAAGTTTTAGCTGCTGAGCAGATATACCTGCAGTCTTATTCTTGATTGCTACTGAAGACGGATCAATACTTACCAGACAAGAGTGCTAGGGGTGTGTGTAGCAGTCACAGGTATTAAGACAACAGACCTGGATGAAGGTCTTGATAGTACAATTAAAGGCATACAAGAAGAAAGACAAGTTTATATACATTCATGTTTACTCCTGGCACCAGAATGAGCAATGCTAGTAGAAATAAGATGATTTAAATCAGTTGTCCAGCAGATAAACTTACCTAATGTGTGTGGCAGGTAATGACTCCAACTGTCGTGACAAGAAGAGCTCTCTATGTCGGAGTTGGTGTTTTTGCTTTTCTGACAATTCCATCATATCTGGAGGCTCCATTTCTTCTTCCAGTTCACCTAACAAATAACAATTAAAAACAATTTGGTAAACAAGTTATAGTAGTAGCCATTATCAAATACAATTTTAATCTTTGTCATTATTTAACTATGATACAATAGTACAATGAATACTAGAGAAAATAAAAAGCTACTAACAAGCAAAAACACTGAAGCAGTGGGATAAAGAACTGAGGTAGGACTACAAGTGAAAAAGCATAAGGGGCCAGCAATTTTCTGGAGCAACTGGTAATCATAATTATGTAAATCAAACATTAAACTCAACTTTGCAAATAAATTAATAAAGTAACTGTCTCCCACAACCTGTAATTGTGAGCTAATTAACCTATAAATACATGAAAATCTAGATTATACAATAGAAACCATCATTACAAACCAATTGGTGTACTAAAGAGGTACAACATTTGTACCACTTAGGGGACTGAATACTTGCAAGGCTAGACAGCACAGGCTTTTAAGTTACATATTGCCCTGTTTAGTGCACTGCTACAAACAATGGATATTACTGTAACTCAAGACGCAAGGACAAAGGTACACTTAAGCGCTATTGAACTAGTCACCTCACGTGTAAAAAATGTGGGTAACAATATCTCAAACTGCAGAATATCTGACCATCACAAAGACAACTGTGCACTTCTCTTTCAGGGAAGGAGATGACAGTGCATAAAATAACAGTAGGTCTTGATGAGCTGGCTCAGCCTTAACAGCAGCACTAGTGCCAACAAGAAAGTACAGCTGTGTAATTTAACTTACAATAATAGTAAGTGTTCTAACAGATCACTGTTGCAGTAACCTAAGCTATTCAGTTTATATCTTGCAAGGGACATGACCAATGGGCCCAACTTATCAAAGCTGAAGGTAGTGCATACACGACCAATAATACCAAAAAACAAGGAAGACGAGGTCCAGCCGACAGAAGTTTATTCACAACGTACCATGCACCATAACATTGACCTAGGTCAATTTCAGATACCTCCCCCTGATATAGCATATCCTCCAAACAGAGATCAATATTTCTATATGCTATATTAATCGCGTTTAAACTTACTTCAGTGTAAGTATCCTCCAAAAGCATTGACATCATAAGACTAATATAGTCACATTTATCTACGATCACCACACCATAGGTTCATAGATTGGTACTAGGCTAACTACCCTTGTGGGCCATTTCAAGACTAGCCAGTTACCCCATGTGAGAATCAAACCCTGCACCTTGTGTCTGTAAGGTAAACGCCTTAAACATTAAGCCATCCTCCCACCCTTATCTGGCTTCATAATTCGAATATTCCCCATTTGACTCAAATTTTCCATTAATAAATACTCAGCCTCTGTCATATTACTGTATGTTTTTTGCTTTTACCTTTTAAAATACTGCCTTATATCAAATGCACACAATTTTTCAAACATGGCCACCATAAAATTCAAAGGCGGGTTGAAAACGCTAGGTTTAACCAACTTCTGATTATTACCCATATCGTTACAGTTATCAGTATGCTCAAACAAAACCTTAAGATTCACTTTTCTCGTGAATAATTTCAAGTCAATAAGTGAATCAACAAGGTTTCCCCTCCAAGGAACAAAACTGAATCCCTTCGAAAAGAAATTAACATATTCAGCACCTAAAACAACACTAGAATAATTATATAATTTAAAATCCCCCATACTGTTTACTGTTACAGTGGGGCTGCTCAAAACCACATGACTGAAAGAACCTGCCATATCACAATTTAAGACATTGTAACCAAAACTGTTGCTACCACTAGTGTGTTGCATACCATCCACATTCGTTTCCTCATCGGTGTGTGTGTGTCAAAAACAGCAACTGGCATGCCATTACTTTCCTGTTTGTTAAAATTGTGTCCTAATGTTTTAGTTAACACCCCACTACCGGTTCCATCTACAATATCATCCCCATCTATAAAACAACAAGGTGGTGAATGCATCGTCATAGAAGCACTGGTACAAGTATTTGGTGCCATACCAGCATCTTCCTCTAAGATATTATGTATACTTAAATTAAGCAATGCATTATCATTCAACACTTTACTTGTATAGGTTGAAGCATAAACATTTTCTTCACAATTATGTCCAGTGTTGACAGAAACATCCGGGCTAAAATGGTCCTCACCATCGCAAACGCAATCTTCCCCAGTACAATTATCCAATTGCTCAAATACCACCTCAGGTATACTCATTTCATGGTTAATGAAAGAATTGGAGACAAAAAAGTTGTCAATGTGCGTCAAGTCTTTGTGACTAAAGTACATTGATGTGCTACACAATAATACATCAGATAAAGTATATGTTCCAGTTTTGATCCGGTCAAAAGTACATTCTGTGATCTCAGTTAATTTTGGACACTTATCGGTTGAAAAAGTTAAATCATCACTTAAACAGTCCCGTAAAGAACCGCTGCCTATTTTCGCTGTCTCCACCCACCTCTCTGAACACTGCTGGTGCCATGAAATCCCTTTGGGCGTGCCCCCATCCGGGCATTTTCATCTCCCTCGTATGGATGGTCTCTGTTCCGGATCCCCTCTGAACGCCTCACGAACTCAAGTTCATCTAGCAAGGCTTCAATTTTAGCTTTATTGTATTTAATCATAATCTCCATTATGTTCAAACCAGTTTTGTTAAACAGTTCATGCAGCTCTTTAATCATATTATTATTACCATCACACCCATTCGGGTATCTCCATACACGTAAACCTTTCGGCACCATACCAAGCTCTATGTTTTTGTTCAGGTAACTATTTTCGAGCTGTGTTCTTTTAAGCTTAAATAATCTGGTTTCAAACATTTTTAATGATTCATTCATAGATTTACCTTGTTTGTTTTTTGTCAGGTTCTCAACATTACAGTCACCTTCAAAGGTAAAAAGATTAGCTTTCCAATGCTCACTATTAAAGGCATTGGGCTGATTGTCCGCAGCATTACAGCGCATATTAGGTGGTTGCCCTTTAAGTGTACCAGCTGTGTTGCTGGAATCAAGTCCAACTACAATTGATGGTTTAGGAGTAGCTTGGGTAAGTGGCAACCCCAAACTCCCCAAAAACGGAGTAGCATATGTTGTAGGTTCTCGGTTCATTAGTGTTTTAATTAGAGCCGAATGCTCTTGTAATTGTTCATTGATCCGCTGCAATAAACAACCAATGTCAGCCGGGGAACCCTCGCTCTCCATGAAGACAAACAATGAACGTTTTAACAAAACTGGTTTGAACATAATGGAGATTATGATTAAATACAATAAAGCTAAAATTGAAGCCTTGCTAGATGAACTTGAGTCCATCAACGAGAACATCAGAAAGGATCTTTTATTTGACCACTATTACACAAATTATATTAATATTGTGCACGATGTAGACCACAGTTGTGATGTTATCTACAATAAGAAACTAAAGAAAATACAAGAGATACTAAGATGTATGAAATTGGGAGCGTATACCCGAAGTCCAAGAAACTGCCTAGTCGGCATGGTAACACCAATAGGGATGTACGTTTACACAACAACGTTGAAACGGATGACATCATCTCACCCGCGGAGCACGAAAGCTATAATAACTTCAACTATGGTAGCAGGAGCCCTTTAGAGGAGGGTGTGAGGCGTTCAGAGAGGATCCGGAACAGAGACCATCCATACGAGGGAGACGAAAATGCCCGGATGGGGGCACGCCCAAAGGGATTTCATGGCACCAGCAGTGCTCAGAGAGGTGGGTGGAGACAGCGAAAATAGGCAGCGGTTCTTTACGGGACTGCTTAGTAAGTGATGATTTAACTTTTTCAACCGATAAGTGTCCAAAATTAACTGAGATCACAGAATGTACTTTTGACCGGATCAAAACTGGAACAGATACTTTATCTGATGTATTATTGTGTAGCACATCAATGTACTTTAGTCACAAAGACTTGACGCACATTGACAACTTTTTTGTCTCCAATTCTTTCATTAACCATGAAATGAGTATACCTGAGGTGGTATTTGAGCAACTGGATAATTGTACTGGGGAAGATTGCGTTTGCGATGGTGAGGACCATTTTAGCCCGGATGTTTCTGTCAACACTGGACATAATTCTGAAGAAAATGTTTATGCTTCAACCTATACAAGTAAAGTGTTGAATGATAATGCATTGCTTAATTTAAGTATACATAATATCTTAGAGGAAGATGCGGGTATGGCACCAAATACTTGTACCAGTGCTTCTATGATGATGCATTCACCACCTTGTTGTTTTATAGATGGGGATGATATTGTAGATGGAACTGGTAGTGGGGTGTTAACTAAAACATTAGGACACAATTTTAACAAACAGGAAAGTAATGGCATGCCAGTTGCTGTTTTTGACACACACACACCGATGAGGAAACGAATGTGGATGGTATGCAACACACTAGTGGTAGCAACAGTTTTGGTTACAATGTCTTAAATTGTGATATGGCAGGTTCTTTCAGTCATGTGGTTTTGAGCAGCCCCACTGTAACAGTAAACAGTATGGGGGATTTTAAATTATATAATTATTCTAGTGTTGTTTTAGGTGCTGAATATGTTAATTTCTTTTCGAAGGGATTCAATTTTGTTCCTTGTAGGAGGGAAAACCTTGTTGATTCATTTATTGACTTGAAATTATTCACGAGAAAAGTGAATCTTAAGGTTTTGTTTGAGCATACTGATAACTGTAACGATATGGGTAATAATCAGAAGTTGGTTAAACCTAGGGTTTTCAACCCGCCTTTGAATTTTATGGTGGCCATGTTTGAAAAATTGTGTGCATTTGATATAAGGCAGTATTTTAAAAGGCAAAAGCAAAAAAACATACAGTAACATGACAGAGGCTGAGTATTTATTAATGGAAAATTTGAGTCAAATGGGGAATATTCGAATTATGAAGCCCGATAAGGGTAATGGTGTGGTGATCGTAGATAAATGTGACTATATTAGTCTTATGATGTCAATGCTTTTGGAGGATACTTACACTGAAGTAAGTTTAAACGAGATTAATATAGCATATAGAAATATTGATCTCTGTTGAAGGATATGCTATATCAGGGGGAGGTATATGAAATTGACCTAGGTCAATGTTATGGTGCATGGTACGTTGTGAATAAACTTCTGTCGGCTGGACCTCGTCTTCCTTGTTTTTTGGTATTATAACTTATCAAAGCTAAACAGCGCACAACAACTGTCAGGAGTTCGAAAAAAGTACCATCTAAAAAGCATATAAGCAATAGGTTCAGAACTTTCTTGTCCCATGAAGGGAAGGAACAAAATGCTAGGTATTGTAAAACAGGTGCAACTATATACACAAAGGTATATACATCCACACCATGGAAGAAGAAAAAAAGGCCAAAAATGACAAAAGGTTGGAGAGGACATCTACTGCAACAGTCATACGCTGGAACATCTACAATCATAGCAAGTTAACTTACAATAACTAAACCAATCACTGCAGCAAAATAAAACAATATAAAACTTTATTCAGGTAAGTGCTTTCATGCTCTTAAGAGCAATTCTTCAGACCAAATGAAACAATAGTAAAATTAACCCTACAAATAATCCACACAACAATAAAGATTAAAAATCACATGAGAAAAAAAAATGAGGTTCATAGGTTGGTACTAGGCTATTGGCCCTAGGCAAGCCTAGCCATAACAATTCCCTGGCTATTTCTTCCCACAATATTTACTTCAGTACAGATAAGAATAACTTAAATCAACTAGGTGTTTTAAGAAATGGTTTTAAAAGGACCTTGCCGTTGAGACCAGGAAATCTATCAGACTGCAGTTTAATAATCCACCGAATTTCATGTTGATCTGTAATACTCCTAAAATCTCCAAGGTGTGCACTTTCATATAAGCACTCCCAACACCTTAAACAGATGTGTGGGACCATTTTCCTGTGTGTGTGCTTAGCCAACACATTCCTTAAATCTAACTTCCTAATCACTGTGACATGTTCCCTAATTCTCTCTCTTAACGTTCTATTCATCTTTCCTTTATAGAAAGACAAGCATGAATCACAGCAAGCTACATATACCACATTCTGTGTAGAGCAATCAGCTAGCTCTAATTATAAAGTCTTGCTCAATGGTGTGGTGTCTAAAGTGACTAGCTGGATCTATAAAGGAGCAATAATTGTATTTCCCACAAGCTACCGTGCCTGTTTCTTCAACTCTCCCAGTGTCTTTGTTACTACCACAACACAGTAGCCTTTTTAAAGGCTTCTTGTTCCTGAAAGAAAAATGTGGGTGATCACCCACAAGCCCCCTTGATCTTAAAACAAACCAATTAATTTTAATGATATTACAGAATATATCCACGTTACTATACTGCAGTGTAAAATTAACCCTTGATGTAACTGTGCTCATCTTAGTGCTGGTAATCATTTGGCTGTTATCTGAGAAGTAGAGTTGATCACGATCACTGGTAAGCTTCCTAGTATCAACGCCCATACCCTCTACTACTTTGACAATGAACCCCCTTTCACTAAACTCTTGCTGAAGTACATTAAGGTCAGACTCAAAAATATTATCAGCATTATCTAACCCAGAAAATCTCATCCCCTGTCCCCTTAACACATTCTTAAAAACTCGGGAGGGATGTACACTATCCCTCCTAAGGGTTGTACTAGCGTAACTGGGTTTCCTATATAATCTGGTATTAAAAACACCATTTTCAGTTCTATGGACTTCAACATCCAAAACATCTATAGTGCTTGAAGAACTTTTAAGAGTGAACCTCAGTAACAAAGTTGTGCTATGCAAATAATCAAACTCCTGTAAAACTTCCCCTAGTCTAATCATAAAAAAATATGTCATCCATGAATCTCCTAAAAAGTCTAATGTAATGAGAGAATCTGTTCCCATTGAGATCAAAAGTATCCTCCCAATGGACCATAACTAAACTGGCATAACTATTAGTGCAGGGCATTGCCCATGGCTATGCCCTGCTTCTGCCAATAACATTGTCCTTCAAACAAAAAGACATTATTTTCTAGAATTAATTTAGTTAAAAAACAAATCAATTTTATTTTCCTAGAACTGAAACGACTATGTTTCTCTAAGAACAAACAAATAAAAACAAGACCTATATCATTAGGAATCTTTGTAAAAAGTGAGTGTACATCTAAAGTGATAAACAAGGGTCAAAAACATTGCCATCATTCACACAAGTGAATAAATCTTGCAAAAACTGTTTAGTCTCTCTCAGAATAGTGGGGGATGAATCCACCAAAGGTCTCAGTTCTCTCTCTACATAAATCAAAAGGGGTTCCGTTAGCCATCCCCTACCCATTACAATTTTGTCTCATCAGTGGTCTATATTGGTTCTTGTGTAATTTCAATAATCCATGTAAAATAGGTATAATAGTCATATTAAAGTAATTAAATAAATCCAATGAAATCGTATTAGACAAACATTCATTCAATATCCTGTGCACGGAATCAGTTAAAGACTCTACATTACACAGACTAATAAATTCATAAACCTTCTCGTCAACCAGCATTTCACCCATCAAATCCAGATAAAACCTTCTGTCCATGAAAACTAATGCCCCACTTTTATCTGCTTAGTAAAATTATGTTCAGAGGATGAAGTTGCTGCCTTAGAGTCCACCCCTTTCCAGAAAGCCATAGCAGAAGCTAAAGTCCTGGGTGTAATGGGCCTTAACCCTGATTAGAAAAGTACAGTTGTGTACCTACCATAAATGCAGATGTTCAAGCGTATTCACTGTTGCAGTCATTACAATTGGGTTATCCTGCTGGCAGGCTACCCGCAGTCGGCCTGAATTCCAAAGTCCTGGTTCGGTGTCGGTTGCTGTCGCCTCCTCCCTGAGGTCAGTGCACGAGGGGTATAAAAGATGCAGCAGACACCATTTTCTTCAGTTTTTCTTGCCCCAGATGTCAGGTGCCCCCAAAAGGGTAGGCTAATTTATGCCAATAAACATGCATGCAGTAAAGTAAAACTCTACCTTCATCAATAAGCAAATACACCACATAGGTTGTATAGAATAGAGAAGTACAGATAAGGCCCAGCAAAGGAAAGGGGAATGGTGGGTGGGTAACCTGGACTTGCGACAGTGAATACACTCGAACATCTACATTTATGGTAGGTACACAACTGTACTATGTTCATCGTGTTTCACTGTTGCAGTCAATACAACTGGGTAGAATCCCAAAGCTAAGGTTGGGCGGCTGGGGCTAAATAGGATTAGGAGAGGCTATGAGGCCCTGCAGAACTGCAGTGGCAAAGCCTTCTCTAGATTTAGAGTAGAGAGGTAAGTGATAGTGCTTTGTAAAAGTATGCACTGAACTCCAAGTTGCAGCCTCTAAGATATCTTTGGTTGGTACTCCTCTGAGGAAGGCTGCTGAAGTGGCTGCTGCTCTGGTTGAATGTGGCCTAATGCCCTTAGGCACTGATTCGCCATGCTGTGAATAGCAGAAATGAATGCAGTGGCCTATCCATTTTGAAATAGTCTGCTTTGAGATAGCCTTTCCTTGTGATCCTGCAGCATATGCCACTAGAAGTTGCTCAGTCTGTCTGAAAGCTTTGGTTCTGTCCAAGTAGAAGCATAGCTGCCTGTAAATGTCCAAAGAATGCAGAAGTCTCTCACCCTTATTCTGTGGGTTTGGATAAAAGGTAGGCAAATAAACTGTTTGATTCAGAGCCACACTGGACACTACCTTAGGCATAAATATTGGGTTTGTCCTCAGAGAAACCCTGTCCTGATGGAAAATGATAAAGGGTTCCACAGCCATGAGTGCCTGTAACTCTGAGACTCGTCTTGCAGAGGTTATTGCTAGCAGCAGAGCTGTTTTCCAAGATAAGAATTTTATATCCGCTGTAGAGGCTGGCTCAAAAGGAGGCAGTGTGAGTTTTTCCAAGACATAATTTAGGTCCCATGGGTATTGGCGCTCTCCTTGGAGGTCTTATGTTTTTGGCCCCTCTGAGGTACTGCCTTAGTTATGGATGAGAAAATAGAGGTGGCTCTGTATTGTAGTGAGCTGAAATGGCAGAGGCATGAATCTTAATTGAGGAAAAGGATAGGCCTTTGTTCAGCATCTCAGTTAAGTATTGTAAAATCTGAGGAATATTTGGTACAATCGTGTCAATTCCTTGTGCCTGGTTCCAAGCACAGAATCTCTTCCACTTTTCTGGTGCTAGGCCTCCTGGCCTCCAAAATAACATCCATCACTGCTTTAGACAGAGGCGTGTTTTGAATGGTTACATTATCTGCCATGCTGCCAGGTTTAAGGTCCGGAGATGGCTGTGCAGGATCTGACTGTTTTGTTGGGTCAATAAGTGAGGAATTTGAGGCAATATCCAGGCTGGGTATTGAGACAAGCTCTTTAGGATTGGGTACCAGTGCTGGCGGGGCCAGTCTGGGGCAATCAGTATCATTTTTGGCTTCTCTTGTCTGACGTTTAGGAGTAGCTTGGGGAGGAGAGGCAGTGGGGGAGAGGCATATACTGTTAAGTGTTTCCAGCTGAAAGATAGACCATCCACTTTCCATGCTAGCTTGTGATAAGTCCTTGCGGAGAATTTCTGTAGTTGGCAGTTGTGAGGTGAGGCAAAAAGGACTATCTCCGGGCATCCCCAGTTCCTTGTTATCATGCTGAAGACTTGTGCATCCAATTTCTCCTCGTGGGGATCCATTAGGTTTCTGCTTAGTTCATCTGCCAGAGAATTTATCCTTCCTGGCAGGTACCGTGCTTGCAGATTTACTTGGCAAGTCAATGCTGTGCTCCACAAAGTCATGGCTAGTCTGCAGAGGGGGTAGGAATGTGTGCCTCCCTGCTTGTTTATGTACCACATGACTGTAGTATTGTCAGCCTTTATCAATAGTTGTCCTGGATGAAGAAGATCCTTGAAGGCTGTCGGGGCATTTTGAACAGCTAGCATCTCTTTCTGATTGATATGTAGATGCATTTGGCTTGCGGACCATGTGCCCCGAATACATCTTCCTGCCATATGGGCCCCCCAAGCATAATCTGATGCATCTGTTAATGTCTGCCTGGTTGTGGGTAAAGTGAAAGGCTGTCCCTTGTTGTGGTGACAACCCTCTGCTACCATCGAAACTCCTGTTGCAGGCAAGGAATGAAGGTAATTATTGTTTCCAGGCTGTGGCAATATTGCCCAAACACTTTTTAGATACCACTGTAGTTTCCTCATATGCAGTCTTGTATATGGAATTAGCAGAATGCAGGATGCCATGAAGCCCAAAGCCTGCAGAATTTTTCTTGCAGATAACTGGGTCTTTGTTGCCAACATTTTGAAATAAGTAGTCAGTTGCCTTTGTCTGGCGTGAGATAAGCCATCTGGGCAGTTGTATTTAAGCTTGCACCCAGGAATATTATCTCTTGTGAAGGTACCAGTTTTGATTTCTTTTCGTTACCTGTGTACCCTAGGTATGTTAGTAATCTTTTGACAAACGCCAGATGCTGTAGTAAAATGTCCTTGTTCTCTGCTTGAATAAGGCAATTGTCCAAGTAAGGATAAATTTGTATTCCTCTTTGTCTGAAAAATGCAATTACTGGTGCCAGGCATTTTGTGAAGACACTGGGCGCAGTGGATAAGCCAAAGGGCAGTGCAGAGAATTGGTAGTGCATTGAGCCAGCTATAAATCTGAGGTATCTTGTGCATGAATGTCGGATTGGGACATGTAGGTATGCCTCTTTTAGGTCTAAAGTCACAAGCCATGCCTTCTTGCCCAGCATGGGCAGAAGCTGCTGCAGAGTCAACATTTTGAATTTCAGAATATCCAGAAATGTGTTTAAAATAGACAGGTCCAGTATTGGGTCTCCATGCATTGTCCTTTCTGGGCACCAAGAAGAGTCATGAGAAAAATCCTAGTCCCTGCTCTTGTTGTGGCACTTGCTGAATGGCGCTCATGTCCATGAGGGCTGAAACTTGTTTTTGAGCCACTGCCCATTGATTGTGTGGCAGGTCTGGCATTCCATTTGCCCTTGGCAGGGTGTGAAAATGGAACCTGTAGCCTTGAGAAACTATATTCAGGACCCATTTTTCCTGGGCGACCATGTGCCAATTTTGTGAAAAAAGTGCTAGTTTTCCCCCTAAAGGGGCTGCCAGAAGATAAGTGCTTGGTGCTGGCAGGGGAAGTCATTGAGACCGTTTCCTGTATGGCTGTGATTTATCTTCTCCGCTTTTGGAGGTAGAAGCACCCCCATTGTTTAGACCTCTATGAGCCCTGGGGCTGGGATCTGCCTCTGGTGCATCTGCATCTGCCTCTTTGTGGCCTGTGTGACACTGGAAAGGACCAATTTTTTGCAGGCCACTTCCTGCTAAATCTAGGAGGTTGTACCTGTAAGAAATCCTTGACTGTTTGCATAGATTTAGCTTTGTCCTTCATTTTCTTCAACACCTCTTCTGCTTTAACACCAAACAAGGCATCATGCTGTAATGGAGCATCTAATAATTTTGCTTTAACATGATCAGGCAGATTCTGTTGCTTTAACCAAGCATGCCTCCTAATGACAGAACCCGTAACAGCGGCCTTGCAGGAGGCCTCCAGGGAATCAAAACCACACTGCAAAGTAAGTTTCCCACTTGTTCAGCTGCATGCAATAAATCCTGCATTTCTTTATTTTATGCACATTCAGAATTTGTCAACATTTTCTGTTTTAGTAGTGACATAAGATATTGTTGATATTTAAGCATATGAAACTGACAATTTAAGGCCCTTACAGCCAAGGCAGCAGAAGTGTAAATCTTTTCCCCTCCCATGTGTCCAGGGCCCTTGAATCCTTATCAGAGGGGATAGGGTTTTTTGCAGTGGACGCCTTGACCTCTTTGGGACCCTGAGATATAGTTTCTGGGTCAGCAGCAGGGTTTTTATAAAGAAATTTATGTGAATCAGGAACTCTGTAATATCTGTTTGGCTTAAGAGGAGCTGGTGGTAAAGAGTCAGGAGTGAGACTGGACTCTATAAATACATCATCTACAATGTCTAAAAACAGGAGGAATAGCAAGAGGCCTGTGCTGAGGTAGTAAAAGAAAATCTCTGAGCCTTTTCTTAGATTCTGAGTAATCTTGGCTCTCCCAATGAAAATGCTCCCTCCAGACTGAACAAGGAGAGGGTCACAGTAAGCTGCCTGTCGGGAGCTAGAATCCGCCACATAACACAAGCACTCAGGTCACTCCACAGCAAGTACAAATATGACTCAGTCATTGTACATGCAGGTGTAAACGACCTGAGACGTACCTCCCTGGACTACATGAAAAGAGACATAGAGGAGCTCTCTGATTATGTAGCCCAGGCCGGTATGACCCTGACCCTGAGCAGCATCTTACCCTCACCAAGAATGATGCCACAGTACAAAGACAAAATGATCAGTTTTAACAATTGGCTTAATTACTGGTGTCATTCTAAGGGGATCCAGTGTCTGTCTGCTTGGGATGACATGCTTGACAAGCCACGCTGCTTCATGAGGATGGTTTGCACCTGTCACCCTGGGCTTCCGGATATTGGCCAAGGCTCTTGCCACCCCATAGTGCCTTTTTAGGCAAGGCTCAAATGACAAACCTACCTCCCTAGAAAACACAAGTGGAAAAAAACTAAGGGTAATGCTGCTCAATGCCAGAAGTCTAAACCTCAAGATGCACGACCTCGAAGCCCTTCTCAGTATGGAGAACATCGATGTCTGTGCAGTGACTGAAACCTGGTTCAAGGCTCCTGAGAGCACCCCAGCACCATCAGGTTTTACCTCATATCATGCTTTCCAGCCCCAAAACTTGGACAGAACCACAAAAGGAGGAGTATCCATTTTCATCAAAGATACCCACACCTCCAGGTTAGTGGCAACGCATCGAAGCATCAGAGACTATCCAGGTGCAACTAACCATAGGCAAAACTGCCTTACAGTTTGTAGCATGCTACAGACCACCCTCTCAAACTCAGGAACCCCACACAGCCTTCCTGAAGACACTGGAGAGTATGAATGTCTCTCCAAATACCATCATTTTGGGAGACTTCAACTACCCAAACATAGACTGGGAACATTATTCAAGCCCCAACACTCTAGCCCAAAGGTTCTTAGAATTCATAAACTCAAATGCAATGGAACAACTAGTCACCATTCCCACAAGAGGAGACAATATACTAGACCTGATCATCACAAACATGGGGACAAAATGCTCCACACCGGACGTACATCCCTCTTTGGTAAGATCAGACCATAAATTAATCTCACTGGAAATCCACATCCCCCCACCCCTGCACAAAAGACCACAGTGAAGAACTTCTCAAAAGCAAACTTCACACTTCTTAAGACTGAAGTGGTATCTTTCAAGGCCCCTGGGCCAGTGGAAACCACAACCCACACTGCTGAATCCCTTGCAAATGCCTTCTATGGGCACCTTCAAGAATGCATGGATCATGCAATCCCAAATAAAACCAAGACCCATTCCCCCAAAGGCAGGCGTGGACCCCAGCCATAAACAAACTTTACAACAGAAGGAGGAAGCTACTACATGACAGAGCAAAATCCCTAAAGGAAAGGCATCTCTGATCAGTACTAGCAAAAACTACGATCACTCATAAAATCATCCAAGGCCAACTTTGAGAGAAAAATGCAAATGACACAAAGACAATCACAAGGCCTTCTTTAGCTATGTTAGAAACCTGGGTGGAAACTCCCAGATATGCTCAGAGTTAGTCCAAAATGACACAAAATACACTGAACCCACTGACATTGCCAACATTCTGGCAGACAGGTTCAGTGCAAATTTCTCCTCCCTCCCCCAAAGGAGAAATAACTATCCCAGCAGAGTGTAGCCTCCTAACATCTCAGATGCCCAGGTGAGAGCCCTCTCTAAAGCTAAAAACACAGCATCAATGGGACCGGATGGTGTCCCGGGCTGTGTGCTACATGAACTCCAAGAGGAACTAAACCCACACATAAGGCTGCTGTTTAATCTTAGCCTTACCACAGAATAAGTACCCAAAGAGTGGCGTACGGCAACAGTGGTCCCACTTCACAAAGGCGGTGCTTCTACGGACCCTGGAAATTACCGCCCCAAAAGCCTGACGAGCCTGATCTGCAAAGCTATGGAGAGGATCATTATGGAACTCATAAACAAAGACACTGGGGACCTACAGACATTGGATCCTACCCAATTTGGCTTTGTCAAGGGCAGATCCTGCCTTCTGAACTTGGTCGACTTTTTTGAAACAGTCACTAAGGCCATTGATGAGGGTAAGGCAGTTCACACAGCCTACCTTGACCTTGCAAAAGCCTTTGACACAATACCCCACTCGGGCATCATAGACAAACTCATCAGCTTAAATGTAAACCCATATGTCACAAGATGGGTTGCAAACTGGCTCAAGGACAGAACCCACAGGGTCAGAGTTGTTGGAGCTATGTCAGACTCTAAGCCAGTCACAAGCGGTGTCCCACAGGGCTCAGTCCTGGGACCCCTCTTGTTCGGCATTTATTTTTCCGAGGTACAGGCAAACATAGGAGGATTGCGGCTGACAAAGTTCGCAGATGACTGCAAACTGGGCGCCATAATTGATACTCCAGCGGACACAAACATCCTTCAGAGAGGCCTCATAGAAACGGATAATTGGTGCCAGAGCCATGGCCTTAAGCTAAATGCCAAAAAATGTATAGTCATACCCTTTGGGAAAAACAAGGTACCGACAAATTACCACATAGGCGGTAATCCATTAAGTGGAAGAGGTAATCAGGGACCTAGGGACCCAGGTTGACAGTAACATCTCATTTGACACTCACATTGCCAAAGTGGTTAGGAAGACCTTCTATATTGCCCACCTTATCATGAAGGGTTTCACATCTAGATCAAGAGAGGTCATTGTGCCCTGTATTCTTCTCTTATCAGGCCAATGATTGAGTACAATGCCCCATTTGGGATGCATCTCACCCGACACCTGCAGCAGTTGGAAAGACCCCAAAAGTTCCTCACCAAGAGGATAAAGGGTCTTAAACATATGTCATATGCTGCCCGACTGAAAAACTCCAGCTCTATTCAGTCGCATACCGCCTACTCAGAGGTGATCTGTGCCTGACGTACAAGGCCATGTCCAATCCTGAATTAATGGACATGCTCCACCTCAAAAATCCAAATCCATCAGAGCCACGAGAACAAGTGACTTAAACCTCAACACAGAAATAAATAGAACGTGCTGGAGGGACAGATTCATAACCCAGAGGCTCCCTACACTCTGGAACAGAATCCCAGTCCATGTTAGGCAGAGCCCCTCACTGACTCTATTCAAGAGAAATCTCGACGAGTGGATGGGAGATCGTAGGTTTACCCCGGGGGTCATCTCTTTGTCACTACTAGACAGAGGCATAGTAAACTAAACCCTAAAAGGGCATAGTATTCTCATCCTAAGGGGTGGTGTAAGCCACATACACTCTGGCTAGGCTTATAAATGCCCTAGGGCAGATAGCCTAGTACGAACCTATGAACCTATGAACCTAGTACGCAGGGTCTCCCCAAAAGAATAATCTTCAGGAGGAGAGGCAGAAGGGATAGATTCTTCAGCATCAGAATCCTCATAAGGAGGAAGAGAGTATCCCTGTTCAGAAGAGGAATCAGAGGAAATGGAAACCTGATCTGAAGATTCATATTCTGTCTCTTGCCTAGGTCTCTTATCTGGAGGGGGATGGGAACCACTGATCAAAGCAATTAGGTCTTCGGCCATTTTAAGCATCTGTTTTTTAGGCATGGAGGCCTGTCCAGGGGGAATGTTGTACTTGTTTCTTTGTCTTTAGAGGTGCTTTAGTCTTTGCCTTTGAAGCTGAAGCCGTTTTTACATATAACTGTGTAGGCCTGAAAACACCCTCAGAAGCCGATGTCTGCTCAGCGGCTCCGGACCCATCTGAGGGAATAGTTTCCGAGGGTCCAATACCTTGAGTTTCCAGTGGCCTAGTCGGCTCTACGTGGGAGTCGGAAGCGGCCTGTGGCTCTGAGGTAAGCAGGCGTCAGGGGCTGCAAAAGTGCCTCACTGAGAACCGGCGACTGGCCTAGCCAAAGCCTCGTCGGTTTTGGACCTCGGATGCCTGTCCTTTTCTTTGTCTCTGCGTTTTTTATAAATTCCGGTAGTCGGCTATTCCGATGGCATTATATAATTAAATCTTCTGCCAAAATAATAAAATGCAAAATCGTACTGACACTTAATAGTGCGTTGGTTAAATCTAGCACAAAACCGACAACTAGCAACGTAGTGGTCAGGGCCTAGGCAAGGAATACAGTAAGAATGAAAATCCTTAAGAGGTATTTGCTTCCCACAAGAAATACAATTAACTTTTTCTGACATCGGTCTGGAGCAAGAAAAACGTTTCCCCAACGGGGTACTTAGCTTTAATGAAGACTTCAGATCTGAAATTCGAACTTGAAAATCTCAGGAGTCGGCTGACTGGCACTTGCGAACTGCTTTTGCTTCGGGCACTGCACGGCAAGAAAGACTGGAGAAAATGGCGCTGACCGCATCTTTTATACCCCTGGCGCACTGACGTCAGGGAGGAGGCGACAGCAACAGACGCCAGGACTTTGGAATTCAGGTCGACTGCGGGTAGCCTGCCAGCAGGATAACTCAAATGTAATGACTGCAACAGTGAAACACGATGAACATCAACATGTTTGGTGATGATAAAAAATAGAAATAACGAGACAATCATCAAGAAATAGGTCTGTTTTGACAGTCTCCTGTGATGGTAAGATGAGAGAGCAACCAAACAGCTGATCTGTTTTCCTGAAGGATCAAGTTTTGCCTAGGTGGTAACTGAGCTTCCTTTGGACATCCAAACTGTGAATAATTCTCCTTCCTTTGTTTTGGGGAACAGGAAAAGAAGACAGGGAGATTAACAGACTGGTTCAAGGTAAGATATGAAACCACTTTAGGCTTAAAAGGATTCTCTCTCTCTTTTTTTTTTTTTTTTTTTTTTACCATCCTTGTAGAAAATGAAGTACTGCTGACACAATGTAAAAGCTTGTAACTCTGGTATTCTTCTATCAGAAGTTACAGCAAGGTGCAAAACAGTCTTCCACATAAAGAACTTTCACCATGATGAGTGGATTCAAATGGGAGGGTCAATCTTCCCACCATAAAATTCAGATCCCAAGGAGGAGCCACCCATTTTCTAAGTAGACGGATGTTAAACTGCTTGACTTGGAAAAATGAAGACAGTGGGGATGCAGTAACAGACAAGCAGAAATGTCTAAAAAATGAATCTTGACATAAGAGAAAGGCAAGAGGACAATAACTCAAAAATAATCAAGAGCCAGAGGCACCCAAGGCCTTAAAATGATCGTGGTCCACAGAATGGCACCAATTAGAAAATCATTTCCACTACATAACTTTCTAGAAGCAGGTTTTTTTAGTACATCCTCAGAAGAAAGTGCTTAAAATGTACCAATACTTTTTCACCCAGGCAATCAATTACAATGATTGCAGGTTGGGGTGTTATCAAACAACCCTGGTCTTTTGTAAGTCCAGTCTGTGGAGAAGCTTGTGGTCAATTGCTCTTGGCCAGTTTCAAAAGGGTACTGCTGCCTGAATCAAAAAGAAGTCCCCACCATTATCTTTGGGGACACCTTCTGAAGCTTTATAAGAACCCTGAATATCAGTGTAAAGGGTGGAAAAGCATAAAGAACATTCCCATCCATGGGAATAAGAAATCAACGGTCTTCCAGGCCTGTTTGCAAAAAATCCCAGAGCATGACTTCTCTGTCTGTTCTAAGATTTTATTTATTTTATTTATTTATTTTACATTTGTTTACCGGGTTAGTCCAACTGGATGCATATCCATTTTCAGCGGAGGCCCGGGGAGAAAAGCTCCACAAAAAAAAAAAAAAAAAAAAAACAAACAAACAACACATAGACTTACATACAGATAAATTCTTGGCAACATAATAGTAAGAGAAACAAATAAGACATACAAATAAATTGACTTTTCCATGATATGCAAAGAACAGAAATATGGATTCATTAAAAACAATATACAGGAGGAGATGAGAGTTGTAGTGATCTAGAGAGATATGAGAAGAGAGAGAGGCCATTAGGGAATGGCATGAGGGAGATTAGGGACTTTAGGATTAGGGCGGTTTAGTACAAGGACAGAGCCAGTGAGCGTTAAAGAATAATTTGAGATTAGTTTTGAATTGGCTGAGAGAGGTAGCTAGTCTTAGGTAGTTTGGAAGGGAATTCCATAGCTTTCCAATGTAATTGGCATAAAGAGCGTCACCACCCGAATTGTTAGATTTCGTTGTTTGTACCAGGACACTATTTGAAGAACGAAGGCTATTTAGATTGGAGTAGGGGGTCAAAAGTTTGTTCAGAGAGGGGTTTTTATCTGGTTCCTTAATTATTTTAAATGCTTCAGTAAATTGGTTAAGCTTGAGAAGACTGGGGAGTTCTAACCAGTCAAGAACGAGTCAAGATGAGGCAAACAGATCTACAGTGGAGAGTTGATTATCTGAACTAATTGGGACCTAGGGTAGTTTGGATAATCAAACACGTAAGTGAACCGGATAAAAAACTTCTAACATCTTGTTTTTTCCTTCACACAGGAATACACTTTTCAACTATTCAGCGATTCCAGTGGAAAATAAAGAATATTTTTCACACAATAGCTGGCTGCAAGCTCAAAAAACATGCTCAAGCAAATACATAAAATGTTTACATATTCAGACTTTATGATTTCTCCTACCCAAAAACTTTGGAAGGCTGGTTCTGATAATTGACATTTTGGATAAATTGACTCTCTACTGTACTTCAGATGTTCCCTATAGCTGGATTAATTCATGGAAAACCTCTGGGTGCAGTTTCCATTCATGACGATCTGTCTTGGTCCTGTTAGAACTTGTCTCCAACAATGTTTTGCTCTAACAATGTATAAAGCCTGAGGAGTCAAACTGAGCCAAGTTGCTACCTCCCATGCCATGACAGCATGTCTGCAAAGAGGATAATATCTGTTCCAACTGTGTTTACATACCACATCACTGTGGTATCTGTGAAAATTTGCAGAGGTCCTGGGGGTCTTGATTCCCCGGACCCACAGATGAACCTCTATGACTACCATGCACTTGGTAAACACTAGGGAGGCTGTGGGGAGACCAAAGGGTAGAACTTTGAAATGAAAGTGACTGGTTCCAAATTGGAAACTTAGAAATCTCAGAGATGCTTTGGTAATTCTGATGTGAATGTAAGGGGTCTTGGAGATTTTCTGCCTTCAAATTCATTTATAACCGATATCACGTAAGATGTGCTTTATGCTTTTGTCTATCCTGCTTTTTCCACAGCCCTTGCATTTTCACAGCTTTGGATACAATTCCCCATGCCATGTCTGAAACATTTGTTGTGACAGACTGAAAAGGAGGCAAAAGAAGAATGGGGAATCTGGATTCAAACAAAATTGTTCTACCCAACACAGAATCTCCCTCTTCACAAACCCCTAATGAAATGAATTGTCGGGATGGGTTGAATAACAGATTTCTGGTGGTTTATGGAAATGCCCAAGGACAGAAACTGGAGTAAGTAGATCCTGGCTTTAACGCAGTAGCAAGGAGCCAGTTGTCCAGACAGGTGAACACCTTAATTCCCCAAAGTAGTAGGTGAGCCTCTATGACTGACATGCATTTGGTAAACACCTGGGAGGCTGCAGGGAGACCAAAGGGTAGAGCTCTGAAATAAGTGACTGACGACTAAACCGCAAGTGTAGACATCTCTGAAACACTGGCTATTCTGATATGAAGGTAGGTACCTTGGAGATAGACTGAGCACAGCCAGTCATTCACCAGAGGGCAGAACTGACTGCACCATGAATATCCTGAAATGGGTCTTTGAGCTGGAGAGCCTTGTTTTTCTTCGGAGCTAAAAAGTACAGTTGTGTAAAATCTTATCATAACAGCAGATGTCCTCCTTTTTGATGTTGCAGTATTCTTTAACCTCTAGGATCTCCTGCCAAGGTAGGCCAAAGTCCAGACAGTACACCAAAGCCTTTCTTACATAGGACATCAGTGTAGAGCATAAAGATGACATACATACACTCCAAGTTAAAACGAAGTGTCCCAGGAGAACTAAACACCCCCCCCCCAGTGAAAGAGGACGACATGTAAATCTGAGTAGAGGAGTATCCCCTTAGCCAGCAGCAAAATACCACCCACAGAAAAGGAGGCAGAAACAAATAAGTGAATATTGTAACAGTGAAAAGGGTGACATCTACTGTTACAGTAAGATTTTACACAACTGTACTATATCCTTAAATATCATTGTTGCAGTATTCCTTACCTCTGGGCGAATACAAAAGCTACAGAGAAGGCAGGGAGGAGTCCTCCACAAATCTATGCAGGATAGTCTTGGCAAAACCTGGCCTGTTCCTGGAAATGACATTAAATTTGCAATGTTTTATAAATGTGTGGATTGAAGACAAAGTAGAAGCTTCAAGGATAAGTGTCCAAACCTTTGAAAAAAGACCCTCAGGAAGCCACTGCTCCAAGTGAAATGAGCCCTCGCAGAAGCAAACAACTGCTTGCCATAAAAATAATAAAAAGAAATGGCCTTGGAAATCCAGGAGGAGATGGTTTGCTTACAAACAGCCACACCACCCAGTGCCTTGGTATGAAAAGAAACAAAAAGCTGATCCAGTTTACAAAAGGTCATTGTTTTGTCTATAAAACACTGGAGCTGTCTACATAAATCCAAAGTATGAAAAACCTTCTCAACAGTAGACTGCAGATAAGGGAAAAAAGAATGAAACTGGAATGAAACTGGACAAACCAAGTGATAACTTATTAACTATCTTGGGCATAAAAGAAGGACTTGCACTGTAAGACACCCTGTCTCTATGAAAAAAAAAAGTGGAGGGACTGCCATCAAGGCCTGTAGTTCAGAAACCCTTCTGGCAGAGGTTAAAGCAACTAATAAAACAGCCTTCTGGATGCAATGTTGCAAAGAAGCAGCCTCCAGTCACGAGAAAAAGCCCGGGACAGCTTTCCAAGAACAAAATTAAGATCTCAAGAAGGGGGAATGGGCTTAAGATGGACACAAACCGCTTGACCTCAACAAGAAGCCAAAGGAAGAGCAAAGAACAGTTGTGTACACTTACCATAAATGTAGATGTTGAGTGCATTCATGTTTGCAGTCATCACACTTGGGTTATCCTGCCAGGGTAGCCCTCGGTCAGCCCAAATACCAGAGCCTTAGTATTTCTGTGTCGGTTGCTGTCGCTTCAGGACTGACGTCAGGTCATCAGGGGTATAAAAACAGGCAGCCGACGCCATTATATCAGTTTTTCTTGCCCCAAATGTCAGGAGCCCCCAAATAGGAAGCCAAGTTATGGTAGAAAAACACCACCAGTAAAAAGTAAATACCAACTGCCCTGTAAGGGGTGAGTGAGAGAGAGAGAGAGAGAGAGAGAGAGACAAGGGGGCTGAAGGGAGGGAAACCAGGACTTCAACAGTGAATACACTCGAAAATCTACATTTATGGTAACTGTATACTATGTTCTTCGTGTTTCACTGTTGCAGTCATCACACTTGGGTTGATTCCCAAAGCTGAAGAATGGGTGGAGGTAGTCAAGAAGAGTTGGGGTTGGCTAGTATGCCCTGCAGGATTGCTGTTGCAAAGCCCACCCTGGATTTGGAAAAGATAGGCAGGTGGTAATGCTTGGTGAAGGTATGAACATAACTCCAAGTAGTAGCTTCCAGAATGTCACTGGCAGGGACTCCTCTGAGAAAGGCTGTAGAGGTTGAAGTTCCCCTAGTGGAATGCGTTCTGACCCCCTTAGGGGGTAGTTTCCTATGGTGTTTGTAACAGAAATGGATACAGTGTGCTATCCATTTGGAGATGGTTGCTTTTGATATGGCCTTGCCCTCTGACCCTGGTGCAAAGCTGACTAGTAACTGGTCAGATTTCCCAAAGGACTAGTAACTGGTCAGATTTCCCAAAGGGCTTAGTCCTATCAAGGTAGAACCAGAGCCGTCTGTGCACGTCTAAAAAGTGCAGGATCCTTTCCCCTTTATTTTGAGGATTAGGGAAAAAGTTGGGCAAATGGATAGATTGCTTGAGAGCCACACTGAACACCACTTTAGGCATAAAAGTAGGGTTAGTCCTGAGGGAGACCCTGTCAGCATGACAAATAATGAAGGTTTCCAAGTGTTTGTAGCTCGGAAACTCTTCTAGCTGAAATCATGGTCAGATGCAAGGCTGTTTTCCAAGAAAGGAATTTTAACTCTGCAGGCTCAAGGGGGGGGGGGGGGGGGTAATGTGAGCTTTTTCAACACAAAATTAAGGTCCCAAGCAGCAGTGGGGGCTCTTCTTGGTGGCCTTTAGTTGTTAGCCCCTCTAAGGAACTGTTTGATGAGAGGGTGAGAGAAGCGAGGTGGCTCAGTGCTGTAATGAGCAGAGATGGCAGAGGCATGGATGTTAATGGAAAAGACGTATAGGCCTCTGTGGAGTAGGTCTGCTAGGTAATCTAGGATGAGAGGTAAAGAGGGCTGGTGCTGTATCCGCTCCTTTAGAGTGAATCCAGGAACAATACCTTTTCCACTTATCAGCATAGGATTTCCTTGTACTGGCTTCTTCTAGCTTCACGTATGACATCCAGTACCTGCTTGCTTAGGCTGGCCACTGGAGGAAAATTCAAGGAATAAGCCAGGCTTGCAAGGTTCAGGGTTTGCAATGGTGGATGCAAGATCTGTCCCTCCTGCCGAGTGAGGAGGATTGGAATCTGGGGTATGAGCCATGGTGACACCAATGACAGACTGCACAGTATTGGGCACCAGTGTTGGCATGGCCAGTCTGGGGCAATCAGGATTGCCCTTGGTCTTTCCTGCCATATCTTGAGTAGTACTCTTGTAAGAAGAGGCAGAGGGGGAATGCATAGATTGAGAGGTTTGCCCACTGGAAGGATAGGGCATCCACTCTCCAAGGCCTAGCTGTGAGGTACCCTGGTGCAGTATTTGCTGAGCTTGTGATTGTAGGGGGAGGCAAATGGGTCCACCTTTGGGGTACCCCATTTCTGAGTCAGAAGGCTGAAGGTGTTGTGGTCTAATTGCCACTCATGTGGGTCTAGGAGATTTCTGCTCAAGTTGTCTGCCAGAGAATTTTGTTTGCCTGGCAGGAATTGAGCTTGCAGGTGAATATGCATAGCTGAGGCCGTATTCCACAGGGTCATGGCTAGCCTGCAGAGTGGGTTCCCCCCTTGCTTGTTGATGTACCACATCACTGTGGTGTTGTTTGTTTTTATTAGAAGGGGCCCCAGTGAGAGTAGGGATCTGAAAGCTGTGCATGCTGAACAGCTAGCATCTCTTTTTGGTTGATGTGCAGATGAATTTGGTTTGGGCTCCAGTGGCCCTGAACGCACCTGTCATCCAGATGTGCACCCCAGGCATAGTCTGATGCGTCTGTGGTTAGGGTCTGGGTGGCATGGGGTTGTGTAAAGGGAAGTCCCTTGTTGTGGTTGCATGCTGCTGCCCACCAAAGAATCACTGTCCTGAGACAAGGTATTATAGAGGTATGATGGTTTCCAGGTCCTGAGAATGTTAGCACCAAAGCCTTTTTAAGTATCACAGAAGCTTCCTCATATGCAGTCTGGCATATGGAATTAGTAGAATGCAGGAGGCCATGAACCCTAGAGCCTGCAGGATTTTCCTTGCGGATAGCTGGGTTCTGGTGGCCATTTGAGAGAAGTAGCCTGTCAGATAGGCTTGTTTTTCTGGAGTAAGGAATGCCATCTGGGATGCTGTGTCCAAGCTTGCTCCCAGGAATACAATTTTTTTGACTGGGGACTAGTTTGGATTTCATTTTGCTTTATAGTGTACCGCAGGGAGGTTAGAAGGTCCTTTACAAATGTCAGGTGCTGCAACAGTTTTTCCTGACTGTTTGCCTGAATCAGACAATCGTCCAAGTAAGGGTATATTTCAATGTTTCTCTGTCTGCAACAGGCAATGGCTGGAGCCAAGCATTTTGTAAAAACTCTGGGAGCAGTAGACAAGCCAAAGGGAAGTGCAGAGAACTGACAACGCATACATCCTGCCCTGAAATGTAGATATTTCCTGTAGGATTACCCGATAGGGATGTGCAGATAGGCTTCCTTTAGGTCTAGGGTGGCTAACCAGGCATCTTTGGACAGCATAGGGAGAAGCTGTTGTAGGGTGAGCATTTGGAATTTTGGTACCACCAGGAAGGTGTTTAGAATGGACAGAACTAAGATTGGGGGCCAGGTGCCCTCTTTTCTGGCTACCAGGAAAGAGTCTGGAATAAAAACCTTGGCCTATCCGTTCTGCAGGAACAGGCTGAATTGCCCTTATGGAGAGCAGGGACTGAACTTGGTTTTGTGCCTCTGCCCACTGGTTTGGAGGAAGGTCTGGGAACTCTTTTAGGGTTGGCAGAGTGTGGAAATAAAATATGTACCCCTGGGATACTATGTTAAGGACCCATTGATAGGTAGTGATGGATGTCCAGTTTTTTGTATGGTGGGCAAGTTTTCCTCCTAGGAGCACGAGCAATTGGGCAGAGGTGAGGAGTCGAGTTGAGAAGTCATTCTGAATTCTTTCCGTAAGGCGTTGGCTTAGCACTCCCTGTTTTAGAGGTGGAGGTACTCCATTGCTTAGCTTGGAGGCTGCACTTGCAAAAAATCTTTGACTGTCTGAATAGACTTAGCCTTTTCTTCCATCTTTTTTAAAACATCTTTTGCTTTGGTGCCAAACAGATTGTCCTTGTTCAGAGGAGCGTCCAATAATTTTGATTTGTCATGGTCTAACAAGGTCTGCTCCTTAAGCCAGGCATACCTTCTAAGTACAGAACCTGTGACTGCTGCCCTGCAAGATGCTCCTAGGGTGTCTAACCCACATTGGCTTGCAGAATGCATAAGCTCCTGTAATCATTTTCTGCACAGTCAGGAAAGGTAGATCATTTTTGCTTAAGTTCTATAGTATGTTGCTGGAATTTCAGCATGTAGAACTGACAATTCAAAATTCTAATGGCGAGAGTTGCAGAGGTGTATACTTTCTTACTCCATCTGTCTAAAGCTCAGGAATCCCTGTCCGAAGGGGTGGGATTCTTAGCTGCAGTTGCTTTTATTCCTTTAGGTCTTTAGGAGATAGGATTTTTGAAAAGAACTTTGTGTGAGTCAGGGACTCTGTAGTACTTGTCTGGTTTCCTTAGAGTATGGGGAAAGTATCAGAAGTTAGACTGGATTCCATAAAGACATCATCCCCAACATCCAGAACAGGAGGGATAGCCAAGGGTTTGTGCTGTGGTAAATCTAAAAATTCCCCGAGTTGCTTTTTGGACTGAGGATATTCCTGGCATTCCCAGTGGTAATGCTCTCTCAAAGTATGTAGGATTTCACCAAAAGAAAAAATTCTCAGGAGGGGAGGCAGAAGGAAATGATTCCTCTGCATCTGAATCCTCACAGGCAGATAAGAGCATGTCTTCATATTCAGAAACATCAGAGAGTCCGACTCTTGGTCGGATAAAACTGCTGGGGACAAGTCTTTCTTTTAGCAGGGGAAGGCTGGCTTCCCATAATCAGCATGAACAGGTCTTCTGCCATTTTAAGCATATAAGATGGTTGCAAGGAAGCAGGCGCACGAGTGTGGGTCGTCGGTTTTTTAGGAGTAGCTCGTACTCTTGGCCTTAGAAACTCGGTCGTTTTAGAAAAAAAACTGAAGACGTGAAAGAAATAGTCGGCTTGTGTCTAATATCAGTAATGTGAAGAAATTCCTCAGAAGCCAGTACCTGCACAGTGACTCTGGACCCATTCAAGGTAGTGACATTCGCAGGTTCCATAGTCAATGAAGAGTCTCGTGGCATACCGGATGGGTTACTGTAGCGGCCTGCAAATCCATCGAAGCAAGCATTAGGGGAAGAAAAATACGCCTCAGTGAGTACCAGTGAACTGGCGACTAGCTTAACAAAAGCATCGTTTGCAGTTTTGGACCTGTGTGGTGCATCTGTCTTTATCCTTATGTTTTTTCAGAAGATCAGTAGTTGGATGGCTTACCAAAGCCATTTCGGAAAACGGAGATCGAGAACCAAAGTATTCAGCTACAATAAGGGCCCGATGACAAATAGTTCGAGCGTTTAACAAAGCACAAAACAGACAGCAACTAATGTCGTGCTCCGGGCCTAAACAGGTGACGCAGTAAGAATGGAAATCTCGGTGTGGTATTTGCTTTCCACAGGCGAGACAATTGTTAACTTTTTCTGACATCAGTTAGAGCAAGAAAAAAGGATCCCCAATGGGGTACTTAGCTTTAGAAGACTGCTGGATGATTCCAACTGGCACTCATGCGAACTGCTTCTGCTTCGGGCTCCTCGGCAAAAAAGACTGATGTAATGGTGTCGGCTGCCTATTCTTATACCCCTGACGACCTGACATCAGTCCTGAAGCAACAGCAACTGACGCAGAAATACTAAGCCCCTGGTATTCAGGCCGACTGAAGGCTACCCTGGCAGGATAAAGTACAGTTTTGTACCTACCATAAATGTAGATGTCCGAACTGGATAGCATCTGCAGTCATAACAAATGGGTTGTCCTGTCGTCAGGCAGCCCTTCGGTCGGCCGGATTCCAAAGTCTGGGTCCGGCTTCGGCTGATGTCGCACTTCACCCGACGTCATCTCTGCTGGTCTTCGGGTATAAAGGCATCAGCCGACGCCATTTTCCTCAGTGTTTCTTGCCCCAGATGCCAGTTGCCCTCTTGGAAGGCTAAATTTTGGATAAATGCCAATGTTTCCAAAAGGATAGAAGGCAAACACAAAAAATAAGCATGTATGTACATATATACAAACAAATACACCATAAGAGACTCCCCAGCTAGCTATTAGGAGGGTAAATACCCTAGGAGTACCACAGAGGGGAAGGAGGGAGGGTAATCCTGACTGCAGATGCTATCCAGTTCGGACATCTACATTTATGGTAGGTACAAAACTGTACTATGTCCTTCATGGATGCATCTGCAGTCATAACAAATGGGTAGAATACCATAGCCAACTAGGGGAGGAGGAAGAAAAAATTATGGTGTGGCTAGGATCCCTTGCAGTATAGCAGTGGCAAACCCTGCTCGGGATCTAGAATACAGAGGTAAATTATAATGCTTGGCAAATGTATGCACGGAGGTCCAAGTAGCCGCCTCAATAATGTCCTTGGTTGCCACTCCTCGTAAGAAAGCTGTGGTAGTGGCTGTAGCCCTTGTAGAATGAGGCCTTATGTTCTGTGGAAATGGTTTTCCATGGTAGGAGTAACAGAATCGTATGCAATTTCCTATCCATTTGGAGATTGTCTGTTTGGAAATTGCTTTTTCTTCCCTTCCTGTTGCATAGGCTACAAAAAGCTGGTCAGTTTTTCTGCTACTTTTGGTTCTGTCCAGGTAGTAGCGTAGCTGTCTATGTACATCCAAGGTATGCAGCATTCTTTCCCCTCTGTTTTGTGGATTGGGGAAGAAGGTAGGTAGGTGGATTGCCTGGTTTAAAGACACTCTGGATACCACCTTAGGCATAAATGTAGGATTAGTTCTCATGGACACCCTATCTTGATGGAAGATTAGGAAGGGTTGTACTGCCATTAAGGCCTGGAGTTCTGAAACCCTCCTTGCTGAGGTAATTGCCAGTAGGAAAGCAGTTTTCCATGACAGGTGTTGTAGATCTGCTGTTGCTGCTGGTTCAAACGGAGGGAGTGTCAACTTTTCTAGCACAAAGTTCAAGTCCCATGCTGGTAATGGTGGTTTCCTAGGAGGTTTTACATTCTTGATCCCTCTGAGGAACTGCCTGAGTAGAGGATGTGAAAAGACAGGTGGATCAAAGCTGTATTCTGCTGAAATAGCTGATGCATGTATCTTGATGGAGGAATAGGACAGGCCTGTATGTAGAAGCTCTGCCAAATACTCCAGAATGTTAGCAATATCTATGTTCGACACATCTTTTCCTCTTTCAGCACTCCAAATGACAAACCTTTCCAATTTTCCTGCATAGTTCCTTCTTGTTGAAGGTCTGCGGGCTTCAAGGATAATGTCTTTAACCCTTTGGGAAAGATCTGGATTAGTTGCAGCTATGTGATGTTCCAGGCAGTCAGTTGCAAAGTTTTTAGGTTTGGATGCATGATGCTGTAGTTGTTCTGAGTTAACATCAAAGGCATCAGGGGTATTGTCCACATTTTCTCCCGAGACATGCTCCTCAGCAATGGGTACCAGTGTTGTCTTGGCCAGTTCGGAGCTATCAGGATTATCCTTGGATGTTCCTCCTTGATTTTTAGTAATACCCTGTGTATCAAGGGAAGAGGTGGAAATGCATATGCTGTCAGACCTTTCCAGCTGAAGGAGAGCGAATCCACCTTCCATGCAAGTGGGTGGAATGTTCTTGTGCAGAATTTTTTGAGCTGGTGATTGAGAGGGGAAGCGAATAGATCTATTTGTGGCATTCCCCATTTCTTTATGATGGTCTTGAAGATGTCCGGGTGTAGCATCCATTCGTGAGCATCCGAGGTGGTTCTGCTTAACATGTCTGCTAGAGTGTTCTCCTTTCCCGGTACAAATATTGCCTGTAACTGGATGTTGTAGCTGAGTGCCAGATTCCAAAGGTCCAAAGTCATTCCGCATAGGGGGTATGAATGAGTGCCTCCCTGCTTGTTGATGTACCACATGACTGTGGTGTTGTCTGTCCTTATCACCAAATGTCCTTCTTTGAGGAATGGTCTGAATTTTTGGATTGCCAGTTTTACTGCCAGCATTTCTTTTTGGTTTATGTGCAGGTGCAGCTGGTCCTGAGTCCACAATCCTTGTACGCATTTGTCCAGCATGTGCACCCCCCATCCTAGGTCTGAGGCGTCTGTTGTGATGGTTTGGCTTGTTTGAAAGTTGTGGAAGGGTAGGCCTGGGTTTGACTGGCATGCTTGAGCCCACCATAGGAACTCCTGTTTTAGGCATGGGATTAGTGGTATTTCTGCTTCTAGACTGTGCCTGTGTTGGGACCATAAATTCTTTAGGTACCACTGTAGTTTTCTCATATGCAGTCTGGCATGTGGGACCAAGATTATGCATGATGCCATGAAGCCCAAGGCCTGCAGAACTTTTCTTGCTGTTAGTTTGTTCTGTTTTGTTAATGCCAAGAAGTAAAGAGGGAGTTCTTTTTGTTTTTCTGCAGTTAGGAATGCCATCTGTCTTACTGTGTCCAATTCCGCGCCCAAGAATGTTCTTGTTTGGGATGGTATCAGCCTTGATTTTTGTAAATTTACTGTGTATCCCAGGGCTTGTAGCAAGTAAATGACCCTTTGTAAATCTGTTGTCAGCTTGCTTTTGTTGTCCGCTTGTAGCAGGCAGTCGTCCAGGTATGGAAAAATTTGGATTCCCTGTAGTCTGCAGTGGGCGATTACTGATGCCAGGCATTTTGTGAATACTCTGGGCGCAGTAGATAAGCCAAAGGGCAATGCTGAGAATTGATAATGCTCTGATCCTGCAAGAAATCGGAGGTATCTTCTGCAATTTGGTCGAATGGGGACGTGCAGGTATGCCTCCTTGAGATCTAGAGTTACCAGCCAACACTCCTTACCCAGCATGGGAAGAAGTTGCTGTAGGGTCAGCATTTTGAATTTTGGGACAATGATGTATGTGTTTAAGATGGACAGGTCGAGAATAGGTCTCCAGCTTTTTTCTTTTCTTGGTACTAGGAAGAGTCTGGAGTAGAATCCTTTGCCCTGATCTGTTATTGGTACTCTTTCCACAGCTCTCATTTTTGTTAATTGCCTTATCTGTTGTAGAGCTTCTATTTTTTGATTTGGAGGCAGGTTTGGCATTCCTCTTCTGACTGGTAAGGTGTGGAAGTGGAATCGGTAGCCTTGGTCTATGGTTTGCAAAATCCACTTGTCTTTTGTGATATAGTGCCAATTTTTCGAAAATAAGGCTAACTTTCCGCCTAATGGTGCTGCTATTTGCTCCCTGGTAGGCGGAGTTAGAGCCAAGTCACTGTGATTGTCCTGTTGCAGTGGTAGTGGTCGTGTCTGTGCCTCTGTTATTACCTTGCCACTGTCGTCCTCTGTAGGCACCTCCTCTGGATTGATTTCTGCCTCTGGAGCATCTATTCCTGCCCCTTTGGGATCTAGTGGAGTCAGGAAAGGACCAATTTTTGGCAGGCCAGTTCCTGCTAAACCTTGGTGGCTGAACCTGTAAGAAATCTTTAACTGTTTGTACAGATTTTGCCTTTTCTTCCATTTTCTTCATTACCTCCTGGGCAGGTGTACCAAATAGACTGGCCTTATCCATAGGAGCATCTAATAGCTTAGCTTTAACATGATCCGGTAAGACCTGCTCTTTCAACCATGCATGTCTTCTTATCACTGTGCCAGTCATGGCTGATCTAAATGAAGCCTCCAGTGCATCATAGCCACATTTTAAGGAATGGTTACTAACCTGTTGTACGTTATTCACCATTTCTAATACATATTTCTTATCTATAGAAAGTGTCTGGAACCCTGTAAAATCTATCAGGTTTGGCAGGGGCTGGAGGTAAAGAATCAGGAGCAGTGCAGACATCATTAAATGCATCATCCACAACAGGCAAAACAGGAGGAATAGCTAAGGGCCTATGTTGAGGTAAGTGCAGAAAAGTCCTAAGCCTTTTTCTTGAATCTGAGAAATCTTGTCCCTGCCATTGGAATTGCTCTCTCATGGCATGTAAGGTTTCCTCAAAGGAAAATTCCTCTGGTGGAGAGGCAGCTGGGATGGATTCTTCCGCATCAGAGTCTTCATAAGTAGAGAAAGGATCCTCTGGCTGTTCTGTAATGTCGGAGTCATCCGCAGAATCCTCAGAGGACACGGGCTCGAGGGGCTCTGTTCTAGGTCTCTTTTCTGGGGGCTGAGAGGCCCTGTCTGGGTGAGATTAGGATCCCCTAATTAAGGATATTAAATCTTCTGCCAGAGTAAGTATTTGTGAACTGGAAGTGGGCCTGTGTGAGGGAGGTTTTACAGGCACTGACTTAGCAGATTTGGCTGCTTTAGCCCTGGCAAAGGCCTTGATAGACATGGCTGCAGGGGGCCTAGCAGCACCACGTGCTGGGGTAGAGACATCCAAAGGGATGGTGTCTGATAACTCATTAGAAGCCACAGTTGTAGGCAAAATTTCTGAGGCCGATTCAGGTAAAGTAGCGGGAGCCTCAGTAGTAGTCATGGATTCGGCTGAAGATTGACCAGTTTTCTCGGTTTCGGCCGGAACCGAGACACTCGCGGCTTGCTTAACCGTGGTTTCGCCCGAAACCGGACCGCGAGTGTCGGTCTTTTTCCTTGCGCTTTTAACAATTTGGGTAGTCGGAGGATCCGACGGCATAATGTACGCAAAGTCTGAGCCGAAAAACTGTTCAGCAAACTCCGACCGACGCTTTAGCGTTCGTCGGTTGAAGGAACCACAGGCCGAACAGGCTGCTACGTCGTGGTCTGGGCCTAAGCAAGGCAGACAGTAAGAGTGGAAATCTTTATGAGGTATTTGTTTCCCACAAGTTAAACAGTTATTGACTTTTTCTGACATCGGCTGAGGCAAGAAAGAGTCCCCAACGGGTACTTAGCTTTTTAGAAGTCTTCGAAGTAGTATTCGGTAGTAGTAATCTCTGGATCTGACCGACCGGCACTTGCGAACAGCTTCTGCTTCGGGCGCCACGCGGCAAGAAAGACTGAGGAAAATGGCGTCGGCTGATGCCTTTATACCCGAAGACCAGCAGAGATGACGTCGGGTGAAGTGCGACATCAACCGAAGCCGGACCCAGACTTTGGAATCCGGCCGACCGAAGGGCTGCCTGACGACAGGACAACCCATTTGTTATGACTGCAGATGCATCCATGAAGGACATCCCAAGTGTGATGACTGCAACAGTGAAACACGAAGAACATCTGACATGGAGAAATGGCTGACAATTGGACTTTCACTGAAGAGTAAGCCAAGCCAGCATGCAAAAGTTCAAACAGATAGGAAAGGACCAAAAGGGCCCCCCACTGAAAAGGTGTCCTGGTGATGAATGAAATTCCAAACAGAAAAGCTCATTTGGACATGTACAATTCCCTGCTAGTGGGTTTCCTGGCCTCCTGCTGGACCCTAAGCACATCCAAAGAGAATTGGTGTCATAAAGGAATCAGAAACCTATCACCAAAAGCGTCAATTGAAGAGTGGACAGATGAGGGTGAAGGGGAGTCCTTTTGTCCTGTGTGATAAGATCCATGCGGTGAGATAATTTGTGATAATTGCCCATGACCAAAAGGAATAAGAGGGAGAACCAGTGCTGTCAGAGTCAAAAAGGAGTCACCAAGAAGATTTTTGGACTCTTACCCTCAATTTTGTGAAGACCTCTTGGAAGAGGAGGAACACTCCCTTCCATGAGAAAGAGACGGCATACATCTTCCAAGCCAAAGGAGTTGGGACTCTGGAAGAGAAAGTACAGTTTTGTACCTACCATAAATGTAGATGTTCGAGTGCTAATACAGCTACAGTCATAACAGATGGGTTCTCCTGCTGTCAGGTGGGTCCTCGGTCGGCCGAATTCCAAAGTCTAGGTCCAGCGTCGGTTGTCGTCGCTTCTTCCCTGACGTCAGTGCGACAGGGGTATAAAAAAAACAGCCGACGCCATTTTCTTCAGTTTTTCTTGCCCCAGATGTCAGGTGCCCCCAGAAGGAAGACAATACATAAATTTGTGTAATAAAGCAATGCCATATAATCAAAATACAGTAGTGCAAGCAAATACACCATGAATGAATACCCCAATCAGGTTGTATGAGGAGGTGTTAGCCAATAGGCCTGTCCCAAGAGGGGAAGGAGGGAGGGAAACCTGGACTGCAGCTTATTAGCACTTGAACATCTACATTTATGGTAGGTACAAAACTGTACTATGTTCATCGTGCATACAGCTGCAGTCATAACAGATGGGTAGAATCCCAAAGCTAAGAAAGGGGTGGTAGGCACTAGGTGGAACTAGGAGGAGCCAGAATGCCCTGCAAGACTGCAGTGGCAAAGCCTGCTCTAGATTTGGAGTATAATGGAAGGTGGTAGTGCTTGGAAAAGGCATGCACAGAACTCCAAGTCGCTGCTTCCAAAATATCTTTGGTAGGAACTCCTCTGAGGAAAGCTGCAGAGGTAGCCGTGGCCCTTGTGGAGTGAGATCTGATGCCTGTAGGTACAGTTTTGCCATGATGTCCAAGGAATGTAGCAATCTCTCCCCTTTGTTTTGAGGATTGGGATAAAAGGTTGGTAAGTGTATAGCCTGATTCAAAGCTACCCTGGATACCACTTTTGGCATAAAGGACGGGTTGGTTCATAAGGAAACTCTGTCCTGATGGAAGATGATAAAAGGCTGCACAGCCATGAGAGCTTGTAGTTCCTTTACCCTACGAGCTGAGGTAATAGCCAGAAAGAAAGCTGTTTTCCAGGACAAATATTGCAAATCTGTTGAGGCAAGCTGGCTCAAAAGGAAGCAAGGTCAGCTTTTCTAGAATGAAATTGAGATCCCAAGCAGGTATTGGTTGCTTCCTTGGGGGTTTTAGATTCTTAGCCCTTCTGAGGAACTGTCTTAAGAGGGGGTGAGAGAATAAAGGTGGATCAGTGTTGTATTCTGCAGAAATGGCTGAGGCATGGATTTTGATGGAGGAGAATGAAAGTCCACTGCTTATCAGCCAAGCTAGATACTGTAATATTCGAGGTAAATTCAGTTTTCCAGGATCCTGGCCCTTTTTCTCATTCCAGGCACAAAACCGTTTCCATTTTGCGGAGTAAGCTTTTCTAGTAGACGGCCTTCTGGACTCCAAAATGACATCCTGCACCTCCTTGGAGAGTAGGGTCTGTTGTGATGTTAAGGAATCTTCCATGCGGCAAGACTGAGTGTTTTCAGCCGACTGTGAAGAGTTTTGAAGCTGTGCTGAGTCAGAAGAAGAGGCATTAGAGGCAGGGTCCATGGTGGGGAATGCGTCAGGCTCCTCAGGAGTGGGTACCAGTGTTTTCTTGGCCAGTCTGGAGCAATGAGAATCATCTTTGGTCTGTCTGCTCTGGTTTTTAATAGAACTTTGGGCAGCAGAGGAAGAGGTGGGAAGGCATAAACTGTCATTGTTGTCCAACTGAAAGAGAGAGCGTCCACTCTCCAGGCCTTTGGATGAAAAATCCTTGAGCAGAATTTTGTCAATTGGTGATTTTTGTGGGAGGCAAAGAGATCTATGTCTGGCCTTCCCCAAGCTTGAATTATCTCTGTAAAAACTTGAGGATGCAACTTCCATTCGTGTGGATCTGTCATATTTCTGCTTAGGCTGTCTGCCAGTGTGTTTTCCTTGCCTGGTAAGTACTGTGCTTGAAGTTCGATTTGTAAGTCCAGCGCCATGTTCCAAAGTGACATGGCCAGCCTGCATTGGGGGTATGAATAGGTTCCTCCCTGTTTGTTTATGTACCACATTACTGTGGTGTTGTCTGTCCTTATCAATAGTTGACCTGGATGCAGAAGGTCTTTGAAAGCTATAATAGCATTTATTACTGCTAGCATTTCCTTTTGATTGATGTGAAGGTGCTTTTCTTTTTGGGACCATTTGCCCTGAATGCACCGATCTGTCATGTGCGCCCCCCAGGCATAGTCCGAGGCGTCTGTTGTGATGACTTGATTTGCTTGAGGCTTGCTGAATGGGAGACCTGTGTTTGTTTGACATGCTTCAGCCCACCAGAGAAATTCCTTTTGAAGACATGGAATTAGTGGTATTATTGTTTCCAAACTGTGGCTGTGTTGAGACCATAGATTTTTCAGGTACCATTGAAGTTTCCTCATATGCAGCTTTGCACATGGGATTAGTAAGATGCAAGATGCCATGCTTCCCAGAGCCTGCAGGATTTTCCTTGCAGTCAGCCTGGTGAAATTTGCTAGTGTTCTGAAGTATTGAGTTAGTTGCCCCTGCTTCTCTGGCGTGAGGTAGGCCATCTGGGTGTTTGTGTCCAAGTTGGCACCCAGGAAAATTATTTTCCGAGAGGGTATTAGCCTTGATTTCTTTTTGTTGACTGTGTATCCCAGAGAATTCAACAACATTATTACATAAGCCAGATGTTTCAGAAGTATGTGCTTGCTGTCCGCTTGGATCAGGCAGTCGTCCAAATAGGGGTATATTTGTATCCCTTGAAGTCTGCAGTAGGCAATTACTGATGCCAGGCATTTCGTGAATACTCTGGGCGCAGTAGATAAGCCAAAGGGCAATGCAGAGAATTGATAATGGGTTGAACCTGCAAGAAATCTGAGGTATCCTCTGCAATTTTGTCTGATTGGGACATGCAGGTATGCCTCCTTGAGGTCCAATGTTACCAGCCAATACTCCTTGCCCAGCATGGGAAGCTGCTGCTGTAAAGTGAGCATCTTGAATTTTGGTACGAGTAAAAATGTGTTTAGGATGGATAGGTCCAAAATAGGTCTCCAATCTTTTCCCTTCCTTGGTACCAGGAATAGTCTGGAATAAAAACCTTGACCTTGTTCGTGAGTAGGTATCTCTTGAATAGCTTTCATGTCTGTGAGATCTGAAATTTGTCTTTGTGCCTCTGCCCTTTGATTGTGTGGCAGGTTTGGCATGCCTCTCATTTTTGGAAGGGTGTGAAAATGGAATCTGTAACCTCTGTTTATAATGTCCAGGATCCATTTGTCTTTTGTGACAATATGCCAATTTTTTGAAAATAATGCCAGTTTTCCGCCTAGGGGTGCTGCCATTTGAGCCTTGCTTGGCATGCAAAGGGCAAAGTCATTGGGCTTGCTTTCTGAATGGCTGCGAACTATCCTCACCACCTCTTTGTGTAGGAGCTTGCCATTGTCTGCCTCTAAATGATCCTTGGGATTGCCCTCTGCCCCTCGGGCGCCTGTATCTACCTCTTTGGAGTCTGTCCGTGGCTGTAAAGGACCAATTTTTGGAAGGCCAATTTCTACTGAAACGTGGGGGTTGTACCTGTAGAAAATCTTTCACTGTTTGCATTGATTTAGCCTTTTCCTCCATTTTCTTTAATACCTCCTTAGCATTAGCACCAAATAATACATCATTTTGTAGAGGGGCATCTAGTAATTTAGCTTTGACATGATCTGGTAAGGCTTGTTCCTTGAGCCAGGCATGTCTACGTATGACTGATCCTGTAACAGCAGCTCTACATGAGGCCTCTAGAGCATCAAAACCACATTGCAAGGTATGTTTACCCCCTTGTTCTGCACTATGCATCAAATACTGCAACTCCTTCAAGTCTGGTTGTTCAGGTTGTGACATTTTACTTCTCAATTGTGATAACAGAAACTGTTGGTACTTTAGCATATGGAACTGGCAGTTTAATGCCCTCATGATTAAGGTGGCCGAGGTATATACCTTTTTTCTCCACCTTTCTAAGGATCTGTAATCTCTCTCGGAAGGTAATGGATTTCTAGCAGTGGAGGCCTCAATTCCCTTGGGGCCCTGTGAGATAGTTTCTGGGTCAGCAGCATGGCTTTTGTATAGAAATTGGTGTGAGTCAGGAACCCGGTAGTACCTGTCAGGCTTGACTGGGGGCTGGAGGTAAAGAATCCGGGTTAAGGCAGGCCTCCGAGTACACATCATCTAGTATGTCCAAGACAGGAGGTATAGCCAGAGGCCTGTGCTGAGGTAGCAAGAGAAATTCCCTAAGCCTTTTCTTGGAATCTGAGTACTCTTGGCCTTCCCAGTGGAAGTGTTCCCTTAAGGTATGCAAGGTTTCCCCAAATGAGTAATCCTCTGGGGGTGATACAAACGGAATGGACTCCTCTGCATCAGAATCTTCAAAAGGGGAGTAAGAATGTTCCTGTTCATCAGAGTGCTCTGATATAATGGAGGCCTGATCAGAGGAGGGGGATTCTTCCTCCACTCTGGGCCTTTTGTCCGGGGTTGAGAACCCCTGATCAGAGTAATTAAATCCTCAGCCATTTTAAGCATCTGTTTTTTAGGCATGGGGCCTGGAGATGGGCCCTGTGTAGCTGGTCTCTTAGAATGCATGGCTGCTTTAGACTTAGTGAAAGCCTTGATGGAAAAAGAAGAGGAAGGTCTGAAGACCCCTTGAGATGAGGCAGACCTGTCTACATTTTGAGATTCACCACCAAGAGTGGCTTCGGTATCTGTAGTCGGGGTGTGGGCCGAGGAGCCTGCGACCTCGGGCACAGAAGACACCGCCAATGAAGTGTCGTCAGTAGTCAGGGGCTGCGAGGCCGCTGAGAACCGGACCACCTGTAGTCGGCTTTGGCGTGGTGTCGGTAGAGGCCGCGGACCTCGTGTGTTGGTCCTTATCTTTGCGCTTTTTAGACAAAACTGGAGTTGGAGTATCTGACGACATAATATAGTTACATTTTTTGCCAAAATAATGCTTAGCGAACTCCGCCCGACGTTTAATGGTGCGTTTGTTGAATGTAGCACAAAAATGACAGACCGAGACGTCGTGGTCTGGGCCTAAACAAGGAATACAGAGGGAATGAAAATCCTTATGCGGTATTTGCTTCCCACATGAAATACAATTATTAACTTTGTCTGACATCGGTCTGAGGCAGGAAAAGTTTCCCCAATGGGGTACTTAGCTTTCAAGAAGACTTCGGTTGCAAAATTTTCGTAATTGCAGGAGCTGGCTGACCATCACTTGCGAACTGCTTCTGCTTCGGGCACCGCGCGGCAAGAAAGACTGAAGAAAATGGCGTCGGCTGGTTCTTTTATACCCCTGTCGCACTGACGTCAGAGAAGAAGCGACGACAACCGACGCCAGACCTAGACTTTGGAATTTGGCCGACCAAGGACCCGCCTGAAGGCAGGAGAACCCATCTGTTATGACTGCAGCTGTATGCACGATGAACATCTAAGGAACTTGCCTGTTCAGAGGGGAGGCAAACAGATCTAATTAAGGAATACCAAACACATGAACCGTGTCCAGAAACACATACCTGTGCAGCATCCATTTGTGAGGCTGTGTCCTGGACCTGCTGAGAAACTCTGCCACAACACTGCGCTCTGAGGGTATGTAGACTGCCTGTAGGGTGACCTGTAGGTTGAAGGCTATTTTCAGTGCTTGAAGAGCTAACTTCCAAATAAGATAGAATCTCATGCCCCCCATTCTGTTGGTGTACGACAGGACTGTGGTGTTGTCGGCGTGAACCATCAAGGGACCCATGAAATCAGAGCACACGTAAAGTTCAAAGGGCCAAAATGAGAGCCTGCATCTCCTTGATGTTGAAGTGAACACCCTCTGCTGAGCTGAACAAAGGCCCTGCACCTTCACAAACACACCAGAGCTGGGGTGGAGAGCCGTTTCAGGCACCCTGAAAGTTCCCGAGATGATTGAATACGGTGAAAAGGAACACCCAGACAGAGAGAGCTGCCAAATCCAATAAAATTCCAGTCTGACAGAAGGCAGTAGAGGAATAAGATGGTCCAGCAAGTGGAGGTGTTGAAGCCACACTGATTTATAGGTACCACTGAAACTTCCTCGTATGCAGCCTGACATGAGGAAGGTGGAGGCCACGAACCCCAAAACTCCGAGAAACTCCCTGGCCAAGGAGAGAAAGTACAGTTGTGTGCCTACCATAAATGTAGATGTTTGAGTGCATTCACTGTTGCAGTCATTACACTTGGGTTATCCTGCTGGCAGGCTACCCGCAGTCGGCCTGAATTCCAAAGTCCTGGTCGGGCGTCGGTTGCTGCCACCTCTTCCCTGCCGTCAGTGCACCAGGGGTATAAAAGATGCAGCAGACGCCATTTTCTTCAGTTTTTCTTGCCCCAGATGTCAGGTGCCCCCAAAACAGTAGGCTGTAAAAATTATGATCATAAAAAAAGCATTCACATAACCTTCATCTACAAGCAAATACACCACATAGGTTGTATAGAATAGATAGGTACAGATAAGTCCCAGCAAAGAAAAAGGGGAATGGTGGGAGGGTAACCTGGACTGCAACAGTGAATACACTCGAACATCTACATTTATGGTAGGTACACAACTGTACTATGTTCATCGTGTTTCACTGTTGCAGTCATTACACTTGGGTTGAATCCCAAAGCTGAGGTTGGGCGGCTGGGCCTAAATAGAGTTTGGAGTGGCTATGAGGCCCTGCAGAACTGCAGTGACAAAGCCTGCTCTGGATTTAGAGTAGAGAGGTAAATGGTAGTACTTTGTAAAAGTGTGCACTGAAGTCCATGTTGCAGCCTCCAAAATATCCTTGGTTGGTACTCCTCTTAAGGAAGGCTGCTGAAGTGGCTGCTGCTCTGGTAGAATGTGGCCTAATGCCCTTGGGCTCTGATTTGCCATGTTGTGAATAGCAGAAACGAATGCAGTGGCCTATCCATTTTGAAATAGTCTGTTTTGAAATGGCTTTTCCTTGGGAACCTGCAGCATATGCCACTAAGAGTTGCTCAGTCTTTCTGAAAGCTTTACTCTTGTCCAAGTAAAAGTGTAGCTGTCTGTACATGTCCAAAGTATGCAGAAGTTTCTCCCCCTTATTCTGTGGGTTTGGATAAAAGGTAGGCAAATGTATGGTTTCGTTAAGAGCCACGCTGGACACTACCTTCGGCACAAATGTCGGGTTTGTCCTTAGAGGAACCCTGTCCTGATGGAAAATAATAAAAGGTTCCACAGCCATTAGTGCCTGTAACTCTTGAGACTCTTCTTGCTGAAGTTATTGCTAGGATAAGAGCGGTTTTATATGACAAGTACTTTATCTCTGCTGTATTGGCAGGCTCAAAAGGAGGCAGTGTGAGTTTTTCCAAGACAAAATTGAGGTCCCATGTAGGTATTGGAGCTCTCCTTGGAGGCATTATGTTTTTGGCCCCTCTGAGCATAGCTGGCCTTAGGCATAGGCCAACTAGACGGCCGCCTAGGGCGCTGCTTTAGCAGGGGTGCTTTTCCAGTATTTAATGTAGTTAGACCTGGATGGGGGCACCAGGTGATGTGGTGGGGGGAGCCATTGAGCCCTTTTGCCTAGGGCACCAGTTGACCTAAGGCTGCTCCTGCCTCTGAGAAACTGTCTTAGCAGTAGATGAGAAAAAATAGGTGGGTCCATGTTGTAATGAACTGAAATGGCAGAGGCATAGATCTTAATTGATGAGAAGGATAGGCCCTTGTCCAGCATCTCAGTTAGGTTTTGCAAAATCTGAGGAATATTTGGTTCAATGGAGTCAATTCCCTGTGCTTGGTTCCAAGTACAGAATCTCTTCCATTTTTCTGCATAAGATTTTCTGGTGCTGGGCCTCCTGGCCTCCAAATAACATCCATAACTGCTTTAGAAAGAGGTGTGTTCTGAATGATTACATTATCCGCCATGCAGCCAGATTTAGGGTTCTGAGTTGGCTGTGCAGGATCTGATTGTTCTGTTGAGTCAGCAAATGAGGTATTAGAGGCAATGCCCAGGCTGGGCCTTGAGACAAGCTCTTGAGGATTGGGTACCAGTGCTGGCATGGCCAGTCTGGGGCAAATCAGTATCATCTTTGGCTTCTCTTGTCTGACCTTTAGGAGTACCTTGGAGAGTAGAGGCAGAGGAGAGAAGGCATATACTGTAAGGGCTTTCCAGCTGAAGGAAAGGGCGTCCACTTTCCATGCTTGCTTGTGATAAGTCCGAGTGCAGAATCTCTGTAGCTGGCAGTTGTGAGGGGAAGTGAATAGATCTATGTCTGGGCATCCCCATTTTCCTGTTATGTTGAAAATTTGTGGATCCAGTTTCCACTCGTGAGGATCCATGAGGTTTCTGCTTAGTTCGTCTGCCAAAGTGTTTGTCTTTCCTGGCAGGAATTGTGCTTGCAGATGTACTTGAAAAGTCAATGCTGTGTTCCACACAGTCATGGCTTGCCTACAGAGAGGGTAGGAATGTGTGCCCCCTTGCTTGTTTATGTACCACATGACTGTAGTATTGTCAGTCTTTATCAGTAGTTGTCCTGGATGAAGTAGGTCCTTGAAGGCTGTCAGGGCATTTTGTACAGCTAGCATCTCTTTTCAATTGATATGAAGATGCACTTGGTTTGTGGGCCATGTGTCCTGAATACATTTTCCTGCCATGTGTGCCCCCCAGGCATAATCTGATGCATCTGTTCATGTCTGCCTGGCAGTGGGTAAGGTGAATGGCTGTCCCTTGTTGTGGTGACAAGCCTGTGCCCAACATAGAAATTCCGGTCGCAGGCAGGGAATGAGAGTAATTAATGTTTCCAGGCTGTGGCAATGTTGAGTCCAAACACTTTTTAGATACCATTGTAGTTTCCTCATGTGCAGTCTTGCATATGGAATTAGTAGAATGCAGGATGCCACGTAGCCCAGAGCCTGCAGAATTTTTCTTGCAGATAACTGGGTTTTTGTTGCCATGTCTTTGAAGTAAGCAGTCAGATGCCTTTGTTTGTCTGGCGTGAGATAAGCCATCTGGGCAGTTGTATTTAAGCTTGCGCCCAGGAATATTATCTCTTGAGAGGGTACTAGTTTTGATTTCTTTTCGTTTACTGTGTACCCTAGGCAAATCAGTAATCTTTTTACAAACGCCAGATGCTGTAGTAGAATAACTTTGTCCTTTGCTTGAATAAGGCAGTCGTCCAAGTAGGGGTGTATTTGAATTCCTCTGTCTGCAAAATACAATTAATGGTGACAGGCATTTTGTGAAGACCCTGGGCGCAGTAGATGAGCCAAAGGGCAGTGCAGAGAATTGGTAGTGCAGTGAACCAGCTATAAATCTGAGGTATGTTCTGCAAGACTGTCTGATTGGGACATGCAGGTATGCCTCTTTGAGGTCCAAAGTTACAAGCCATGCGTTCTTGTCCAACATGGACAGAAGCTGCTGTAGAATCAACATTTTGAATTTTGGGACGTCCAGAAAAGTATTTAGAATAGACAGGTCCAGAATGGTCTCCAGGCTTTGTCCTTTCTTGGTACTAAGAAAAGTCTCGAGTAAAATCCTTGTCCCTGCTCTTGTTGTGGCACTGGCTGAATAGCCCCCATGTCCATGAGAGATGAAACTTGTTTTTATGCCTCTTCCCATTGATTGTGTGGCAGGTCTGGCATACCTTTTGCCTTTGGAAGGGTGTGAAAGTGGACACTGTACCCCTGAGAGACTATATTTAAGACCCATTTGTCCTGGGTGATTTTGTGCCAGTTTTGTGAAAAAAGTGCTAGCTTTCCCCCTAAGGGTGCTGCCAAAAAATAAGTGTTTGGCACTGGCAAAGGGAAGTCATTGGGACTGTTTTCTATAAGGCTGTGATTTGTCTTCTCCGCTTTTGGAGGTAGAAGCACCCCCATTGTTTGGGCCTGTATGAGCCCCCTGGGGTTGTTGCCTGTCTCTAGGGCATCTGAATCTGCCTCTGTGGTCTGACACTGGAAAGGACCAATTCTTAGAGGGCCAGTTCCTGCTAAATCTGGGTGGCTGTACCTGTAAGAAATCCTTTACTGTCTGCATAGATTTTGCCTTATCCTCCATTTTCTTTAACACCTCCTCTGCCTTAACACCAAACAAAGTATCATTCTGTAATGCAGCATCCAATAATTTTGCTTTAACATGATCAGGCAGTCTGTTCCTTTAACCAAGCATGCCTTCTAATAACAGAACCTGTAACAGCGGCCCTACATGAGGCCTCCAGTGAATCATAGCCACATTGCAAAGTATGTTTTCCCATTTGTTCAGCTGCATGCAATAAATCCTGCAAATCTTTCTCAGAACTTGTCAACATTTTTTGTTTTAACAAAGACATTAAGTACTGCTGATATTTGATCATATGAAACTGACATATTAAAGCCCTTACAAACAAGGTGGCAGAAGTGTAAACTCCCCCACCCCCCATCTGTCCAAAGCCCTAGAATCTCTGTCTGAGGGGACAGGGTTTTTGGCAGAAGCAGCCTTGACCCCTTTGGGACCCTGTGAGATGTTTCTGGGTCAGCAGCAGGGTTTTTGTAAAGAAATGTATGGAAGTCTGGGACGCTGTAGTGTCTGTCCGGCTTAACAGGGGCAGGAGGCAAAGAGTCTGGAGACAGGCCAGACTCTGAAAAAACATCATCTACTATGTCTAGAAAGTACAGTTTTGTACCTACCATAAATGTAGATGTCCGAACAGGATAGCATCTGCAGTCATAACAAATGGGTTGTCCTGTCGTCAGGTAGCCCTTCGGTCGGCCGGATTCCAAAGTCTGGGTCCGGCTTCGGCTGATGTCGCACTTCACCCGATGTCATCTCTGCTGGTCTTCGGGTATAAAGGCATCAGCCGACGCCATTTTCCTCAGTGTTTCTTGCCCCAGATGCCAATTGCCCTCTTGGAAAGCTAAATTTTGGATAAATGCCAATGTTTCCAAAATAGTAGAAGGCAAACACAAAAAATAAGCATGTATGTACATATATACAAACAAATGCACCATAAGAGACTCCCCCCCAGCTAGCTATTAGGCGGGTAAATACCCTAGGAATACCACAGAGGGGAAGGAGGGAGGGTAATCCTGACTGCAGATGCTATCCAGTTCGGACATCTACATTTATGGTAGGTACAAAACTGTACTATGTCCTTCATGGATGCATCTGCAGTCATAACAAATGGGTAGAATACCATAGCCAAACTAGGGGAGGAGGAATAAAAATTATGGTGTAGTTAGGATCCCTTGCAGTACAGCAGTGGCAAACCCTGCTCGGGATCTAGAGTATAGAGGTAGATTATAATGCTTGGCAAATGTATGCACGGAGGTCCAAGTAGCCGCCTCAATAATGTCCTTGGTTGCCACTCGTAAGAAAGCTGTGGTAGTGGCTGTAGCCCTTGTAGAATGAGGCCTTATGTTCTGTGGAATTGGTTTTCCATGGTAGGAGTAACAGAATCTTATGCAGTTTCCTATCCATTTGGAGATTGTCTGTTTGGAAATTGCTTTTCCTTCCCTTCCTGTTGCATAGGCTACAAAAAGCTGGTCAGTTTTTCTGTTACTTTTGGTTCTGTCCAGGTAGTAGCGTAACTGTCTATGTACATCCAAGGTATGCAGCATTCTTTCACCTCTGTTTTGTGGATTGGGAAAGAAGGTAGGTAGGTGGATTGCCTGGTTTAAAGACACTCTGGATACCACCTTAGGCATGAATGTAGGATTAGTTCTCATGGACACCCTATCTTGTTGGAAGATTAGGAAGGGTTGCACTGCCATTAAGGCTTGTAGTTCCGAAACCCTCCTTGCTGAAGTAATAGCCAGTAGGAAAGCAGTTTTCCATGACAGGTGTTGTAGATCTGCTGTTGCTGCTGGTTCAAACGGAGGGAGTGTCAACTTTTCTAGTACAAAGTTCAAGTCCCATGCTGGTAATGGTGGTTTCCTAGGAGGTTTTACATTCTTAATCCCTCTGAGGAACTGCCTGAGTAGAGGATGTGAAAAGACAGGAGGATCAAAGCTGTATTCTGCTGAAATAGCTGATGCATGTATCTTGATGGAGGAGTAGGACAGGCCTGTATGTAGAAGCTCTGCCAAGTACTCCAGAATGTTAGCAATATCTATGTTAGACACATCTTGTCCTCTTTCAGTACTCCAAATGACGAACCTTTTCCATTTTCCTGCATAGTTCCTTCTTGTTGAAGGTCTGCGGGCTTCAAGGATAATGTCTTTAACCCTTTGGGAAAGGTCTGGGTTAGTTGCTGCTATGTGATGTTCCAGGCAGTCAGTTGCAAGGTTTTTAGGTTGGGATGTATGATGTTGTAGTTGTTCTGAGTTAACATCAGAGGCATCAGTGGTATTGGCCACATTTTCTCCCGAGACATGCTCCTCAGCAATGGGTACCAGTGTTGTCTTGGCCAGTTCGGAGCTATCAGAATTATCCTTGGACGTTCCTCTTTGATTTTCAGTAGTACCTTGTGCATCAAGGGAAGAGGTGGAAATGCATATGCTGTCAGGCCTTTCCAGCTGAAGGATAGAGAGTCCACCTTCCATGCAAGTGGGTGGAATGTCCTTGTGCAGAATTTTTTGAGCTGGTGATTGAGTGGGGAAGAGAATAGATCTATTTGTGGCAATCCCCATTTCTTTGTGATGGCCTTGAAGATGTTCGGGTGTAGCATCCATTCGTGAGCATCCGAGGTGGTTCTGCTTAAAATGTCTGCTAGTGTGTTCTCTTTTCCCGGAACAAATATTGCCTGTAACTGGATGTTGTAGCCGAGAGCCAGATTACAAAGGTCCAAAGTCATTCTGCATAGGGGATATGAATGAGTGCCTCCCTGTTTGTTGATGTACCACATGACTGTGGTGTTGTCTGTCCTTATCATCAAATGGCCTTCTTTGAGGAATGGTCTGAATTTTTGGATTGCCAGTTTTACTGCCAGCATTTCTTTTTGGTTTATGTGCAGGTGCAGCTGGTCCTGAGTCCACAGTCCTTGTACGCATTTGTCCAGCATGTGCGCCCCCCATCCTAGGTCTGAGGCGTCCGTTGTGATGGTTTGGCCTGCTCGAAAGTTGTGGAAGGGTAAGCCTGGGTTTGCCTGGCATGCTTGAGCCCACCATAGGAACTCCTGTTTTAGGCATGGGATTAGTGGTATTTCTGTTTCTAAGCTGTGCCTGTGTTGAGACCATAAATTCTTTAGGTACCACTGTAACTTTCTCATATGCAGTCTGGCATGTGGGACCAAGATTATGCATGATGCCATGAAGCCCAAAGCCTGCAGAACTTTTCTTGCTGTTAGTTTGTTCTGCTTTGTTAATGCCAAGAAGTAAAGAGGGAGCTCTTTTTGTTTTTCTGCAGTTAGGAATGCCATTTGTTTTACTGTGTCCAATTCCGCGCCCAAGAAAGTTCTTGTTTGGGATGGTATCAGCCTTGACTTTTGTAAATTGACTGTGTATCCCAGGGCTTGTAGCAAGTAAATGACCCTTTGTAAGTCTGTTGTCAGCTTGCTTTTGTTGTCCGCTTGTAACAGGCAGTCGTCCAGGTATGGGTAAATTTGGATTCCCTGTACTCTGCAGTGAGCGATTACTGATGCCAGGCATTTTGTGAATACTCTGGGTGCAGTAGATAAGCCAAAGGGCAATGCTGAAAATTGATAGTGCTCTGATCCTGCAAGAAATCTGAGGTATCTTCTGCAATTTGGTCGAATGGGGACGTGCAGGTATGCCTCCTTGAGATCTAGAGTTACCAGCCAACACTCCTTGCCCAGCATGGGAAGAAGTTGCTGTAGGGTCAGCATTTTGAATTTTGGGACAATGATGTATGTGTTTAAGATGGACAGGTCGAGAATAGGTCTCCAGTTTTTCTTTTCTTGGCACTAGGAAGAGTCTGGAGTAGAATCCTTTGCCCTGTTCTGTTATTGGAACTCTTTCCACAGCTCTCATCTTTGATAATTCCGCTATCTGCTGCAGAGCTTCTATTTTTTGATTTGGAGGCAGGTTTGGCATTCCTCTTTTTACTGGTAAAGTGTGGAAGTGGAAACGGTAGCCTTGGTCTATGGTTTGCAAAATCCACTTGTCTTTTGTGATGTAGTGCCAATTTTTCGAGAATAAGGCTAACTTTCCGCCTAATGGTGCTGCTATTTGCTCCCTGGTAGGCGGGGTCAGAGCCAAGTCACTGTGAGTGTCCTGTTGCAGTGGCAGTGGTTGTGTCTGTGCCTCGGTTATTGCCTTGCCACTGTCGTCCTCTGTAGGCACCTCCTCTGGATTGATTTCTGCCCCTAGAGCGTCTATTCCTGCCCCTTTGGGATCTTGTGGAGTCAGGAAAGGACCAATTTTTGGCAGGCCAGTTCCTGCTAAACCTTGGGGCTGAACCTGTAAGAAATCCTTAACTGTTTGTACAGATTTTGCCTTTTCTTCCATTTTCTTCATTACCTGCTGTGCAGGTTCCCAAATAGACTGACCTTATCCATAGGAGCATCTAATAGTTTTGCTTTAACATGATCCGGTAAGACCTGTTCTTTCAACCATGCATGCCTTCTTATCACTGTGCCAGTCATGGCTGATCTAAATGAAGCCTCCAGTGCATCATAGCCACATTTTAAGGAATGGTTACTAACCTGTTGGATGTTATTTACCATTTCTAATACATTTTTCTTATCTAAAGATTCATCAGAGGACAGTTTTTTAATTAACTGATCAAGCATAAACTCTTGGTATTGGATCATGTGAAACTGACAGTTTAAAGCTCTAGCTGAGAGTGTAGCAGAGGTGTAGACTTTTTGCAGAGGTGTAGACTTTTTTACCCAATCTCTCTAAGGACCTGGATTCCCTTTCAGAGGGAATAGGGTTTTTTGCTGTGGTCGAGGCTACTGCCTTAGGCCCCTGGGATATAGTTTCGGGGTCTGCAAGTGGGGCCTTGTATAAGTGGTGATGAGTGTCTGGTACCCTGTAAAATCTATCTGGTTTGGCAGGGGCTGGAGGTAAAGAATCAGGTGCGGTGCAGACATCATTAAATGCATCGTCCACAACAGGCAGAACAGGAGGTATAGCTAAGGGCCTGTGTTGTGGTAAGTGCAGAAAAGTCCTAAGCCTTTTTCTGGAATCAGAGAAATCTTGTCCCTGCCATTGGAATTGTTCTCTCATGGCATGTAAGGTTTCCCCAAAGGAGAATTCCTCTGGTGGAGAGGCAGCTGGAATGGATTCTTCAGCATCGGAATCTTCATAATTGGAAAAAGGAGCCTCTGGCTGGTCTGTAATGTCTGAGTCATCCGCAGAATCATCAGAGGACACAGGCTCGGGGGGCTCTGTTCTAGGTCTCTTTTCTGGGGGCTGAGAGGCCCTGTCTGGGTGAGATTGGGATCCCCTAATTAAGGATATTAATCTTCTGCCAGAGTAAGCATTTGTGAACTAGAAGTGGGCCTGTGTGAGGGGGGTTTAACAGGCACTGATTTAGCAGATTTGGCTGCTTTAGCCCTGGCAAGGGCCTTAATAGACATGGCTGCAGGAGGCCTAGCAGCACCACGTGCTGGGGTAGAGGCATCCAAAGGAATGGTGTCCGATAAATCACTAGGAACCACATTTGTAGGTAAAATTTCTGAGGCTGATTCAGGTAAGGTAGCAGGAGCCTCAGTAGTTGTCATGGATTCGGCTGAAAATTGACCAGTTTGCTCGGTTTCGGCCGAAACCGAGACACTCGCTTGCTTAACCGTGGTTTCGCCGAAACCGCGGACCGCGAGTGTCGGTCTTTTCTTTGCGGTTTTAACAATTTGGGTAGTCGGAGGATCCGACGGCATAATGTACGCAAAATCTGAGCCGAAAAACTGTTCAGCAAACTCCGACGCCTAAGCCGCTCGGTTGAAGGAAGCACAGGCCGAACAGGCTGCTACGTCGTGGTCTGGGCCTAAGCAAGGCAAACAGTAAGAGTGGAAATCTTTATGAGGTATTTGTTTCCCACAAGGTAAACAGTTATTGACTTTTTCTGACATCGGCTGAGGCAAGAAAGAGTCCCCAACGGGGTACTTAGCTTTTTAGAAGTCTTCGAAGTAGTATTCGGTAGTAGTAATCTCTGGATCTGACCAACCGGCACTTGCGAACAGCTTCTGCTTCGGGCGCCACGCGGCAAGAAAGACTGAGGAAAATGGCGTCGGCTGATGCCTTTATACCCGAAGACCAGCAGAGATGACGTCGGGTGAAGTGCGACATCAGCCGAAGCCAGACCCAGACTTTGGAATCCGGCCGACCGAAGGGCTGCCTGACGACAGGACAACCCATTTGTTATGACTGCAGATGCATCCATGAAGGACATCAGGGGGAACTGCAAGAGGTATGTGCTGAGAAGTAAAAGAAAGTCTCCAAGTCTTTTCTTAGAATCAGAATAATCCTGGCTCTCCCAGTGGAAATGCTCCCTCATGGTATGCAGGGTTTCCCCAAAAGAATATTCCTCAGGAGGAGAAGCTGAAGGAATAGAATCTTCAGCATCAGAATCCTCAAAGGGAGAAGCAGAATACCCCTGATCAGAAGAGGAGTCAGAAGAAATGGAAACCTGATCAGAGGAATCATATTCAGTGTCTTGCCTAGGCCTCTTATCAGGAGGGGGGATGGGAACCCCTGATCAAGGTAATAAGGTCTTCGGCCATTTTAAGCATCTGTTTCTTAGGCATAGAAGCCTGTCCTGGAGAATGCTGTACTGGTTTCCTTGACTTTAAAACTGTTTTAGACTTTGTCTTGGATGCTGAAGTAGACTTTATACAAAGTTGTGTAGGTCTGAAGACACCCTCAGAAGCCAATGCCTGTTCAGCGGCTCCGGACCCAACTGAGGGATTAATTTCAGAAGGGCCAATACCTTGAGTATCCAGAGGTCTAGCTGTCTCCACGTGGGAGTCGGAGGCGGCCTGTGGCTCTGAGGTAGCGTGAGTCAGGGGCTGCGAAAGCGTCTCACTGAGCACCAGCGAACCGGCGACTGGCCTAGAAGAGGCTTCGTCGGTTTTGGACCTCAGATGCTTGTCCTTGGTCTTTATCCTTGCGTTTTTTATGAATTCCGGTCGGCGGTTGTTCCGACGGCATTATGTAGTTAAACCTTCTTCCAAAATAATGAAAAGCAAAATCGTACCGACGCTTAATAGTGCGTTGGTTAAATTTAGCACAAAACCGACAACTAGCAACGTCGTGGTCAGGGCCTAGGCAAGGAATACAGTAAGAGTGGAAATCCTTATGAGGTATTTGCTTCCCACAAGAAATACAATTGTTAACTTTTTCTGACATCAGTCTAGAGCAAGAAAAAAGTTTCCCCAATGGGGTACTTAGCTTTATTGAAGACTTCGGATCTGAAATTCGATTTTGAAAATCTCAGGAGTCGGCCGACCGGCACTCGTGAACTGCTTTTGCTTCGGGCACCGCGCGGCAAGAAAGACTGAAGAAAATGGCGTCGGCTGCATCTTTTATACCCCTGGCATACTGATGTCAGGGAATAGGCGACAGCAACCGACGCTGGACCAGGACTTTGGAATTCAGGCCGACTGCGGGTAGCCTGCCAGCAGGATAATCCAAGTGCAATGACTGCAACAGTGAAACACGATGAACATCAGGGAAGCAGGGACAGAAAATAACTTCTGATGGACAAAACCTTGGTGGAAGGAAAAGATGCTAGAATAGGAACAGTCTGGAACTTTCAGCCTAGGAAAATATGATCATGAGATGGAGTCATTACGGACTTCTGAAGGTTGACCATAAGCACCATCCTGTGCAGCAGAAGCTGGGTAAAATGAGGATCCTGCAGCAACTTGGAATGGGATTGAGCCTGAAGCAACAGACTGTCCACACAAGAAAAGGTCTGAATACCCTGAAGTCAGCAAAAGGCAAATACTGGGGCTAGACATTTGGCGAGCACCATTGGGGCTGTTGAAAGCCCAAGGAACAAAGCACAGAAGTGAAGAAAAGTACAGTTTTGTACCTACCATAAATGTAGATGTTCGAGTGGTTATGCTGCTGCAGTCATCACACTTGGGTTATCCTGCCATCAGGCGGTCCCCGCAGTCGGCCTGAATTCCAAAGCCTTGGTCCGGTGTCGGTTGTCGTCGCTTCTTCCCTGACGTCAGTGCGGCAGGGGTATAAAAGAGGCAGCCAACGCCATTTTCTTCAGTTTTTCTTGCCCCAGATGTCAGGTGCCCCAACTAAGAAGGCAAAATAAGAAACTTGCAAAATATACGCTAGTGCAAAACAATGGTACTAGTTGTAAGCAAATACACCATATAGACATGCATCCCAAAGGCTGAAGTACATGGAGGTATAAGAAAAGCCTTGTTAGGTAGAGGGGATGGTGGGAAGGTAACCTGGACTGCAGCAGCCTAACCACTCGAACATCTACATTTATGGTAGGTACAAAACTGTACTATGTTCATCGTGCTATGCTGCTGCAGTCATCACACTTGGGTAGAGTCCCAAAGCTATGGTTGGATGGTAGGAGCTAAACTGGGTTAGGTGCAGCTAAGATGCCCTGCAGAACTGCAGTGGCAAACCCAGCTCTGGTTTTTGAGTATAAAGGAAGGTGGTAATGCTTGGTGAAGGTGTGCACTGAACTCCAGGTAGCTGCCTCCAGAATGTCCTTTTTTGGGACTCCTCGGAGGAAGGCTGCTGAGGTTGCTGTAGCCCTGGTAGAGTGAGACCTAATACTAGCAGGCACTGGCTTCCCGTGGTGTGAGTAGCAAAAGCGGATGCAATTTGCTATCCATTTGGAGATGGCCTGTTTTGAAATAGCCTTTCCTTCTGAACCTGGTGCATAGGATACCAGGAGTTGGTCAGACTTTCTGTAGGCCTTTGTCTTGTCCAAATAGTAACGTAACTGTCTGTGAATGTCCAAAGAGTGAAGGAGTCTTTCTCCTTTATTCTGTGGGTTTGGATAAAAGGTGGGCAAGTGTGTGGTTTGATTGAGAGCCACACTGGATACTACCTTTGGCATGAAGGAAGGGTTGGTGCGTAGAGATACTCTGTCCTGATGGAAAATGATGAAAGGTTCCACTGCCATAACTGCATGCAGTTCTGAGACTCTGCGTGCTGAGGTGATAGCCAGCAGCAGGGCTGTTTTCCAATACAAGTATTGAAGCTCTGCTGAAAAGGCTGGTTCGAAAGGAGGAAGTGTTAACTTTTCCAGAACAAAATTTAGATCCCAAGTTGGAGTTGGTGGTTTTCTGGGGGGTCTTATATTCTTTGCCCCTCTGAGAAACTGCCTTAGCAAAGGGTGAGAGAAAATGGGAGGAACTGTATCATATTGGGCTGAAATGGCTGAAGCATGGATCTTTATGGATGAGAAAGAAAGGCCTTTGTGTAGCATCTCAGTTAGATATTGGAGTATGTGCGGAATATTTGGGATGCCAGGATTTAGGCTTCTGGCCTGGCTCCATACACAAAATCTTTTCCATTCGTCTGAGTAAGTTTTTCTGGTGCTGGGCCTCCTGGTCTCCAAAATCACATTCTGGACATCCTTTGAGAGAAGTGTTGTTTGATAATTTAAGGTATTTTCCATGCAGCTAGATTTAAGGTCCTTAGTTGACTGTGAAGGATCTGAGAGTTTTGTTGGGTTAACAGCAGAGGGAATTGAGGTAAGATCCAAGGAGGGCTGCGAGTCAAGTTTCGTAATAGTGGGTACCAGTGTTGACGTGGCCAGTCCGGAGCAATGAGGATCATCTGTGGTCTCTCTGATGTGGCTTTCAGTAATACCTGGGTCAGTAGAGGCAGAGGTGGGAAGGTGTAGACTGACAATGCTGTCCAACTGAATGATAGGGCATCCACTTTCCAGGCCAGGGGATAAGTCCTTGTGCAAAATTTTTGTAGCTGGCAATTGTTGGTTGAGGCAAACAGATCTATGTCTGGTGGTCCCCACCTTTGAGTTATCATTGAGAATATTTGTGGGTGTAGTCTCCACTCGTGAGGGTCTGTCAAATTTCTGCTTAATTTGTCTGCCAAAATGTTTTCTTTTCCTGGCAGGAATTGTGCTTGCAGTTGTACTTGGTAAGTTAATGCTATGTTCCACAAGTCCATTGCCTGTCTGCATAGTGGGTAGGAGTACGTTCCTCCTCGTTTGTTGATTTACCACATTACTGTGGTGTTGTCCGTCCTTATTAGAAGTTGTCCTGGATGCAAGAGGTCCTTGAAGGCTGTTAGTGCATTATTTACAGCTAGCATCTCCTTTTGATTGATGTGTAGTTGCCTTTGGTTTGCAGACCATTTGCCCTGTATGCATTGTCCTGCCATGTGTGCACCCCAGGCGTAGTCTGATGAATCTGTTGTCAAGGTTTGGTTTGCTGGAGGTGAGACAAAATGAAGGCCCCTTGTTTGCTTGGCATGCTTGAGCCCACCATAGAAACTCTTTTTAAAGGCAGGAAATGAGAGTTATACTTGCTTCGAGGCTGAGGCTGTGTCTGTGTTGGGACCATACACTTTTTGGGTACCATTGTAGTTTTCTCATATGCAGCCTTGCATATGCAATTAGTTGAATGCAGGATGCCATGTACCCCAATGCCTGCAGGAATTTCCTTGCAGTGAGCTGGGTAGAAGTTGCCATCTGTTTGAAGTACTGAGCCAGTTGTTTTTGCTTGTCTGGCGTGAGGTAAGCCATCTGGGCCGTTGTATTCAAGCTGGCACCCAGGAAAATTATTTCTTGTGAGGGTATTAGTTTTGACTTCTTTTTGTTCACTGTGTACCCTAGGCAACTTAGCAACTTTGTTACAAATGTCAGATGCTGTAGTAGGATGTCTTTGCTGTCCGCTTGGATCAGGCAGTCGTCCAGATATGGATAAATTTGTATTCCTCGCTGTCTGCAGTATGCAATTACTGATGCCAGGCATTTCGTGAATACTCTGGGCGCAGCAGATAAGCCAAAGGGCAATGCAGAGAATTGATAATGCGTTGTGCCTGCCAAAAATCTGAGGTATCTTCTGCAATCTTGTCTGATAGGGACATGCAGGTATGCCTCTTGGAGGCCCAATGTTACCAGCCAAGACTCCTTGCCCAGCATGGGAAGAAGCTGCTGTAGGTGTGAGCATTTTGAATTTGGGAATGTCCAGGTGCGTGTTTAGAATTGAAAGGTCTAAGATGGGTCTCCAGGCTTTGTCCTTTCTTGGTACTAGAAACAGTCTTGAGTAAAATCCTTGACCTTGCTCTTTTGCAGGTACCTTCTGAATTGCTTTCATGTTCATGAGAGCTGAAATTTCCTTTTGTGCCTCTGCCCATTGGTTTGTTGGCAGATTTGGCATGCCTCTCATCCGTGGTAAAGTGTGAAAATGAAATCTGTAGCCTCGGGTAATAATATCCAGAACCCATTTGTCCTTTCTAATGATGTGCCAGTTTTGTGGAAAAAAGAGCCAGTTTTCCTCCTAGAGGTGCTGCCTGGGCAATTTTGCTTGGCAGGCGAAGAGGAAAGTCATTGAGTTTGTTTTCTGAATGGTTGAGATCTGTCGTCTCCCCCTCTTTGAGTCGTTGTTTGCCACTGTCTAGGCCTGAAGGTACCTTGTGCCTGGCCTCTGCCCCTAGGGCGTGTGTACCTACCCCTTTGGGGTCTGTCTGAAGCAGGAAAGGACCAGTTTTTTGATGGCCAGTTTCTGCTGAAGCGAGGAGGTTGTACCTGTAAAAAATCTTTAACTGTTTGCATTGATTTTGCCTTTTCTTCCATCTTCTTTAAAACTTCCTCTGCTTTGATACCAAATAACGCATCCTTTTGCAGTGGAGCATCCAGTAACTTTGCTTTGACATGTTCTGGTAAGGTCTGCTCTTTTAGTCAAGCATGTCTACGTATTACCGACCCTGTGACTGCTGCTCTGCATGAGGCCTCCAAAGAATCAAAACCACACTGCAAGGAATGTTTTCCCACTTGTTCTGCTGCATGCAACAAATCTTGCATCCCTTTGAAATCTAGTTGATCTGTTTGAGGGATCATTTTCTGTTTTAACTGAGTAAGCAAGTACTGCTGGTATTTAATCATGTGGAATTGGCAGTTTAATGCCCTCATGGCCAAAGTGGCAGAGGTATACACTTTTTTCCCCCCATCTTTCTAATGCCCTGGAATCTCTTTCCGCGGGTAGTGGATTCTTAGCAGGAGAAGCCTTAACCCCCTTTGGGACCCTGGGAAATTGTTTCTGGGTCTGCAGCAGGGCTTTTATATAAAAACTTGTGAGAGTCAGGGACTCGATAGTATCTGTCTGGTTTAGGTGGTGCTGGAGGGAAGGAATCTGGATTTAGACTGGATTCAGTGTAGACATCATCCAGAATGTCTAAAACAGGAGGAATGGCTAGGGGTCTATGCTGAGGTAGAAGAAGAAACTCACGGAGTCTTTTCTTGGAGTCAGAGTAATCTTGTCCTTCCCAGTGGAAATGCTCTCTCATGGTGTGCAGGGTTTCCCCAAAAGATAAGTCTTCAGGGGGGGAAACAGAGGGAATAGACTCCTCAGCATCTGAGTCTTCATAGAGAGGGAAGGGGTAATCCTGTTCCTCAGAATCTGCTGAGGAAATGGATTCCTGGTCAGGAGGAGGTAAATCTTCCTCCAGTCTAGGCCTTTTGTCAGGAGGGGGCTGGGATCCTCTGATAAGGGTAATCAGGTCCTCTGCCATTTTGAGCATCTGTTTTTTAGGCATAGAGACCTGTGTGGGAGTCTGTGGACCCAGTTTCTTAGCCTTTGGAAGTTTAGCGTATGACTTAACGGAGAGAGTCGTCGGTTTAAAGACGCCTTCTGAAACCGAAGTCCTGTCCATAGTCTCCAGATCACCGCCAGTGCTGGCATCCGCGAGTTGAGGAGGAACCGGCTCCAGTGGCCCAGTAGATTCTGACTGAGAGGCAGTCGTATTTTCTAAATCTGCGGTAGTCAGGGGCTGCGTAGGTGCCTCACTGAATACCGAAGATCCGGCGGCAGGCCTAACCGAGACCTCGGTATCTGGTCTAGGCTGCCTGTCTTTGTCCTTGCGATTTTTAAACATAGCGGTTGTTGGAGGTTCCGACGACATAATGTAGTCGAATTTTCTGCCAAAATAATGTCGGGCGGTGTCAGCCCGACGCTTAATAGTGCGTTTATTGAACCTAGCACAAAACAGACAACCAGAAACGTTGTGGTCTGGGCCTAGGCAAGGAATACAATAAGAATGAAAATCCATATGAGGTATTTGCTTCCCACAAGAAATACAATTATTAACTTTGTCTGACATCGGTCTGAGGCAAGAAAAGTTTCCCCAACGGGGTACTTAGCTTTATAGAAGACTTCGGCTGAAATTCTGTTAGAAAATCTCAGGAGCTGGCCGACCGGCACTTGCGAACTCCTTCTGCTTCGGGCACCACGCGGCAAGAAAGACTGAAGAAAATGGCGTTGGCTGCCTCTTTTATACCCCTGCCGCACTGACGTCAGGGAAGAAGCGACGACAACAGACGCTGGACCAAGGCTTTGGAATTCAGGCCGACTGCGGGACTGCCTGACGGCAGGATAACCCAAGTGTGATGACTGCAGCAGCATAGCACGATAAACATCAAATATTTCCTAACTAGAAGGTTGACAGGAATGTGCAGGGTAAGCATCCTTCAGATCAGAGGAGAGCAAAGTACAGTTGTGTACACTTACCATAAATGTAGATGTTAGTGTCTTCACTGTTGCAGTCATCACTGTAGGGTACTTCCTGCCGGCAGGCAGCCCTCGGTCGGCCAGAATCCCAAAGTCTGGGTCCAGCGTCGGCTGTGTACTCATCCTCCCCGATGTCAGTGCGCCAGGGGAACAAATCTCCCAGCCGACGTCATGTTCTCCAGTTTTTCTTGCCCCAGATGTCAGGTGCCCAAAAATAAAGGCTAAAAGTAAAACAAAAATGTAACATACAACAAACCCCATACCCTGTAGCAAATTCACCTCTGGAGAAGGGTGAAGCAGGGAACCACACCAATAAAAGTATAAGAGGGGACAGGAGGGTGGGTAACCCAGACTGCAACAGTGAAGACAATTGAACATCTACATTTAAGTGTACACAGCTGTACTATGTTCATCGTGTTTCACTGTTGCAGTCATCACTGAAGGGTTGAATCCCAAAGCTGAGATAAAGGGTGGTGGTTATAGAGTAGGAGGGGCGGCTAGAAGGCTTTGCAAGACTGCAGAATCAAAGCCTGCCCTAGAATAAAGAGGGAGATTATAGTGCTTAGAGAAAGTATGCACTGAACTCCAAGTTGCAGCTTCCAAAATATCTTTGGTAGGGACTCCCCTGAGAAAGGCAGCTGAAGTAGCAGCAGCTCTGGTAGAGCGAGTCCTAATTTTTCCAGGGATTTGCTTTCCATGATGAGAGTAACAAAATCTGATTCCATGAGCAACCCATTTAGAAATGGTCTGTTTTGAAATAGCTTTGCCTTGGGAATTTGCTGCATAAAAAACAAACAGTTGTTCTGTTTTCCTGATATCCTTGGTTCTGTCCAGGTAAAAGCGAAGCTGCCTGTGTACGTCCAAAGAATGCAAGATCCTCTCCCCCTTATTTTGTGGATTAGGGAAAAAAGTTGGCAGGTGAATAGTTTTGTTTAAAGCCACTTCAGAAACCACTTTAGGGATGAAAGTATGGTTAGTCCTCAAAGAAACCCTGTCTTGATGAAAAATAATGTAAGGTTCCACAGCCATGAGCACTTGTAACTCAGAGACTCTCCTGGCTGAAGTTAAAACCAGTAGGATAACAGTCTTCCATGATAAATACTTTATATCGGATGTGGCAGCAGGCTCAAAAGGTGGCAGAGTAAGCTTTTCCGGTACATAATTGAGGTCCCAAGCAGGAATGGGTGGAGTCCTAGGGGGCCTTAAATTATTTGCTCCTCTGAGATATTGTTTCAGAAGTGGATGTGAAAAAATTGGAGGATCTGTATTATAATGTGCAGAGATAGCTGAGGCATGTATTTTTATGGCAGAAAAAGATAAACCCTTATGCAACATATCTGTTAGATAATGTAAAACCAATGGAATATTTGGAATGTGAGGATCAGATTCCTGAGCCTGCATCCAGGTGCAAAATCTCTTCCATTTACCTGCATAATATTTCTTAGTGCTAGGCCTTCTGGCTTCTAAGATGACATCCATAACCTGTTTGGTAAGGGTAGGATTAATTATAGACACTGAATACGCCAAGCTGCCAGGCTGAGAGTTGATATGAGAGTGCAGGACCTGGCCCTGATGTTGAGACAAAAGATTTGGAATCTGAGGTAGAATCCAAGAAGGTTCCTGGGATAGATTTATCAGTGTTGAGTACCACAATTGTCGAGGCCAATTCGGGGCTAGTAAGATCATCTTTGGTTTGTCATGTTTTATTTTTAATAACACCCTTGGTAGACGAGGCAGTAGTGGGAAGGCATGCCCAGAGAGGTTCCTCCAACTGAATGAGAGAGCATCCACTTTCCATGCTAGCTTGTGATATGTCCTTGTGCAAAAAGTCTGCAACTGGTAGCTGTGGGGAGATGCAAATAGATCTATGTCCGGGCAACCCCAGGCTTCTGTAATCATCTTGAATATTTGGGTGTCTAGCATCCACTCGTGTGGGTCTGACAGATTCCTGCTCAGGCTGTCTGCCAGAGTGTTTTGTTTCCCTGGCAGGAATTGAGCTTGTAGATCCCACTTTGCAAGTTAGTGCTGTGTTCCATTGAGTCATGGCTAGTCTGCAAAGGGGGTAGGAGTGTGAACCCCCTTGCTTGCTTATGTACCACATAACTGGTGTTGTCTGTCCCTATCAGTAGCTGCCCTGGCTGTAAAAGATCCCTGAAAGCCAAGAGAGCATTCTGTACAGCTAACATCTCTTTTAAATTGATATGTAGATGCTTCTGATCCTCTGCCCAAAAACCTTGCAGGCCTGTCCCCTGCAAGTGGGCTCCCCATGCATAATCCGAGGCATCCGTGGTTATCACTTGGTTGGCTGGAGGTAGACTGAAGGCTTTCCCTTTTTGTTTTGAAGACATGCCGTGGCCCACCAATGAAATTCCTTTTGCAGGCAAGGCAAGACAGCAATCACTGTTTCCAGACTGACAATGCTGGGACCATACGCTTTTTAGGTACCACTGTATCTTCCTCATATGCAGTATTGCATATGGTATGAGTAGGATGCAGGAAGCAATGTAACCCAAAGCCTGCAGGAATTTCCTTGCAGTTAGCCTAGACATTAACGCCAGGCTTTTGAAAGTTGAAGCCAGCTGTAGTTGTTTTTCTGGCATCAGGAATGTCATCTGGGTTGTAGTGCTTAAAAGAGCACCCAGGAAAGTTATCTGTTGAGTGGGTGCCAAATTTGACTTTTACGTTCACAGTGAATCCCAGGCACATGAGTAGATTCTGAACAAATTCCAGGTGCTTGAGTAAGATGTCCTTGCTGTCTGCTTGAATAAGGCAGTCGTCCAGATAAGGGTAAATTTGAATTCCCTTGAGTCTGCAGTAAGCTACTACTGGTGCCAGGCACTTGGTAAAGACCCTGGGCGCAGTAGACAAGCCAAAGGGCAGCGCAGAGAATTGGTAATGTTTCGAGCCTGCCCTGAACCTGAAGTATCTTCTGCACTCCTGTCTGATAGGAATGTGTAGGTAAGCCTCCTTTAAGTCCAATGTCACCATCCATGCATTTTTGCTCAACATTGGCAGGAGTTGCTGCAGAGTAAGCATCTTGAACTTTGGTATCTCCAGGAAAGTATTTAAGACTGACAGATCCAGGATGGGTCTCCAAGTATTTTGCTTTCTGGGAACTAGAAAGAATCTTGAATAAAAGCCTTGTCCAGTCTCTGAATTTGGAACCAGTTCTATGGCCCTCATAGCCATGAGGGACCTCACCTGTTTTAATGCCTCCGCCCATTGAGTTTTTGGTAGGTCTGGCCATCCGTTAGGTTTTGGTAAGGTGTGAAAGTGGAATTTGTAACCTCCTAAAACTACACCCAGAACCCACTTGTCTTGGGTTATGCAAGTCCAATTTCGGTGGAAAAGAGAAAGTTTTCCTCCCAGAGGAGCTTCCAGGAGAGAGGTTCCTGGAGCCATGCAGGGGGAGTCATTCAGCCGGTTTCCTATAAGGTTGAGACCTATCTTCTCCACCCCTGGGGGTGGAAGCACTCCACTGTCTAGGTCTATACGAGGTCTGTGCTTGGGCTATCCCTCCTAAAAATGGAGAACATCGATATCTGTGCAGTAACTGAGACCTGGTTCAAGGCTCCAGAGAGCACCCCTGCAATAGCAGGCTACAACTCTTACCACACTTTTCGGCCACCAAACCAGGACCGAAACACTAAAGGTGGAGGAGTGTCAATATTCACCAAGGATATTCACACCACCAGGCTAGTTGGCCAACACAATGAGTCTGAAATTCTCCAAGTGCAACTAACACTAGGTAAGACTGCAATCCAAATTGTAGCTTGCTACAGATCCCCCACCATACCCCAAGATTCTCACTACACCTTTCTAAACATACTGGGAAATATTAAGATAGAACCAAACACCCTAATACTGGGCGATTTTAACTAGCCTGCCATTAACTGGGAAAACTACTCATGTCCCAACACCTTTGCGCAACGGTTCTTGGAATTCATAAATTCCAATGCTCTGGATCAACTAATCCATAGTCCCACTAGGGGCTCCAATATCCTAGACCTGGTCATTACCAACATGGGAAATCAATGCTCCATACCTATGGTCACCCCCTCGTTAGTCAGGTCTGACCATAAGCTAATCACCCTTAACATACACATCCCACCCCCCCCCCCGGAAAGAAACCACCATAAAAAACTTCTCCAAAGCCAACTTCATGCTACTCAAGTCAGAAGTGACAAACTTCATGACACCCATGCAGACGGGAACTGAAAGTTCAACTGCTGAATCCTACACTAAGGCACTGTACGAGCACATCCACTCATGCATGAATCGTGCCATCCCAAATAGAACCAAAATGCTCTCATCCAAAAAAAGGAAGCCGATCTGATGGTCCCCTGCCATAAACAAACTTTACAACAAAAGGAAGAAACTTTTGCAGAAAAGAGGAAAATCCCAGGATGCAAAAAACCCCCTTACTAGCCTCAGTAAGAAACTGAGATGCCTCAAAATCCTCCAAAGCTAGTTATGAAAATAAAATTGCCAAAGATTCCAAAGACAACCACAAAGCATTCTATAACTATGTCAAGAATCTAAATGGCAATGCTCAGATCTGCTCTGAGCTAAAACAGAATGGCATTAAATATACTGATCCGAAGGATATTGCCAATATCCTGGCAGATCGATTCAGTGCCAACCTCACCCCCCTCTCACCCCCTAAATGGCCCATCTCAATACCGGAAGATTGCCAAATTCCAGTAATAACGGCCACACAGGTACAAAACGCACTCTCTAAAGCCAAGAATACAGCATCCATGGGACCAGATGACATCCCGGGCTGTGTACTACATGAACTACAATATGAACTGGCAACTCACCTAAGTGTCATGTTTAATCATAGCCTCACCTCAGGTTTCGTGCCCACTGAGTGGCGCAGAGCTACAGTTATCCCAATCCACAAGGGGGGGATCCACCTTGGATCCAGGAAACTACCGTCCCATCAGTCTGACAAGCCTTATCTGCAAGGCCATGGAGCGTATTATCATGGAACTTATAAACAAAGACATTGGCAACCTTCAAACACTGGACCCCACCCAGTTTGGGTTTGTGAAGGGCCGATCTTGTCTCCTGAACCTGACTGACTTCTTTGAATCAGTCTCCAGAGCCATGGACAAGGGTAAGGTGGTCCACACAGCCTATCTAGACCTTGCCAAGGCCTTTGACACTATCACCCACTCTGGAATCATAGATAAACTTACTAAGTTGGGAATTAATCCTTATGTCACCCAATGGGTTGCTAAATGGCTTACTGATAGAACCCACACTGTAAAAGTAGCCGACTCCAAATCCAGCTCCAGACAAGTGACAAGTGGAGTACCTCAGGGTTCAGTCCTGGGGCCGCTCTTGTTTGGCATCTACTTCTCTGAAGTACAGGTCAATACTAAGGGACTCTGGCTAACAAAGTTTGCAGATGACTGCAAACTGGGAGCCATTATTGAATCCCCAAATGATGTGGATACTCTACAAAAGGGCCTTACAGAAACAGATGCTTGGTGCCAGAGCCATGGGCTCAAGCTCAATGCCAAGAAATGTATTGTTATCCCTTTGGGAAAAAACATGTATCCATGAATTACCATATAGGTGGCAGTACACTAAACACAGAAAGTGTGATAAGAGACTTAGGGACACAGGTGGACAGTGGTCTCACCTTCGATAACCACATCGCCACAACAGTCAGGAAATCCTTCTATGTGGCACACCTCATCACGAAGGGCTTTTCATCCAGAAAAAGGAGGTCATTGTCCCACTGTACTCATCCCTCATTAGACCCATTATAGAATACAACGCCCCATTTGGTATGTACCTCTCAAGACATCTGCAACAACTGGAAAGGCCTCAGAAATACCTCACTAAAAGAATCACAGGCCTAAAGCAGATGCCCCACGCTGACCGCCTTAAAAACTCCAGCTATACTCTGTCGATATCGCCTACTCAGAGGCGATCTCTGCTTAACATACAAGGCCATGTCAAACCCAGAGCTGTTGGACATGCTACACTTAAAGAAATCCCAATCCCTCAGAGCTACACGCTCCAGGGATCTAAACCTTGTCATCACAATAAACAAAACATGCTGGAGGGATAGGTTCCTGACCCAGAGACTCCCCAGACTCTGGAATAGATTGCCCATACATGTCAAGCAGAGTGCCTCTTTGGACCTCTTCAAGAGGAACCTTGATGATTGGATGGGAGAAAGGAAATTCAACCCAGGGATCACGTCAGTCGCCCTGCTAGATAGGGGTCCAGGAAAGTAAATAATGTGGGAAGAAATAGCCAGGGAATTGTTATGGCTAGGCTTGTATAGGCCCTAGGGCTGATAGCCTAGTACCAACCTATGAACCTATGAACCTATATCTACCCCTCTGAGGCCTGTCCGAGCTGGGAAAGGACCAATTCTTAGCTGGCCAATTTCTGCTAAATCTAGGAGGCTGAACCTGTAAGAAATCTTTAACCGTTTGCATGGATTTTGCCTTATCCTCCATTTTCTTTATAACCTCTTCAGCCTTAGACCCAAACAAAACATTATGTTGAACATGAGCATCCAGTAATTTTGCTTTTACTTGATCAGGCAAATTTTGTTCCTTTAACCAAGCATGCCTTCTAATGACCGTGCCAGTGGCTGCCTCCCTGCAAGAGGCCTCCAAAGCATCAAAACCACAGTGTAAGGTATGTTTCCCCACCTGCTCAGTAGCATGCATCAAATCTTGTAATTCCTTATTGTCTGCACATGCAGAAATGGTACACATTTTTTGTTTCATAACAGACAAAAGGTATTGCTGATATTTCAACATATGAAATTGACAATTCAAAGCCCTAATAGATAAAGTAGCAGAAGTGTACACTTTTTTGCCCCATCTCTCCAAAGCTCTAGAATCCTTATCTGACGGAACAGGGTTCTTAGCAGTGGTGGCCTTAACACCCTTGGGACCCTGAGAAATGGTTTCTGGATCAGCAGTAGGATTTTTAAATAGAAACAGGTGAGAGTCGGGGACTCTGTAATATCTATCAGGCTTAGCAGGGGCCAGAGAAAAGGAGTCGGGGGTTAAATTAGACTCAGTAAAGACATCATCCACAATATCCAAAATAGGAGGAATAGCCAGGGGTCTGTGTTGGGGAAGAAGGAAATCCCTAAGCCTTCTCTTAGATTCAGAGTACTCCTGTCCTTCCCAGTGAAAATGTTCCCTCATGTCATGTAAAGTTTCCCCAAAAGAGTAATCTTCAGGAGGAGAAGCTGAAGGAATGGATTCCTCAGCATCAGAATCCTCATAAGGAGGGAAAGTATAATCCTGTTCAGAGGAAGACACTGAAGAGATAGATACATAATCAGAGGATTCATAATCCAATTCTTGTCTTGGCCTTTTGTCTGGAGGGGGATGGGAACCCCCAAACATAGTTAGCAAGTCCTCCGCCATTTTAAGCATTTGTTTTTGAGATTTAGGTCCCGGATCAGAGGAGGCTTGGGCTTGAGTCTTTGTTTTAGAAGGAGTCTTTGTCTTTGCCTTTACCTGAAGCTGCGTAGGCCTGAAAACCCCCTCGGAAGCCGGTACCTGTACAGCGGCTCTGGACCCATCTGAGGGAGCATTATCCGAAGGTCCTGCACCTGGAATATCCGAAGGCCTAGTTGGCTCCTCATGGGAGTCCGTATCGGCAAGCGGTTCTGTAATGGCCGATGACAAGGGCTGTGAAAGCACCTCACTGACGACGGCCGAACCGGCAGCTGGCTCTAATTGTAAACTGTCGTCTGATTTGGACCTCGGAGGCCTATCTTTATCTTTGCGCCTTTTATGAACTCCGGTAGTCGGAAGCGTGTCCGACGACATGTTATAATTAGTCTCCCAAAGTAATGAAAGGCAAAATCGTATCTCCATTTAATAGTACGTTGATTAAATCTAGCACACAACCGACAACTAGCTACATCGTGGTCAGGGCCTAGGCAAGAAATACAATAAGAATGAAAATCCTTATGAGGTATTTGCTTCCCACATGAAATACAATTATTAACTTTTTCTGACATCGGACTGGAGCAAGAAAAAAGTTTCCCCAACGGGGTACTTAGCTTTGAAAAGAAGAATATCTTCGGTATGAAGCACAAAAAGTAAAAGGAGTCAGCCGACCGGCACTTGCGAACTGCTTCCACCATGCGGCAAGAAAGACTGGAGAACATGGCGTCAGCTGGGAGCTTTGTACCCCTGGCGCACTGACGTCAGGGGGATGAGTACACAGCCGATGCCAGACCCAGACATTAGGATTCTGGCCGACCGAGGGCTGCCTGCCGGCAGGAAGAAACCTACAGTGATGACTGCAACAGTGAAACACGAACATTAGAGAAAACAGTCTGAATAAACAGCATTCAGAAGGAAGGCACTATGAGTAAAGTGTTTAAAAAGGAAAGGTTCACAGGAGGTCTCCACGATCCCTCTTTCCTTGGGACCCCAAACATCCTGGAATAAAACCCAAACCCCTTTCTGCTTACAGAACCACCTGAAGTGTACCTTGGTCCAGCAAACTTTGCAAATACCCCTGGAAAATGAGGAAGCAGTTCTGTAGGGGTTGAGGAATTCCGTAACAGGAGGGAAGTGCCTTCCAGGTCACAAAAGTAGACCTGCCTGATAGACAGAAGCCAGGTGTCTGTGGTAATCAGCAGCCAAACAGAGATAAAGAGAAAGCCCGAAGGACAAGGGAACCTGGTTGAGTAGCAGGGATGGTAGACAGTCAGATGACTGCAGACTTTAAGGAAAAGACGGCTTCTGGGACCTGGGTGTCTTAGTAGGCTTATCAGGGGGAAAAAAAAGTACAGTTTTGTACCTACCATAAATGTAGATGTTAGAGTGCTCACACTGCTGCAGTCATCACACACGGGTTATTCTGCCGTCAGGCGGTCCCGCAGTCAGCCAGAGTTCCAAAGTCTTGGTCCAGCGTCGGTTGCTGTCACTTCTTCCCTGACGTCAGTGCGCCAGGGGTATATAAGATGCATCCGACGCCATTTTCTTCAGTCTTTCTTGCTGCGCGGTGCCCGAAGCAGAAGCAGTTCGCAAGTGCCGGTCGGCCGACTCCTGAGATTTTCAAATCGAATTTCAGACCGAAGTCTTCAATAAAGCTAAGTACCTGCTAGAACCTTTTCTTGCCTCAGTCCGATGTCAGAAAAAGTTAATTGCATTTCTTGTGGGAAGCAAATACCTCACATAAGGACTTTCATTTTTATTGTATTCCTTGCCTAGGGACGTCACAGGTTGTCGATTTTGTGCTAGGTTTAATAAACGAACTATTAAACGTCGGTTTGATTTCGCCCGACATTATTTTGGTAGGAAATTTAATTAAACCATGCCGTCGGAGCAACCGACGACCGGAATGCATAAAAAACGCAAAGATAAGTACAGGCAGCAGAGACCCAAACCAGACTCAGAGGCCTCTGCTAGGCCAGTCGGGTGCCTACGCAGCCCCTGACGACTGCTGATTTAGAACCCCAGGTGACATCCTATTCACAAGCTGAGATTGCTAGGCCTCCACAACCTTTACCTTTAGGCTCTTCCAACTCCATGCCTGAAGGAGATACCGGTGCAGTTGAAACGCCTTCAGTTGCAAAAGGTGTCTTCAGACCGACTACACTCACTATTAAATCCTATGCAAAGCTGAAAACTCCTTTAAAAACAAAGAAGACTGTACAGCAGTCTCCAGTACAAGGCCCCATGCCTAAGAAACAGATGCTTAAGATGTCTGAAGACTTAATTACCCTAAACAGGGGCTCCCATCCCCCTCCTGATAAAAGGCCAAGACAGGAGGAGGACTACGCTTCCTCTGACCAGGTTTCAATTTCCACAGACTCTTCCAAGGAATAGGAATATTGCTTTCCCCCTTATGAAGACTCTGATGCTGAAGAGTCTATCCCTTTTGCATCTCCCCCAGAAAACTACTCTTTTGGGGAAACCTTACATACCATGAGGGTACATTTGCACTGGGAAGGCCAGGATTACTCTGATTCTAAGAAAAGGCTCCGAGAGTTCCTTTTACTACCCCAGCACAGACCACTTGCTATTCCACCAGTCTTAACCCAGATTCACTACCTCCTGCACCAGCCAAACCAGACCGATACTACAGAGTCACTGACTCACACAAATTCCTGTATAAAAGCCCTGTTGCTGACCCAGACACCATTTCCCACGGTCCCAAAGGGGTTAAGGCCTCTATTGCTAAAAAACCTGTGCCCTCTGAAAGGGATTCTAGAGCACTAGACAGATGGGGAAAGAAAGTATATACCTCAGCTACTCTAGCTATGAGGGCCTTAAATTGTCAGTTTCACATGCTGAAATATCAATATTTGATGTCTTAACTAAAACAAAAAATGCTCACACATACATTACAGCCTGATTACAAGGAAATGCAAGATTTGTTGCATGCAGTTGAACAAGTGGGAAAACATACTTTGCAATGTGGATTTGATTCATTGGAAGCTTCTTGTAGAGCAGCAGTGACATGGTCTGTCATACGTAGGCATGCTTGGTTAAAAGAACAAACTTTACCTGATCATGTTAAAGCAAAGTTATTGGATGCACCTTTACAGCAGGATGTTTTACTTGGTGTAAAAGCAGAAAAAGGTTTAAAGAAAATGGAGGATAAGGCAAAATCTATGCAGACGGTCATTCAGGAGTCGGCCGACCGGCACTTGCGAACTGCTTCTGCTTCGGGCACTGTGCAGCAAGAAAGACTGAAGAAAATGGCGTTGGATGCATCTTCTATACCCCTGGCGCACTGACGTCAGGGAAGAAGCGACAGCAACCGACGCCGGACCAAGACTTTGGAACTCTGGCCAACTGCAGGACCGCCTGACGGCAGGACAACCCAAATGTGATGACTGCAGCAGTGTAACACAATGAACATCAGAGAAGCCTTCTTCACCTTTGGAATGCAGTCTAGGTAGCCTACACACAAAAGCAGTCTTATTAGTATAGTTCCTCTGAAACTTGAGAATAGGCGAGACAAAAGATCAGTTTCAAAATCTTTCATGACATTATCCTGATCCTGCAAAGTCTTGAAAAGATCAGCCATAGCAGTGCCAAACAAATTCTGGTTATCCAATGGAGCGTCCAGATATTTTGCTTTGATATCATCTGGTAAGGCCTGAAGGTGAAGCCAGGAATAGAGCCTTATCACAGAACTAGAGGCAGCAGCCCTAAAAGGTGCATTTACTGCATAATAACTGCATTTAATAGTATGACAGGCAACCTGAAAACTGGAACTGAACAAAGAAAGCAGAGGTTTTACCCTCAGAAGCAGGCATATCAGAATCAATTTTTCCCACAAGAAAAGAAGAGTTAGAATGTACTTAATTGTAGGTCTGGTAATCTCAGTGGCCCTGAAGGCTATGGTAGCAGATTCCCAAAGCTATGGTTGGGAGGAGGAATTCATATAGCATTAGGGCCAGCTATAAGGCCCTGCAAGACTGCAGTGGCAAAGCCAGCTCTGGATTTAGAGAAAATTGGCAAATGATAAAATAAAGCTTGATGAAAGTAGGTACAGAACTCCAGGTATCAGGTTCTAGGATGTCCCTGGTAGGGACGCCTCTGAGAAAGGCTGTAGAGGTAGATGCAGCCCTGGTGGAGTGAGGTCTGATCCCCGGGGGGATAGGTTTTCCATGGTGCTTATAGCAGAAATGAATGCAATGGCTTATCATTTAGAAATGGTTTGCTTTGAAATAGCCTTCCCCTCTGCCCCTGCAGAAAATGCCACCAGCAGATGTTCAGATTTCCTTTGAGGTTTAGTCTTGTCCAAGTACAGTCTAAGTTGTCTGTGCACATCTAAGGAATGTAGTATCTATTCCCCTTTATTCTGTGGATTGGGAAAGAAGGTTTGCAAATGAATGGACTGATTAAGAGCCACACTGCATACCACCTTGGGCATGAAGTATGGATTGGTTTTGAGGGACACCCTGTCCCCGCATGAAAAATGATGAAAGGCTCCACTGCCATAAGGGCCTGTAACTCAGATAGCCTTTTAGCTGAAGTGATAGCTAAAAGGAAAGCTGTTTTCCAAGAAAGAAATTTTAAGTCTGCAGTAGCAGCTGGCTCAACAAAGTTAAGGTCCAAGGCTGGGGTTGGAGCTCTCCTGGGTGGACTCAAATTTTTGGCCCCTCTGAGGAACTGCTTGAGAAGAGGTGGAGGTTCTGTGTTAAAATGAGCTGAAATGGCTGAAGCGTGGATTTTAATGGAGGTAAAAGACAGGCCCTTGTGAAGCATCTCAGTTAAGTATTGTAAAATCTGACATAAATTGGGTGCTACTGTGCTCATCCCTTGAGATTGGTTCCAGGCACAGAATCTCTTCCATTTGTCAGCATAAGATTTTCTAGTACTAGGCCTCCTTGCCTCTAAAATGATATCCATCACAGGTTTGTTGAGGGATGGTAAAGGAGAAATTAAATAATTAGCCAGGCTGCAAGTTTTAGTGTTAGAAGCGGAGGGTGAAGAAACTGGTTCTCCTGCTGAGACAGCAGGGAAGGAGTCTGAGGCAGGTGCCATGGAGATAACTGAGACACACTGTGCAGGAGGGGGTACCAGTGTTGGCACGGCCAGTCTGGAGCAATCAAAATCATCCTTGGTTTGTCCTGTTTGATTTTTAGTATTACTTTGGAGAGCAGAGGCAGAGGGGGGAAGGCACAGACGGATAGGTTTTTATTCCAGCTGAAGGACAGAGCATCCACTTTCCAGGCTTGTTTGTAGGGAGTCCTTGTGCAAAATTTGTCCAACTGGTAGTTCTGGGGCGAGGCAAACAGGTCTATATCTGGGTTCCCCCATTTGCTTGTCAACATGTTGAAAATCCTGGGTTCCAGTTTCCACACGTGTGGGTCCATGAGATTTCTGCTTAGTCCGTCTGCCAGTGTATTTAATTTTCCTGGCAGGAATTGAGCTTGTAGGTGCAGTTGGTAGCTCAGGGCTGTGCTCCACAATGCCATGGCTAGTCTGCAGTGGGGTTAGGTATGTGTACCTCCCTGCTTATGTACCACATAACAGTGGTGTTTGTCCATCTTTACCATTAGTTGTCCTGGAAGAATGTGGTCCTTGAAGGCTGTCAGAGCATTCTGTACAGCTAAAATTTCTTTTTGATTGATATGCAGGTGCATTTGACTTGGGTTCCATTTGCCCTGAATGCACTTCCCTGCCAGGTGAGCCCCACATGCATAGTCTGATGCATCTGTTAGGGTTTGGGCAGCAGGGGGTGGTGTGAAAGGTAGTCCCCTTGTTTTGGTGGCAGGCTTCTGCCCACCAAAGGAACTCTAGGCGTAGGGAAGGTATGACAGGAATCATTGTTTCTAGGTCTTGAGAATGTTGACACCATAGGCTTTTTAGATACCACTGTAGTTTCCTCATATGCAGTCTTGCATATGGAATTAGAAGAACGCAGGGGGCCATGAACACCAAGGCTTGCAGTATTTGTCTTGCAGACAGCAGGGTGTTTGTGGCCACTTGTTTGAAGTAGGTTGTCAAATTAATTTGTTTCTCTGGCGTGAGGTAAGCCATCTGGGAAGTTGTATTCAAGCTTGCTCCCAGGAATATAATTTGTTGACAGGGTACCAGGTGTGATTTCTTTTCATTTATGGTGTACCCCAGACAAGTTAGAACCCTTTGTACAAAGGCCAGATGATTCCAAAGTATGTCCTGGCTTTCTGCCTGAATTAGACAATCGTCCAGGTATGGGTATATTTGAATATTTCTTTGCCTGCAAAATGCAATAACTGGAGCTAGGCATTTTGTGAATACCCTGGGAGCAGTAGATAAGCCAAAGGGCAGTGCAGAGAACTGCTAGTGCGTGTAGCCTGCTTTGAAGCGTAGGTATCTTCTGCAAGATTCCCTGATTGGGATGTGCAGGTATGCTTCTTTTAAATCTATTGTTGCCAACCAAGCATCTTGCCTAGCATAGGGAGTAATTGGTGAAGGGTCAGCATCTTGAATTTTGGAATCTCCAAAAAGGTGTTTAGAGTAGACCGGTCCAGGATAGGATGCCATGAATGGTCTTTTCTGGGTACCAGGAAAAGTCTCCAGTAGAAACCTTGTCCCTTTTCCTCTTCTTGTACCAGCTGAATAGCCCCCATGCTTAAGAGAGAAAGTACTTGTTTTTGGGCTTCTGCCCACTGATTTGGGGGAAGGTTCGGCCACCCGCTTGGTGTTGGCAATGTGTGGAAGTGAAATCTGTATCCCTGGAACACTATTTAAAAAGTACAGTTGTGTACACTTACCACAAATGTAGATGTTTGAGTGTATTCACTGTTACAGTAATTACACTTGGGTAATCTGCTGGCAGGTTGCCCTCAGTCGGCCTGATTAGCAAAGTCTTGGGTCCTGCGTCGGATGCTGTCCCTTCTTCCATGATGTCAGGTCTATAAAACATGCAGCCTACGCCATTTTCATCAGTTTTTCTTGCTCCAGATGTCAGGTGCCCCCCAAATGGGGAGCAATATATATATATATATATATATATATATATATATATATATATATATATATATATATTTTTTTTTTTTTTTTAAATATGTAATTTAGAACACAAACAATATACCTCCAATCAAAAGCAAATGCACCAAAAAGGCTTTTAAGCATATTAAAAGAAAGGAGAGATATAGTAAGAAAAAACAGGGGGCTAGAGGGTGGGTAACCAGGACTGCAACAGTGAATACACTCGGTAACATCTGCATTTATGGTAAGTGTACACAACTGTACTATGTTCTTCATGTTTCACTGTTGCAGTCATTACATTTGGGTAGATTCCCAAAGCTATGTTTGTGAGGATGGATTTATACAGAATTAGGAGTAGCTATAAGGCCCTGCAGGACAGCAGTGGCAAAGCCAGCTCTGGATTTAGAGAAGAGAGGTAAATGGTAATGTTTGGTGAACGTATGAACTGAGCTCAAGGTAGCAGCTTCTAGAATGTCTCTGGTAGGAACACCTCTGAGAAAGGCTGCAGAAGTAGATGCAGCCCTGGTGGAATGAGATCTGATCCCCTTGAGGATAGGTTTACCATGGTGCACATAGCAGAAATGAATACAATGGCTTATCCCTTAGAAATAGTCTGCTTTGAAATACATTTTCCCTCTGCCCCTGTAGCAAAACCCACCAACAGTTGCTCAGATTTTCTTAGAGGTTTTGTCCTGTTTAAGTAGAATCTAAGTTGTCTGTGCACATCCAATGAATGCAGAATTCGCTCACCCTTGTTCTGTGGATTGGGAAAGAAAGCTGGCAGATTAATTGTCTGATTAACAGCCACACTGGATACCAACTTAAGCATGAAATATGGACTGGTCCTTAGAGCCACCACCCTGTCCGGATTAAAGATAATGAAAGGCTCCACTGCCATAAGAACCTGTAATTCTGAAATCAGTCTAGGTGAAGTAACTGCTAAAAGAAAAACTGTTTTCCAGGAGAAAAAATTTAAATCTGCAGTAGCAGCTGGCTCAAAAGAAGGTAGAGTGAGGTTTTCCAAAACAAAAAAAGAGGTCCCATGCAGGAGCTGGTGCTCTCCTGGGAGGTCTTAAATTTTTGGCCCTTCTGAGGTACTGCTTTAGCAGAGGATGAGAAAAGAGGGGAGGTTCTGTGTTGTAATGAGCTGAAATGGCATGGATTTTTATGGAAGAAAAAGATAGGCCCTTGTGAAGCATCTCAGTTAAATATTGCAGCATCATTTTTGGTTCTTCCTGTCTGACTTTTAGTAAGAACTTGGAGAGCAGAGGTAGAGGAGGAAAGGAACAGACTGATAGGTTTTTCCAGCTGAAGGACAGAGCATCCACTTTCCAAGCTTTTTTGCGATGAATTCTGCAGAATTTGTCCAACTGATAATTCTGGGGTGAGGAAAAAAGATCTATGTCTGGGCTCTCCCATTTGTGTGTCAACATGCTGAAGATTTGTGGATCCAGTTTCCATTCATGTGGGTGCATAAGATTTCTGCTTAGTGTGTCTGCCAGAGTATTTTGCATTCCTGGCAGGAATTGAGCTTGTAGATGTACTTGGTAAGTCAAGGCCGTGTTCCACAATGCCATGGCTAGTCTGCAAAGGGGGTAGGAATGGGTACCCCACTGCTTGTTTATGTACCACATGACTGTGGTGTTGTCTGTCTTTATCAGTAGTTGTTCCTGGATGAAGATAGTCCTAGAAGGCTGTCAGAGCATTCTGTACAGCTAGCATTTTTCTGGTTGATATGCAAGTGTATTTGATTTGGGCGCCATTGGCCCTGAATGCATCTCCCTGCCAGATGCGCCCCCCAAGCATAATCTGATGCGTCTGTAGTCAAGGTTTGGGTGGCAAGGGGTGGAGTGAATGGCAGTCCCTTGTTTTGGTGGCAGGCCTCTGCCCACCATAGGAACTCTAACGGCAGGCAAGGAATGATAGGAATCATTGTTTCCAGGCTGTGACAATGTTGACTCCATAAGCTTTTTAGGTACCACTGAAGTTTCCTCATATGCAGTCTTGCATATGGAATTATTAGGATGCAGGAGGCCATGAACCCCAAGGCCTGAAGAATTTGTCTTGCAGACAGCAGGTTTTTTGTGGCCACCTGTCTGAAGTAAATCATCAATTGAATTTGTTTTTCTGGCATAAGGTAGGTTCATCTGGGCAGTTGTATTCAAGCTTGCACCCAGGAATGTAATTGTTTGAGAGGGTACCAGTTGTGATTTCTTTTCGTTTATAGTGTAACCTAGACAAGTTGGAAGTCTTTTTACAAACGCCAGATGTTTTAGAAGAGTGTCCTTGTTTTCTGCCTGAATTAGACAATCGTCCAGGTAAGGATAAATTTGAATGTTTCTTTGCCTGCAAAATGCAATTACTGGTGCCAGGCACTTTTTGAAGACCCTGGGCGCAACTTTGTGAAGACCCTGGAAGCAGTAGATAAGCCAAAGGGCAGTGCAGAGAACTGGTTATGCAAATAGCTTACTTTGAAGCGGAGGTATCTTCTGCAAGATTCCCTGATTGGGATATGCATGTAAGCCTCTTAAGTCTAGAGTTACCAACCAGGCATCCTTGCCTAGCATAGGCAATACCTGTAGTAAAGTCAGCATCTTGAATTTTGTAATGTCCAAAAATGTATTTAGAATAGATAAGTCCAGAATTGGATGCCATGATTTGTCTTTTCTGGGTACCAGGAAAAGTCTTGAATAAAAACCTTGTCCCTTTTCCTTTTCTGGTACTGGTTGAATAGCCCCCATATTCATGAGGGGCATAACTTGTTTCTGGGCTTCCGCCCACTGATTTGGAGGCAGATCTGGCCATCCGTTTGGGATTGGCAATGTGTGGAAATGGAATCTGTATCCCTGGGATACTATATTTAAAACCCACTTGCCCTGGGTAATTAATTAGTTGCCAGTTTCTTGCATGAGTGCCAGTTTCCCCCCCAACAGGGCAGCCAAAAGATAAGTGCTTGGTGATTGCAGTGGAAAGTCATTGAGACTGTTTACCGTAGGAAGGTGCCTTGTTACTTCCAGATTTGGAGGTGGAGGCACCCCATTGTTTTGTTCTAAAAGTTCCTTGTGACTGAAACCTGGAGCCTTTGGAATGTCTGGGTTTGACCTGAGCGGCTCTGGTGGGTGCTGGAAAGGACCAGTTCTTAGTAGGCCACTGCCTACTGAACCTGGGTGGCTGCGCATGTAGGAAATCTTTTACAGTTTGCATAGATTTAGCTTTATCTTCCATCTTTTTCAAAACTTCTTCTGTCTTATTACCAAATAGATTGTCCTGTTGTAAAGGAGCATCCAACAATTATAGCTTTAACATGATCAGGCAGATTTTGCTCCTTGAGCCAAGCATGCCTTCTTATCACAGATCCAGTTACAGCGGCCCTGCAAGAGGCCTCCAAGGAATCAAAACCACATTGCAAAGTATGCTTTCCAACTTGTTCAGCTGAACGCAATAAATCCTGCAACTTTATTTTCCACACAGTCAGAAATCAACATCATTTTCTGTTTAAGTAAGCCCATGACATGCTGCTGATATTTAAGCAAATTAAATTGACATTTTAAAGCTCTGATTGCCAAGGTTGCAGATGTGTAAACCTTACCCCATCTATCCAGCGCCCTATAGTCTCTATCAGATGGGGTAAGATTTTTAGCAGTAGAAGCCTTAACGCCCCCTTGGGACCCTGAGAAATGGTTTCAGGGTCACCAGTAGGGTTTTTAAACAGAAATTTGTGGTAGCCAGGAACCCTGTATTATCGGTCTGGCTTACTAGGAGGCGAAGGCAAGGAATCAGGAGCCATGCTGGATTCTGAGAAAACATCATCAACAATATCTAAAACAGGAGGTACAGCCAAAGGCCTATGCTGAGGAAGAAGGAAATCCCCAAACCTCTTTTTAGATTCTGAGAAATCCTGACTCTCCCAGTGAAAGTGTTCCCTTAGGGTATACAAAGTTTTTCCAAAAGAAAAATCCTCAGAAGGAGAAGCAGAAGGGATGAAATCTTCTGTATCAGAGTCCTCATAAGGGAGAATAGATAATTCCTGATCAGAAGAGGAATCAGAAGAAATACAAACCTGATCTGATGATTCATACTCAGTGCCTTGCCTAGGCCTCTTAGCAGTAGGGGGATGGGTGCCCCCTGATCAAGGTAATTAAAATCCACGGCCATTTTGATCATTTGTATTTTAGGCATAGGGGCCTGTGCAAGTGACCCAAGAGTCAGTTTTTTAGACATAGAAGTTGATTTTGGCCTTAGTTTTGAAGATGGCATCTGTTTAATATACAAATCTTTAGGCCTGAAATCACCCTCAGAAGCCGGTGCCTGCTCAGCGGCTCCAGACCCATTTAAGGTAGAGACATCCGCGGGTTCGATACTTAAAGTGTCTCACTGCATACCGGACTCCGAATGGGTCTCAGTAGAGGCATGTGAATCAAAAGTAGCAGGCATCAGGGGCTGCGAAAGCGCCTCACTGAGTACCGGCGACTGGCTTAGAAGCTTCGCCGGTTTTGGACCTCGACGGTCTGTCTTTTTCTTTGCATTTTTTAGTTATTCCGGTAATCGGACAGCTAGCGGACGACATTTCTGGATAGTTAAATTTTGGGCCAAAATATTTTGATGCAAAAATATACAGATGCTTAATAGTGCGTTGATTAAATTTAGCACAAAACAGACAGCAAGGCACGTTGTGGTCAGGACCTAGGCAAGGAATACAGTACAAATGAAAATCCTTATGAGGTATTTGCTTCCCACAAGTAATAAAATTATTAACTTTTACTGACATCGGTAAGGAGCAAGAAAAAGCTTCCTCAATGGGGTACTTAGCTTTAGTTTGAAGACTTCGGTTCTGAAACTCGAAAATGAAAATTTCAGGAGTCGGCTGACCAGCACTTGCGAACTACTTCTGCTTTGGGCAACGCACAGCAAGAAAGACTAATGGCATCGGCTGCATGTTTTATACTCCTGATGACCTGACATCGTGGAAGAAGGGACGGCAACCAAGACTTTGTTAATCAGGCCGACTGAGGGCTACCTGCAAGCAGATAACCCAAATGTAATGACTGCAACAGTGAAACATGAAGAACATCACCGGGCTATCCTCTGGGTTCTCACTCACCTTGAGAGAGACGTCCGGTAGAGGATGGACAGCAACAGACTCAGGCCTAGGTTTCTTGGCTTTCTTCAGTGGCAGCTCTAACTCTGGCCAAGTGGATTCTACCATGGCACTGTTGGCCAACAGTTTGAAACATTGGTTCTCAAGATAAATGAAAAATGAAGGGTGACTACTCACGGTCTTGGAAAAGTACAGTTGTGTACACTTACCATAAATGTAGATGTCCGAGTGTATTCACTGTTGCAGTCATTACATTTGGGCTGGCAGGCTGCCCTCAGTCGACCTGATTAACAAAGTCTTGGGTCCTGCGTCAGTTACTGTCCCTTCTTCCATGACGTCAGGTCGTCAGGGGTATAAAACATGTGTGTCAGGTGTCCCCCAAATGGGGAGCAAAATATAAAATTTTAAAACACAAAAAAATATACCTCCAAACAAAAGCAAATACACCCAAAAAGTCTTTTAAGCACAGTAAAAGAAAGTTGGAGTATAGTAAGAGAAAAAACAGGGGGGCTGGATGGTGGGTAACCAGGACTGCAACAGTGAATACACTCGAACATCTATATTTACGGTAAGTGTACACAACTGTACTATGTTCTTCGTGTTTCACTGTTGCAGTCATTACATTTGGGTAGATTCCCAAAGCTATGGTTGGGAGGATGGATTTATACAGCATTAGGACCAGCTATAAGGCCCTGCAGGACAGCAGTGGCAAAGCAAGCTCTGTATTTGAAGAAAGGTAAATGGTAATGTTTGGTGAACGTATGAACTGAGCTCCAGGTAGCAGCTTCTAGAATGTCTCTGGTAGGAATACCTCCGAGAAAGGCTGCAGAAGTAGATGCAGGCCTGGTGGAATGAGATCTGATCCCCTGGGGAATAGTTTTACCATGGTGCATATAGCAGAAATAAATACAGTGGCTTATCCATTTGGATATAGTCTGCTTTGAAATGGCCTTTCCCTCAGCCCCTGCAAGCAAATGCCACCAGTAGTTGTTCAGATCTTTGTAGAAATTTTGTCCTGTTTAAGTAAAATCTAAGTTGTCTGTGTACATCCAATGAATGCAGAATCCGCTCACCCTTCTTCTGTGGATTGGGAAAGAAAGTTGGCAGATGCATGGTCTGATTAAGAGCCACACTGGATACCACCTTAGGCATGAAAGATGGACTGGTCCCGAGAGACACCCTGTCCGCATGAAAAATAATGAAAGGCTCCACTGCCATAAGAGCCTGTAATTCAGAAATTCTTCTAGCTGAAGTGACCGCTAAAAGGAAAGCTGTTTTCCAGGAGAGAAATTTTAGGTCTGCAGTAGCAGCTGGCAAAAAAGGAGGGACAGTGAGTTCTTCCAATACAACACTGAGGTCTCATGCAGGTGTTGCAGCTCTCCCAGGAGGTCTTAAGTTTTTGGCTCTGCTGAGGTACTGCTTTAGCAGAGGATGAGAAAAGAGGGGAGGATCTGTGTTGTAATGAGCTGAAATGGCAGAGGCATGGATATTTACGGAAGAGAAAGACAGGCCCTTGTGAAGCATCTCAGTTAAGTATTGTAAAATCTGAGGAATAGTGGGCATTGCTGTGCTTATTCCTTGTGATTTGTTCCAGGCACAGAATCTTTTCCATTTGTCAGCATAAGATTTTCTTGTACTAGGCCTTCTCGCCTCCAAAATGACATCCATCACAGGTTTGCTGAGGGATGGCCAAGGGTGAACTTAGATGATTAGCCATGCTGCAAGGTTCAAAGTTTGTAGCAGAGTGTGCAGAATTTGGTTGGTCTGCTGAGACAGAAGGTAAGGTGTCTGAGGCAGGTGCCATGGTGGAAGGTGTGACACATTGCACAGGAGTGGGTACCAGTATTGGCGAGGCCAGTCTGGAGCAATCAGAATAATTTTTGGTTTGTCCTGTCCGACTTTTAGTAGAACGTTGGAGAGCAGAGGCACAGGATGAAAAGCATAGACCAATAGGTTTTTCAAGCTGAATGATAGAGCATCCACTTACCAAGCTTTTTTGTGATGAATTCTTGTGCAGAATTTGTCCAACTGATAGTTCTGGGGCGAGACAAAAAGATCCATGTCTGGACTCCTCCATTTGCGTGTCAACATGTTGAAAAGTTGTGGTTCCAGTTTCCATTTGTGTGGGTCCATAAGATTTCTGCTTAGTTCATCTGCCAGAGTTTTCAGCTTTCCTGGCAGGAATGGGGCTTGTAGTTGTATTTGGTAGGTCAAGGCCGTGTTCCACAATGCCATGGCTAGTCTGCAAAGGGGGTAGGAATGTGTACCCCCCCTGCTTGTTTATGTACCACATAACTGTGGTGTCTGTCTATCATTAATTGTCCTGGATGAAGGTAGTCCTTGAAGGCTGTCAGTGCATTCTGTATAGCTAGCATTTCTTTGTGATCGATAAGAAGGTGCATTTGATTTGGGCTCCATTTGCCCTGAATGCAGTTCCCTGCCAGATGAGCCCCCCAAGCATTGTCTCATGAGTCTGTAGTTAGGGTTTGGGAGGCAGGGGATGGAGTGAATGGCAGGCCTCTAGTTGCAGGCAAGGTATGATAGGAATCATTGTTTCCAGGCTGTGACAATGTTGACTCCATAAACTTTTTAAGTACCACTAAAGTTTCCTCATATGCAGTCTTGCATATGGAATTAGAAGAATGCAAAAGGCCATGAATCCCAAGGCTTGCAGAATTTGTCTTGCAGATAGCAGGGTTTTTGTGGCCACCTGTTTGAAGTAAGTCACCAACTGACTTTGCTTTTCTGGCGTAAAGTAAGTCATCTGGGCAGTTGTATTCAAGCTTGCACCCAGGAATGTAATTTTTTGAGAGGGTACCAGTTGTGATTTCTTTTCATTTATGGTGTACCCTACACAAGTTAGAACCCTTTTTACAAATGCCAGATGCCTTAGAAGAATGTCCTTGTTTTCTGCCTGAATTAGACAATCGTCCAGGTATGGATATATTTGAATTTTTCTTTGCCTGCAAAATGTAATTACTGGAACCAGGCACTTTGTGAAGACCCTGGGTTGCAGTAGATAAGCCAAAGGGCAGTGCAGAGAACTGGTAATGCAAGTAGCCTGCTTTGAAGCGGAGGTATCTTCTGCAAGATTCCCTGATTGGGATATGCAGGTAAGCCTCTTAAGTCTAGTTACCAACCAGGAATTTTTGCCTAGCATAGGAAGTAACTGTTGAAGAGTCAGCATCTTGAATTTTGGAATGTCCATAAATGTGTTTAGAGTAGATAAGTCCAGAATTGGACACAGTGATTTGTCTTTTCTGGGTACCAGGAAAAGTCTTGAGTAGAAACCTTGTTCCTTTTTGCTCTTCTGGTACTGGTTGAATAGCCTTCAGAAATACACCAAAATAAAGCAGTCAGAGCATGAGACAAAGAGAAGCAACTTTAATCCATCTGTCCTGGTACCTCGGCAGTTCGCCTTCAATGGAACAAATTTACAGACATATACAATCTCTTTTATATATTCATCAATTAAATAATTAATCAATCAGTTCATCAAATATTTTAACCCTATCAACACTATAACATATACAAACTTTTAAATGCTCATTTTCTTTATCAAAATAGTGAATACTAAATATGATTCCTAATATTACGCAATATAATATAATATAATACTGGTTGAATAGCCCCCATGTTCATGAAGGACAGAACTTGTTTCTGGGCCTCTGCCCACTGATTTGGGGGCAGGTCTGGCCATCCGTTTGGGATTGGCAACGTGTGGAAATGAAATCTGTATCCCTGGGATACTATATTTAAAAAGTACAGTTTTGTACCTACCATAAATGTAGATGTCCGAACAGGATAGCATCTGCAGTCATAACAAATGGGTTGTCCTGTCGTCAGGCAGCCCTTCGGTCGGCCGGATTCCAAAGTCTGGGTCCGGCTTCGGCTGATGTCACACTTCACCCGACGTCATCTCTGCTGGTCTTCGGGTATAAAGGCATCAGCCGACGCCATTTTACTCAGTGTTTCTTGCCCCAGATGCCAGTTGCCCTCTTGGAAGGCTAAATTTTGGATAAATGCCAATGTTTCCAAAGTAGTAGAAGGCAAACACAAAAAATAAGCATGTATGTACATATATACAAACAAATACACCATAAGAGACTCCCCCCCAGCTAGCTATTAGGAGGGTAAATACCCTAGGAGTACCACAGAGGGGAAGGAGGGTGGGTAATCCTGACTGCAGATGCTATCCTGTTCGGACATCTACATTTATGGTAGGTACAAAACTGTACTATGTCCTTCAAGGATGCATCTGCAGTCATAACAAATGGGTAGAATACCGTAGCCAAACTAGGGGAGGGGGAAGAAGAATTATGGTGTAGTTAGGATCCATTGCAATACAGCAGTGGCAAACCCTGCTCGGGATCTAGAGTATAGAGGTAAATTATAATGCTTGGCAAATGTATGCACGGAGGTCCACGTAGCCGCCTCAATAATGTCCTTGGTTGCCACTCCTCGTAAGAAAGCTGTGGTAGTGGCTGTAGCCCTTGTAGAATGAGGTCTTATGTTCTGTGGAACTGGTTTTCCATGGTAGGAGTAACAGAATCTTATGCAATTTCCTATCCATTTGGAGATTGTCTGTTTGGAAATTGCTTTTCCTTCCCTTCCTGTTGCATAGGCTACTAAAAGCTGGTCAGTTTTTCTGTTACTTTTGGTTCTGTCCAGGTAGTAGCATAACTGTCTATGTACATCCAAGGTATGCAGCAGCCTTTCCCCCCTGTTCTGTGGATTGGGAAAGAAGGTAGTTAGGTGGATTGCCTGGTTTAAAGACACTCTGGATACCACCTTAGGCATAAATGTAGGATTAGTTCTCATGGACACTATCTTGATGGAAGATTAGGAAGGGTTGTACTGCCATTAAGGCCTGTAGTTCCGAAACCCTCCTTGCTGAAGTAATTGCCAGTAGGAAAGCAGTTTTCCATGATAGGTGTTGAAGATCTGCTGTTGCTGCTGGTTCAAATGGAGGGAGTGTCAATTTTTCTAGCACAAAGTTCAAGTCCCATGCTGGTAATGGTGGTTTCCTAGGAGGTTTTACATTCTTGATCCCTCTGAGGAATTGCCTGAGTAGAGGATGCGAAAAGACAGGTGGATCGAAGCTGTATTCTGTGGAAATAGCTGATGCATGTATCATGATGGAGGAATAGGACAGGCCCGTATGTAGAACCTCTGCCAAGTACTCCAGGATGTTAGCAATATCTATGTTCAAGACATCTTTTCCTCTTTCAGTACTCCAAATGACAAACCTTTTCCATTTTCCTGCATAGTTCCTTCTTGTTGAAGGTCTGCGGGCTTCAAGGATAATGTCTTTAACCCTCTGGGATAAGTCTGGGTTAGTAGCTGTTATGTGATGTTCCAGGCAGTCAGTTGCAAGGTTTTTAGGTTTGGGTGCATGATGTTGTAGTTGTTCTGAGTTAACATCAAAGGCATCAGGGGTATTGGCCACATTCTCCCCTGAGACATGCTCCTCAGCAAAGGATACCAGTGTTGTCTTGGCCAATTCGGAGCTATCAGAATTATCCTTGGACGTTCCTCTTTGATTTTCAGTAGTACCTTGTGCATCAAAGTAAGAGGTGGAAATGCATATGCTGTCAGGCCTTTCCAACTGAAGGATAGAGAGTCCACCTTCCATGCTAGTGGGTGGCATGTCCTTGTGCAGAATTTTTTGAGCTGGTGATTGAGTGGGGATGCGAATAGGTCTATTTGTGGCATTCCCCATTTCTCTGTGATGGCCTTGAAGATGTCCGGGTGTAGCATCCATTCGTGAGCATCCGAGGTGGTTCTGCTTAACATGTCTGCTAGGGTGTTTTCTTTTCCCGGCACGAATATTGCCTGTAACTGGATGTTGTAGCTCAGAGCCATATTCCAAAGGTCCAGAGTCATTCTGCATAGGGGGTATGAATGAGTGCCTCCCTGTTTGTTGATGTACCACATGACTGTGGTGTTTGTCTGTCCTTATCATTAAATGGCCTTCTTTGAGGAATGGTTTGAATTTCTGGATTGCTAGTTTTACTGCCAGCATTTCTTTTTGGTTTATGTGCAGGTGCAGCTGGTCTGGAGTCCACAATCCTTGTATGCACTTGTCCAACATGTGCGCCCCCCAGCCTAGGTCTGAGGCGTCCGTTGTGATGGTTTGGTTTGCTTGAAAGTTGTGGAAGGGCAAGCCTGGGTTTGACTGGCATGCTTGAGCCCACCATAGGAACTCTTGTTTCAGGCATGGGATTAGTGGGATTTCGGTTTCTAAGCTGTGCCTGTGTTGAGACCATACATTCTTTAGGTACCAACTGTAGTTTTCTCATATGCAGTCTGGCATGGGGGATCAGGATTATGCATGATGCCATGAAGCCCAAGGCCTGCAGTACCTTTCTTGCTGTTAGTTTGTGCTGCTTTGTTAATGCCAAGAAGTAAAGAGGGAGTTGTGCTTGTTTTTCTGCAGTTAGGAATGCCATTTGTTGTACTGTGTCCAATTCCGCACCCAAGAATGTTCTTGTCTGGGATGGTATCAGTCTTGACTTTTTTAAATTGACTGTGTATCCCAGGGCTTGTAGTAAGCAAATGACTCTTTGTAAATCTGTTGTCAGCTTGCTTTTGTTGTCCGCTTGTAACAGGCAGTCGTCCAGGTATGGATAAATTTGGATTCCCTGTAGCCTGCAATGAGCGATTACTGATGCCAGGCATTTTGTGAATACTCTGGGCGCAGTAGATAAGCCAAAGGGCAATGCTGAGAATTGATAATGCTCTGATCCTGCAAGAAATCTGAGGTATCTTCTGCAATTTGGTCGTATGGGGACGTGCAGGTATGCCTCCTTGAGATCTAGAGTTACCAGCCAACACTCCTTGCCCAGCATGGGAAGAAGTTGCTGTAGGGTCAGCATTTTGAATTTTGGTATAATGATGTATGCGTTTAAGACGGACAGGTCGAGAATAGGTCTCCAACTTTTCTCTTTTCTTGGTACTAGGAAGAGTCTGGAGTAGAATCCTTTGCCCTGTTGTGTTATTGGTACTCTTTTCACAGCTCTCATCTTTGTTAATTGAGCTATCTGCTTTAGAGCTTCTGTTTTTTGATTTGGAGGTAGGTTTGGCATTCCTCTTTTTACTGGTAAGGTGTGGAAGTGGAACCTGTAGCCTTGGTCTATGGTTTGCAAAATCCACTTGTCTTTTGTGATATAGTGCCAATTTTTCAAAATAAGGCTAACTTTCCGCCTAAAGGTGCTGCTATTTGCTCCCTGGTAGGCGGTGTCAGAGTCAAGTCACTGTGATTGTCCTGTTGCAGTGGCAGTGGTTGTGTCTGTGCCTCTCTGGTTATTGCCTTGCCACTGGCGTCCTCTATAGGCACCTCCTCTGGATTGATTTCTGCCTCTAGAGCGTCTATTCCTGCCTCTGAGATTTTGAGGAGTCTGGAAAGGACCAATTTTTGGCAGGCCAGTTCCTGCTAAACATTGGGGGCTGAACCTGTAAGAAATCCTTAACTGTTTGTACAGATTTTGCCTTCTCTTCCATTTTCTTCATTACTTGCTGAGCAGGTGTACCAAATAGACTGGCCTTATCCATAGGAGCATCTAACAGCTTTGCTTTAACATGATCCGGCAAAACCTGTTCCTTCAACCATGCATGCCTTCTTATCACTGTGCCAGTCATGGCTGATCTAAATGAAGTCTCCAGTGCATCATAGCCACATTTTAAAGAATGGTTACTAACCTGCTGAATGTTATTCACCATTTCTAAAACATATTTCTTATCTAAGGAGTCATCAGAGGACAGCTTCTTAGTTAACTGATCAAGCATAACCTCTTGGTATTGGATCATGTGAAACTGACAGTTTAAAGCTCTAGCTGAGAGAGTAGCAGAGGTGTAAACTTTTTTCCCCCATCTCTCTAAGGACCTGGATTCCCTTTCAGAAGGGAGAGGGTTTTTGCTGAGGTCGGCTACTGCCTTAGGCCCCTGGGATATAGTCTCAGGATCTGCAAGTGGGGCCTTGTATAGGTGGTGATGAGTGTCTGGCACCCTGTAAAATCTATCTGGTTTGGCAGGGGCTGGAGGTAAAGTATCAGGAGCAGTGCAAACATCATTAAATGCATCATCCACAACAGGCAGAACTGGAGGTATAGCTAAGGGCCTATGTTGTGGTAAGTGCAAAAAGGTCCTAAGCCTTTTTCTTGAATCTGAGAAATCTTGTCCCTGCCATTGGAATTCTTCTCTCATGGCATGTAAGGTTTCCCCGAAGGAAAATTCCTCTGGTGGAGAGGCAGATGGAATAGATTCTTCAGCATCGGAATCTTCATAATTAGAAAAAGGAGCCTCTGGCTGATCTGTAATGTCTGAGTCATCCGAAGAATCATCAGAGGACACTGGCTCGGGGGGCTCTGCTCTAGGTCTCTTTTCTGGAGGCTGAGAGGTCCTATCTGGGTGAGATTGGGATCCCCTAATTAAGGAGATTAAATCCTCTGCCAGAGTAAGCATTTGTGAACTAGAAGTGGGCCTATGTGAGGGGGTCTTAACAGGCACTGATTTAACAGTTTTGGCTGTTTTAGCCCTGGCAAAGGCCTTTATAGACATGGCTGCAGGAGGCCTAGCAGCACCACGTGCTGGGGTAGAGACATCCAAAGGGATGGTGTCTGATAATTCACTAGGAACCACAGTAGTAGGCAAAACTTCAGAGGCCGATTCAACTAAGGTAGCAGGAGCCTCAGTAGTAGTCATGGATTCGGCTGAAGATTGACCCGTTTTCTCGGTTTCGGCCGAAACAGAGACACTCATGCTTGCTTAACCGTGGTTTCGTCGAAACAGCGGACCGCGAGTGTCGGTCTTTTCTTTGCGTTTTTAACAATTTGGGTAGTCGGAGGATCCGGCGGCATAATGTACGCAAAATCTGAGCGAAAAACTGTTCAGCAAACTCCGACCGGCCTAAGCGTTGCCGGTTGAAGGAAGCACAGGCTAAACAGGCTGCTACGTCGTGGTCTGGGCCTAAACAAGGTAGGCAGTAAGAGTGGAAATCTTTACGAGGTATTTGTTTCCCACAAGTTAAACAGTTATTTACTTTTTCTGACATCGGCTGAGGCAAGAAAGAGTCCCCAACGGGGTACTTAGCTTTTTAGAAGTCTTCGAAGTAGTATTCGGTAGTAGTAATCTCTGGATCTGACAGACCGGCACTTGCGAACAGCTTCTGCTTCGGCGCACGGCAAGAAAGACTGAGGAAAATGGCGTCGGCTGATGCCTTTACACCCGAAGACCAGCAGAGATGACGTCGGGTGAAGTGCGACATCAGCCGAAGCCGGACCCAGACTTTGGAATCCGTCCGACCGAAGGGCTGCCTGACGACAGGACAACCCATTTGTTATGACTGCAGATGCATCCTTGAAGGACATCCCATTTGTCCTGGGTTATAAGTTGCCAGTTTCATGCATGAAGTGCCAGTTTTCCCCCCAAAGGGGTGGCTAAATAAGTGCTTGGTGAGTGTAGAGAGAAGTCAGTGAGACTGTTTACCATAGGGAGGAGCATTGTTGCTTCCAGTTTTGAAGGTGGAGGCACCCCATTGTTTTGTTCTAAAAGTCCCTTGTGACTGAAACCTGGAGCTTTTGGAATGTCTGGGTTTGACTTGAGTGGCTCTTGAAGGGACTGGAAAGGACCAGTTCTTAGTAGGCCACTGCCTACTAAACCTTGGAGGTTGCACTTGTAAGAAATCTTTTACAGTTTGCATAGATTTAGCTTTATTTTCCATCTTTTTTAAAACTTCTTCAGCCTTATTACCGAAAAGAGACGGTCTGTTGTAAAGGAGCATCCAACAATTTTGCTTTAACATGATCAGGCAGAGTTTGCTCTTTGAGCCAAGCATGCCTTCTTAGCACAGACCCAGTTACAGCATCCCTGCAAGAGGCCTCCAAAGACTCAACACTACATTGCAAAGTATGTTTTCCAACTTGCTCAGCTGAATGTAATAAATCCTGTAAATCTTTGTTTTCCACACAGTCAGAAATTATCATTTTCTGTTTAAGTAGTCCCATGATATGCTGTTGATATTTAAGCACATGAAATTGACAGTTTAAAGCCCTGATTGCCAAGGTTGCAGAAGTGTAAACCTTCTTACCCCATCTATCCAGTGCTATGGAATCTCTATCAGAAGGGGTAGTATTTTTAGCAGTAGAGGCCTTAATGCCCTTGGGACCCTGAGAAATGGTTTCAGGATCAGCAATAGGATTTTTGAAAAGGAATTTGAGAGAGTCAGGAACCCTGTAGTATCTTGTCTGGCTTACAAGGAGCAGAGAATCAGGAGCCATACTAGATTCTGAAAAAACATCAACAATGTCTAGAACAGGAGGTATAGCCAGAGGCCTATGCTGAAGGAGAAGAAGAAAATCCCTAAGTCTCGTTTTAGATTCAAAGAAATCCAGAATTTCCCAGCGGAAATGTTCCCTTAAGGTATGTAAGCAGAAGGAATGGAATCTTCTGCATCGGAGTCCTCATAAGTAGGTATAGACAAATCCTGTTCATTGGAAGAGTCTGAAGAAATAGAATCCTGTTCAGAAGATTCATAATCAATGTCTTGCCTAGGCCTCTTAGAAGGAGGGGGTTGGCTACCCCTGATCAGAGTAATTAAATCCTCAGCCATCTTGATCACTTGTTTTTTAGGCATAGGGGCCTGCACATGTGGCCCAGGCGTCGGCTTCTTAGATATAGATTTAGATTTTGGCCTTAGTTTTGAAGATGGCGTCAGTCTAATATACAAATCTGTAGGCCTGAGAACACCCTCAGAAGCCAGTGCCTGCACAGCAGCTCCAAACCCATCTAAGGTAGAGACATCCGCCAGTTCCATAATTGAAGCATCTCATGGCATACTGGACTCCGAATGGGTCTCAGTAGAGGCCTGCGAATCAGAAGTAGCGTGTTATCAGGGGCTGCGAAAGCACCTCACTGAGTACCGGCGAACTGGCTACTGGCTTTGGAGAAGCGTCGGTTTTGGACCTCGACAGTCTCTGTCTTTTTCTTTGCGTTTTTTTAGGTATTCCGGTAGTCAGATTGCTAACCGACATTTCTTTATAATTAAATCATGAGCCAAAATGTTTAGAAGCAAAACTATACAGACGTTTAATAGTGCGTTGATTAAATTTAGCACAAAACCGACAGCAAGGCACGTTGTGATCAGGGCCTAGGTAAGGAATACAATACAAATGAAAATCCTTATGAGGTATTTGCTTCCCACAAGTAATGCAATTATTAACTTTTACTGACATCGGTAAGGAACAAGAAAAAGTTTACCCAATGGGGTACTTAGCTTTTAGTTGAAGACTTCGGTTCTGAAACTCGAAAACAAAAATTTCAGGAGTCGGCCGACCGGCACTTGCAAACTGCTTCTGCTTCGGGCACCGTGCAGCAAGAAAGAGTGATGTAATGGCGTCGGCTGCATGTTTTGTACCTCTGACGACCTGACATCATGGAAGAAGGGACAGCAACTGACGCAGGACCCAAGAATTTGTTAATCAGGCCAACTGAGGGCAACCTGCCAGCAGATCACCCAAATGTAATGACTGCAACAGTGAAACATGAAGAACATCGAAAGCCTGACAGCTGGAACAACACAAGGAGTCATGGGATACACTTAAGCAAAACAGGCACCTATTATGGTGGTCCTTGTGGTGAAATATGCCCCCCCACACTGACATTTTCCTTTCTTGGGATGACATTTAACTCACGAATCCAAAAAGCCAAACAAACTGTCAAAAAACAAAAAAGCCAAGGGATACCGTTCCACCAAGCGTACAATAAAACTGTGATTCACTCGCTACCCAAATGCGATGTTGAATTAATTTGAAGCAACAATGGTTCGAGATTGTAACGTAAGAACTTTTATTATAAGCAAGCACTTTCGGAGAGATTCGTATCTCTCCTTCCTCAGACAAAAGTGAAACGTTCATTTGTTACAGCTTCCCCGTTAAATAGGGTACCAATCAGTCAATTAGCAAGCTACCATTTTAATTAAATTGAATGCCATACTAGTTTTTTTATATATATGTATTAAAATTGCTTAAAAACATAGTGTTTAAAAACCAACCTGCTCTGTTACCCCATCTTTATTATTTAAAAACATAACTGTTAAAACCATAATTTACACAAAACTCACAACTCTCTCGTTTACCTAATGTCAATGCTGTTTTTATACTATCCAATGCACATTTAAGGATTGTAACTATAAACCACTCGTAAAAAATATATATAAAAGAACCATGTGTAAGTTGTTATGATAACAATATTTTTTAGTCGGTTTCCGTTATACTAACGAAACCGTGCTTAAAGCGTCTCTGCCTTATTCCACATGCTGTACTTTTATCTATGGTTTGACCGCCAAAAACACTACTAAATGTTTTAACACATAGATAAATAAAACCATATTACTATATATGTATATGTGGCCATGATATGTTTAAATGCGTATAAATTGTGTTTTATTTCATTTCCTTATGTTTCATTTAAACAATCATATCAAGATAAAAATATTAAAATATTAGTGAATGTTTGTTATTGACCATCGCTAAGGTCCACCGCAGGCAGTCTTAAATACAAGTTGATAATCAAAAGTGTAATGATAATAATCAAGCACTTGTCAAAAGTGTTTGGGAAATCATGGACACATTAGCGTATAATTCTATAAACATGCTCTCCATACTATGACAAACCTACTAGAAACTATAATATCTATACAATAAAGTATGTTTAAGAATATAAAGCTAAATGACATTGTGTTACATTACATTGTTGTTCCCTAAAACAAAGAACTGTAAAAGCAGTTAACCACTTTATACACAACCTAAGCTCCACAGAATGAGACCTTATCTCTTAAGGGTCAAAAGCTTTAAAATACAGGTGAGCGATATCGCTTCGTTTAGACCTGGACATGTATGTGCAGCCGTCATTTAACTCAGTAAACAATACAATGAAAGAAAAAAAAAACTCCAACAGGGTACTTACCTGAAAACGTAGTATTCGTAACACCAGCAAAGGGAAGGGCATTCAGAATGACATACAAAAAACTGCATTCGGACTGGCAACAACAAAACTCTGACTTGGGCACATACATACATTACCTTTATGCCCTAAATTGATGCAGAGAGCTTACGGCGAATGTACTAGCAGGACGTTGGTCTACCCTTAGCAAAAGATCCCCGAGGTAAGGAACACTGCAACAGCGATATGGAAGGACATTTTGGGAGTATAATCTTGACCCTGTCTAGTCTGGTGCGACTTCCTGCTGGATGCTCTTTTTTGAATGACAAATGGAATATCTGCTTTTACCACCTCTGATGGAGTAGTACATCTGGAAGCAGCAGATTTACTTCTGGGAAAGCATGGGAAAAGAAAATTGAATTGCTTCAGATTTTTTTTTCCTTTTGACCATTTGCTCTGAGTGATGGCCATCCATGCAGTAGAACAGATGGATAAATGACCCCCTACTGATTCCAAAGGTGAGCAGTCAGGCTTGCCTGTCAGAAAAGGGCCCATGGTATTCCTGACTCTTCAGACCTGTCCTGCAGATGATGAAGCATTGTACAGGAAGAAGCATCTCTGGCCCTGTGTCCATTAGAAGGGCCACATCTCCTTGCTCCCCATCTGAAAGTGACTGAAACAGCAAATACTTGGATTTCCTAAACTAGACTGAATTAAACCCTCTTAGGTCCTACTGTAAAACCTCTATGGAATTTCCAATTTGACTGTGACAGCAGAAAATATCCTGCCATTCTTATCACACCTCTGCTCAGTCTCTTTCGCGGAAGTTCCAAACATTAATTACTCATTGTAGGGGGCATTTGCAAAGAACATAAAGCACTAGCATGATTGGATCTCATTGCAATGCCTGCTCCTGAAACCCTAGCTACTCAAATCGGCCGCATTGTGCATGAGATGCATAATGAGGTTGGTGATGCTAATCATCATGCTCAGGGAAATCAACAGTTGTTTTCCCAGACTCTTATGAAGGAGGTCTTCTCAGAGTGGCCAGTCTCTGATGTGCCAGATCCCTCTGAAAATGATTCATATGTGCACGTGTGGCATAATTCAAAGCTCCATGTGCTAAAATGCCCAAAACACCTGCTTCCCCAACCTGTTCACAGCCTAAATTCTTTACTGGTCTGATGGACAGTAGGTTTATCATCTGTCAGCTCCTTTTCTGTCAGCTCCTTTTCTGTAGCCACTGCTACAATGATGAAATTGACCAGCGGAGTCTTGGCCCAATGTCGTCTACCCTGGAAGGGGGGGGGCTTAGAATTTGATCTGGCTTCTGAGGGATCAATTTACAAGTGTCAGGTACCTGCCATGATCTCCTGTCAGATCAATTAGCTTCTCAAACACAAATTCAAGAATTTCATCAAAAGAGGCATCCTTTGGAGGGGACTGAAGGAACCCCTCTTGATACTCCAAGGTGGTGCCTAAAGTGAACAATTCCTACAGGGAATCAATCCTCCAACTTTTACGTGTCCTCTTTCTTGGAACACCTGTAGAGATTCAAGTGAAATACTGAAGTGTAAAGACACCAATAACCAAATGTTCATTTCAGTTGCTGCTCCAAGACCAATAAAGGACTCCCAGTCAATCAAATTCAACACTTCAATATCCAGTAAAATACACAAGCTTAAAAGGAATCCTTTAAGCTTGAATATTTTATTGGATATTAAAGTGTTGAATTTGATCAACTGGGAGTCCTTTACTGGCACTGGAGCAGCAACTGAAGTGAATATTTGGTTACATCTGTAGGGATGTTAACCAACTCCTCAGAGGATTCATCCTGTTGTGCAGCAGTAGCTTTGAGGTCTGAATGGGGGCACTGACCCATGAATGCATGCTGGGGCTGTGATACAAAGCAGGAGTTAAGGGGCACAACAGACCCTTAAAAAGCCAGTGTGCCATCTCTCATGGGAAAAGAAATGATCCTCTCCATAACATGAGCTGCCTTTTCACCCTCTAACCACATCCAAAGACATCATCTCAGTAAATGAATCTCCTACAGGTGGAACTGAAACAGGTGGTGCCGAAGATGGTATCCTGGAAATCAAGGAGAGAGGGATCACCATCAAAGACCTACGTCAAGATCTAAGTCACCAGCATTGGTAATGGCATCACATTAGACAGATGCGATAAAGATACTAAAGATACAGTATCGAGTCCTTGGCTCCAAGTCAATCCCAGATTCAAAATTATCTATGTAGAGTGCGCCAAAATGGACTCCTTGAATGCCAAGCCTGGAACCACTGTCAGCACAGGAATAGGACTCAAGTCCAGGATAGACTCAGAAGCCAGAGGTGTTTTAAATCATACTGGGAAAGGAGCTGGCAAGGGACATGCATCTTTAGAAAGGCTTGCATCATGCAATCCTATTTGCCTCAGATCTGCTCTTGTAAGACTGGTAGGACTGAGATAAAAAACAGGTGGAGGAGGAGATGGAATTTTGGATAACTTTTTCTTTCCAAAACTGTCCTTCTTAACAGCCTCTTAATTGACTTACGCAGTATATGTATCAGCTGAGAAAGCAGGGATGCCGATGGAGGTGCGTGTGCATGCAAGTGTCAACACCAAAACCAATTCTAATTTAGAAATCTTCAGAACAGGACTGTTCTGACTCTTCAGCTTATCTTTTACATGACTAAAGAGTCTTTGTATTGGTGCACGTTTGTCAAAGTTTTTTTTTTATTTTTGGTCCTGTCTTGACCAACTTTGATGGCAGTAAGCCCATGATTACAAGTTTATTTTGCACTCTGAAAGGGCTCTTATCTCAAGCATACTAAACACATCATGATAATCTTGTAGTGGGATTTGTAACCACATTTCTAACATTTTTTGAACCTTTTGTCCTTTGCCTTCTCCAAAGTTGTTGCAACTCAACCAACAAAGAGAAAATTCAATACCAGTTAGCTATGAAGAAAAGAAATCAAAGTCTGAAACTACTGAATAAAAAATTTCCTTTTGTTAGAGAAGCGTTAAGGAAGGTTGATGTCAATAAGAGAAAAAATACGTTTAGTAAAGTGGCATAATTAGAAAAAAATATACTTAAGGACAGAATATAAACTGCATTAGAAGTAATTCAGAAAAAAAATTATCAATATCCGCTAGAAATATCAAGGAGGGACTTCACTGTAGCCTGGGTGAAATCTACAGCAGTCTGTGACGGTGGAAAATGAAATCTGAGGTAATCTTACACAATGGGGCATGATGGAGAAAATGTTACTTCTAAAGACGCTTGAAGCTGGACCACTAGTTTTGCCAGTTAGAGCTGAAAAGTGGCTCAAACATGTTGGATTGAAATGTCAGAATGAACATGATCCCAGACTGAGAAGAAAAATCTGAATACTCCCACACACAGTTCACAAGTCTACAATCATCAAACTATGGAAAAATGTGAATGCCTGGAAGTTTGCAATTACTGGAGCCAAACACTTTGTAGATACCCTTGGGACAGCAGATAGCCCACAAAGTAAGCCAAAGAACTGATAATGCAACCAAAATACAAAAAAAAAATCAAACTTCTGAAACACTGGCCAATGAGAACGTGATGGTAGACATCATTTAAGTGTAGACTTACCAAGAAGGCTATTAAAGAGATAACAGCTAACAGGATCTGAAGGGATAACATTTTAAACTTTGGGACTTTGACAAAAAAGGTTGAGAAATGAGAGGTCTAGTACAGGCCTCCAGGTCCCTTCTCTCTTTGACACCTTAAAAATACTTGAATAAATCCCTTTGCTCATTAGGCAGACAAGTACTGGTTCTAGGACTCCCTGATACAACATCTGTTGCAGAATTGGAGTAAACCAGACTATCTGATTTACTGGACAGGAAGGAAGGAGTCCAATGCCAAGTGTACCCCTGATGAATGATATGCAGAACCCATTGGTCTAAAACAATCCAGTATCACAAAAGAAGGTGTAGATTTGGAGAAGGCAAGATTGCCAAGGTGCGCATTTGTGTGGAGGAAGCCTGAAAAGACAAGTGGTCATTTTGACGTTATGGACTGTCCTTGACTTTGAGAGGCTTTTTTCTTCCTTTTTGAAGCCTCTGTAGTTGCTTTTCAAAATCCTGTTTGTTGACATCTTACTGCTTGAAAAAGAAGTTATGTACTCACCATAACATTCCATCTGAGTAGCCGCATTTCCTAGCTACGGCTCTGAGCTCCATGCCCCCCCCACCCATAATGCCTCCAGTCTCCCTCCTCCCTTCAGATAGAGTTTGCTGCACAACATATAACAATTAACTGACCACACAAACTTATCCTTCAAGAGAAAAATACTACAAGACCCCTTACGTCCTGGCATAAGCAAGGATCACAACAGAAAAAGTCCAGAACAATGGACATATAGCATCCTGAAGGATAAGGTCAGGGGGAAGGAAGGGGGGACGGATGAAGACAAATGAAGTAGAACTACTCAGGTGGAATGTTATGGTGAGTACATAACTACTTGATCTGAAGTAGTTTACTTAATTTGATCTTCAACCTGTGGGACAGAGTCCCCAGCTACCTAATCCTTGGAGACCCTCATGGAAGGATATTCCAGAGCACCGCAGAGCCAAAGGATGCTCTACTCCTAGAAACCAGATCCAGCTTATAGTGAGAAATAAAGGTGTGAGATGAGGCCCAAGTAGCAGCTGAACAAATATCACCCAAGGAGACCCTAGACCAAAAGGCCGCAGACGTAGCCATGGATCGGGTTGAATGAGCATTCACTTTTCCTGAAAGAGACAAATCTCTAGCAGAGTAAACCCAGGCAATGCATACAGAAATCCAGCAAGCAATAGTTACTTTTGAAACAGGTTTGCCTAAAAAGGGCTTGGCGTAGGATGCCTATCAGACTTGCAGAAGGACTTTGTTCTATGTAAATAAAATCTCAACTGCCTGTGAACATCTAAAGAATTTAATTTGTGTTCCCCTTTGTTCTGATAGTTCAGAAAAAATACTGGCAAATTAATAGTCTGACTGATATTAACCTCTGAGGCTACCTTAGGGAGAAAGGACGGATTAGTATGTAGCAAGGCTCTATCCTTGTGAAAGATCATATAAGGAAGTACAGTTTTGTACCTACCATAAACGTAGATGTTAGAGTGTAAACACTGCTGCAGTCATTACACTTGAGTTATCCTTCAGTCAGGCGGTCCCGCAGTCGGCCAGAGTTCCAAAGTCTTGGTCTGGCATCGGTTGCTGTTGCCTCCTCCCTGACGTCAGTGCGACAGGGGTATATAAGATGCAGCCGACGCCATTTTCTTCAGTTTTTCTTGCCCCAGATGTCAAGTGCCCCCAAATAGGTAGGCAATTCAAATTGCTAGTAAAAAATACAAAAGAAAAGCAAACAACCATTTTTAGTTACCAGCAAATACTCTCCATAGGTAATAAAGGGTAGATGCCCTAGGTAAATACCAGAAAGTAGAGGGGAAGGAGGGAGGGTAACCCAGACTGCAGCAGTGCTTACACTCAAACATCTACATCTATGGTAGGTACAAAATTGTACTATGTTCATTGTGTTACACTTTGGTGGAATCCCAAAGCTGAGGTAGGGAGGCTGGATCTATAAGGCATTAGGGGTAGCTATAAGGCCCTGCAATACAGCAGTGGCAAAGCCAGCTCTGGATTTGGAGTATAAAGGCAAATGGTAATGTTTGGTGAAGGTATGCACAGAACTCCATGTTGCTGCTTCCAAAAATATCCTTGGTAGGTACTCCTCTGAGGTAGGCAGTTGAAGTGGCTGTTGCCCTGGTGGAGTGAGATCTAATGCTGCTAGATACAGGTTTCCCATGGTGGGTATAGCAGAAACGTATACAGTGTCCTATCCATTTTGAAATAGTCTGCTTTGAAATGGCTTTTCCCTGTGCTCCTGCAGCGTATGCTACCAATAATTGCTCAGATTTTCTGAAAGCTTTAGTTTTGTCCAAGTAGAAGCGTAACTGTCTGTGAATGTCCAAAGAATGTAGTAGTCTCTCCCCTTTGTTCTGTGGTTTTGGATAAAACGTTGGCAAGTGAATAGATTGGTTTAGGGCCACACTTGATACCACCTTTGGCATAAACGTAGGGTTAGTTCTTAAAGACACCCTGTCCTGGTGGAAGATGAGGAAAGGTTCCACTGCCATTAGTGCCTGTAATTCTGAAACTCTTCGTGCTGATGTTATTGCCAGTAGCAGAGCAGTTTTCCAAGAGATGTATTTTAATTCTGCTGTGTTAGCTGGCTCAAAAGGAGGTAAAGTTAATTTTTCCAAAACAAAGTTGAGGTCCCAAGTTGGTGTAGGTGCTCTACGGGGTGGTCTTATGTTTTTAGCCCCTCGGAGGTATTGTTTGAGCAAAGGATTAGAAGAAATTGGTGGATCCGTGTTGTAATGCGCAGAGATAGCTGAGGCGTGGATCTTGATGGATGAAAAAGAGAGGACCTTGTCTAGCATCTCAGTTAAGTATTGCAGTATCTGAGGAATGTTTGGGACTAGAGGGTCAAGTCTGTGCGCTTGGCTCCAGGCACAGAATCTCTTCCATTTATCCGAGTATGCTTTCCTGGTGCTAGGCCTTCTGGCCTCCAGAATGACATCCATAACAGCTTTGGAGAAAGGCACTGCTTGCTTGACTAAGGAATTTTCTATGCAGCTAGATTGAAGGTCTTTATCTGGCTGTGAAGTATCTGATTGTTGTGCTGTGTCAGCAACCGTGGGATTTGAGGCAAAATCCAGGGTGGTTCTTGTGCTAAGTTCTTTAAGATTGGGTACCAGTGCTGGTGTGGCCAGTCTGGTGCAATCAAGATCATTTTTGGCTCTTCCTGTCTGGCTTTTATGAGTACCTTTGGAAGGAGAGGTAAAGGAGGGAAAGCGTACACTTGTAGTTTTTTCCAGCTGAATGAGAGGGCATCCACTTTCCATGCTTGTGGATGGTAGCTCCTTGTGCAGAATTTCTGTAATTGGCAGTTCTTTGGGGAAGCAAACAGATCTATGTCCGGGCTCCACCATTTTTGTGTTATCATTCTGAATATTTGTGGGTTCAGTACCCATTCGTGTGGGTCCATAATGTTTCTGCTTAGGTCGTCTGTCAGTGTGTTTTTCTCTCCTGGCAGGAATTGTGCTTGCAGAGGAACTTGGTAGTTTAGAGCGGTGTTCCACAAGGTCATGGCTTGTCTGCAGAGGGGGTAGGAGTGTCTGCCCCCTTGCTTGTTTATGTACCACATAACTGTGGTGTTGTCTGTCTTTAGTAGTAATTGTCCTGGATGCAGTAGGGCCTTGAAAGCTATAATAGCATTTTGTACAGCTAGCATCTCTTTTTGATTGATGTGGAGATGTCTTTGCTCTGTGGGCCACTCGCCCTGGATACATTTTCCTGCCATGTGTGCTCCCCAGGCTTAATCTGATGCATCTGTTGTCAGTGTCTGCCTGGCTGTGGGTTGAGTGAAATGCTGTCCCTTGCTGAGGTGACAAGCTTGTGCCCACCATCGAAACTCCTGTTGTAGGCAAGGAATTAGTGGTATAACTGTTTCCAAACTTTGACAGTGTTGAGACCATACGCTCTTTAGGTACCATTGTAGTTTCCTCATATGCAGTCTGGCATATGGTATTAGTAGTACACAAGATGCCATGTAGCCCAAGACCTGCAGAATTTTTCTTGCAGGGAGTTGGGTCTTTGTTGTCATTAATTGAAAATATTGAGTCAGTTGTCCTTGCTTGTCTGGCGTGAGATAAGCCATCTGGGTCGTTGTGTTCAAGCTGGCACCCAGAAATATTATCTGTTGTGAGGGCACTAGTTTTGATTTATTTTTGTTTACTGTGTACCCCAGGCAACTTAACTTTTTTACGTACTCCAGATGATTTAGTAGAATGTCCTTGCTCTCTGCTTGAATCAGGCAGTCGTCCAGGTATGGATAAATTTGAATTCCTTTTTGCCTGCAAAATGCAATTACTGGTGCCAGGCACTTTGGCTTATCTACTGTGCCCAGGGTCTTCACAAAGGGCAGTGCAGAAAATTGATAGTGCATTGAACCAGCTAGAAATCTGAGGTATCTTCTGCAGTTTTGTCTGATAGGGACATGCAGGTATGCCTCTGAGGTCCAAAGTCACGAGCCAAGCTTTCTTGCCCAGCATGGGAAAAAGCTGCTGTAGTGTCAACATCTTGAATTTTGGAACATCCAGGTAAGTGTTTAGTGTAGAAAGGTCCAGAATGGGTCACCAGGCTTTGTCCTTTCTGGGAACCAGAAAGAGTCTTGAGTAAAATCCTTGTCCTTGTTCCTGTGGTGGTACATTTTGAATAGCTCTCATGTCCATGAGTGCTGTAATTTGTTTTTGAGCCTCTGCCCATTGATTTGGTGGCAGGTTTGGCATTCCTTTTAGCCTTGGCAGGGTGTGAAAATGGAACCTGTAACCTTGAGATACAATGTTGAGAACCCATTTGTCTTTGGTGATGCAATGCCAGTTGCGATAGAAAAGTGCCAGTTTTCCTCCTAAGGGGGCTGCCAAGAGAGAGCCGTTTGGCAGCTGTAGTGGAAAGTCATTGAGGCTGTTTTTATAAGGTTGAGGCCTGTCTTCCCCTTCTTTCTGGCCTGGTGTGCCCCACTGTCGAGGCCTGTAAAGGCCTTGTGTCTGACCTCTACCTCTTGGACGGCTGTATCTGCCTCTTTGAGGTCTATCTGTGACTGGAAAGGACCAATTCTTTGTTGGCCAATTTCTGCTAAAACGAGGAGGCTGAACCTGTAAGAAATCTTTCACCGTTTGCATAGATTTTGCCTTATCCTCCATCTTCTGTAATACCTCCTCTGCCTGAACTCCAAACAGCACATCCCGCTGCAAAGGTGCATCCAATAATTTGACCTTAACATGATCTGGTAAAGTACAGTTTTGTACCTACCATAAATGTAGATGTCCGAACTGGATAGCATCTGCAGTCATAACAAATGGGTTGTCCTGTCGTCAGGCAGCCCTTGATCAGCCGATTCCAAAGTCTGGGTCCGGCTTGCTGATGTCGCACTTCACCGGCGTCATCTCTGCTGGTCTTGGTATAAAGGCACCAGCCGACGCCATTTTCCTCAGTGTTTCTTGCCCCAGATGCCAGTTGCCCTCTTGGAAGGCTAAATTTTGGATAAATGCCAATGTTTCCAAAAAAGTAGAAGGCAAACACAAAAATAAGCATGTATGTACATATATACAAACAAATACACCATAAGAGACTCCCCCCCCCCCCAGCTAGCTATTATGAGGGTAAATACCCTAGGAGTACCACAGAGGGAAGGAGGGTGGGTAATCCTGACTGCAGATGCTATCCAGTTCGGACATCTACATTTATGGTAGGTACAAAACTGTACTATGTCCTTCATGGATGCATCTGCAGTCATAACAAATGGGTAGAATACCATAGCCAAACTAGGGGTGGAGGAAGAAAAATTATGGTGTAGTTAGGATCCCTTGCAGTACAGCAGTGGCAAACCCTGCTCGGGATCTAGAGTATAGAGGTAAATTATAATGCTTGGCAAATGTATGCACGGAGGTCCAAGTAGCCGCCTCAATAATGTCCTTGGTTGCCACTCCTCGTAAGAAAGCTGTGGCAGTGGCTGTAGCCCTTGTAGAATGAGGTCTTATGTTCTGTGGAATTGGTTTTCCATGGTAGGAGTAAAGTACAGTTTTGTACCTACCATAAATGTAGATGTCCGAATTGGATAGCATCTGCAGTCATAACAACTGGGTTGTCCTGTCGTCAGGCAGCCCTACAGTCGGCTGGATTCCAAAGTCCGGGTCCGGCTTCGGCTGATGTCGCACTTCACCCGACGTCATCTCTGTTGGACTTCGGGTATAAAGGCATCAGCCGACGCCATTTTCTTCAGTGTTTCTTGCCCCAGATGCCAGAAGCCCTATAGAAGGCTAAAAATTTTGGATAGATGCCAATGTTTCCAAAAGATAGAGGTAAACACAAAAATAAGCATGTATGTACATAAATACAAACAAATACACCATGAAAGAAATCCCCACTAGCTAGCTATTAGAAGGGTAAACACCCTAGGAGTACCACAGAGGGAAGGAGGGAGGGTAATCCTGACTGCAGATGCTATCCATTCGGACATCTACATTTATGGTAGGTACAAAACTGTACTATGTCCTTCATGGATGCATCTGCAGTCATAACAACTGGGTAGAATACCATAGCCAACTAGGGGAGGAGGAGGATAAAAGTAGATTATGGTGTGTTTAGGATCCCTTGCAGAACAGCAGTGGCAAACCCTGCTCGGGATCTGGAATATAGAGGTAAATTATAATGCTTGGCAAATGTATGCACGGAGGTCCAAGTAGCCGCCTCAATAATGTCTTTGGTAGCCACTCCTCGTAAGAAGGCTGTGGTAGTGGCTGTTGCCCTTGTAGAATGAGGTCTTATGTTCTGTGGAATTGGTTTTCCATGGAAGGAGTAACAGAATCGTATGCAATTTCCTATCCATTTGGAGATTATCTGCTTGGAAATAGCTTTTCCTTCCCTTCCTGTTGCATAGGCTACGAAAAGTTGGTCAGTCTTTCTGCTATTTTTTGTTCTGTCCAAGTAGTAGCGTAGCTGTCTATGTACATCCAAGGTATGCAGTATTCTTTCCCCTCTGTTTTGTGGGTTGGGAAAGAAGGTAGGTAGGTGGATTGCTTGGTTTAAAGACACTCTGGATACCACCTTAGGCATAAATGTAGGATTAGTCCTCATGGACACTCTATCTTGGTGGAAGATTAGAAAGGGTTGCACTGCCATTAAGGCCTGTAGTTCTGAAACCCTCCTTGCTGAAGTAATTGCCAGTAGGAAAGCAGTTTTCCATGACAGGTGTTGTAGGTCTGCTGTTGCTGCTGGTTCAAAAGGTGATAGTGTCAATTTTTCTAGCACAAAGTTCAAGTCCCAAGCTGGCAATGGTGGTTTCCTTGGAGGTTTTACATTCTTGATTCCTCTGAGGAACTGCCTGAGCAAAGGGTGTGAAAAAACAGATGGATCAAAGCTGTATTCTGCTGAAATAGCTGATGCATGAATCTTGATGGAGGAGTAGGACAGGCCTGAATGAAGTAGTTCGCCAGATACTCCAGGATGTTAGGCATAGCTATGTTTGATACATCTTTTCCTCTTTCAGAACTCCAAATGACAAACCTTTTCCATTTCCCAGCATAATTCCTTCTAGTTGAAGGCCTGCGTGCTTCAAGAATAATGTCTTTAACTCTTTGTGAAAGTTCTGTATTAGCAGCTGCTATGTGATGTTCCATGCAGTCAGTTGCAGCGTTTTAGGTTTGGATGCATGGTGCTGAAATTGTTCTGAGTTAGCATCAAAGGCATCAGGGTATTGGCCACATATTGTTCGAGACATGCTCCTCAGCAGTGGGTACCAATGCTGTCTTGGCCAGTTTGGAGCTATCAGGATTATCCTTGGACGTTCCTCCTTGATTTTTAGTAGTACTTTGTGTATCAAGGGAAGAGGTGGGAATGCATATGCTGTTAGGCCTTTCCAGCTGAAGGAGAGCGAGTCCACTTTCCATGCTAGTGGGTGGAATGTCCTTGTGCAGAATTTTTGAGCTGGTGATTGAAAGGTGATGCGAATAGATCTATCTGAGGCATTCCCCATTTCTTGAGATGGTCTTGAAGATATCCGGTGCAGCTGCCATTCGTGGGCATCCGATGTGGTCCTGCTTAACATATCTGCTAGAGTTTTCTTTTCCTGGCACAAATATTGCCTGTAACTGGATGTTGTAGCTGAGTGCCAGGGTCCACAGCTCCAAAGTCATTCTGCATAGGGGTAAGAATGAGTGCCTCCCTGTTTGTTGATGTACCACATGACTGTGGTGTTGTCTGTCCTTATCATCAAGTGGTCCTCCTTGAGAAATGGTCTGAACTTTTGGATTGCCAGTTTTACTGCCAGCATTTCTTTTAGGTTGATGTGCAGGTGAAGTTGGTCCTGTGTCCACAATCCTTGTATGCATTTGTCCAGCATATGCGCCCCCATCCTAGGTCTGAAGCATCTGTTGTGATGGTCTGGCTTGCTTGACCCTTGCGAAAGGGCAGGCCTGGGTTTGACTGGCATGCCTGAGCCCACCATAGGAACTCCTGTTTTAAGCATGGTATTAGTGGGATTTCCGTTTCTAGGCTGTGTCTGTGTTGGGACCATAAATTCTTTAGGTACCACTGTAGTTTTCTCATATGTAGTCTGGCAAATGGAACCAAGATTATGCATGATGCCATGAAACCCAAGGCCTGCAGTACCTTTCTTGCTGTTAACTTGTTCAGTTTTGTTAGTGCCAAGAAGTAAAGAGGGAGTTCTTTTTGTTTTTCTGTAGTTAGGAATGCCATTTGTCTTACTGTGACCAATTCCGCTCCCAGGAAAGTCCTTGTCTGGGATGGTATCAGTCTTGGCTTTTGTAAATTGACTGTGTATCCCAGTGCTTGAAGCAAGTAAATGACCCTTTGTAAATCTGTTGTCAGCTTGCTTTTGTTGTCTCCTTGTATCAGGCAGTCGTCCAGGTATGGATAAATTTGAATTCCCTGTAGTCTGCAATGGGCGATTACTGATGCCAGGCATTTTGTGAATACTCTGGGCGCAGTAGATAAGCCAAAGGGCAATGCTGAGAATTGATAGTGCTCTGATCCTGCAAGAAATCTGAGGTATCTTCTGCAGATTGGTCGAATGGGGACGTGCAGGTATGCCTCCTTGAGATCTAGAGTTACCAGCCAACACTCCTTGCCCAGCATGGGAAGAAGTTGCTGTAGGGTCAGCATTTTGAATTTTGGGACAATGATGTAAGTATTCAGGGTGGACAGGTCTAGAATTGGTCTCCAACTTTTTTCCTTTCTTGGAACTAGGAATAGTCTGGAGTAGAACCCCTTTCCTTGCTCTGCTGTTGGCACTTTCTCCACAGCTCTTATGTTTGCTAACTCCATTATCTGTTGTAGAGCCTCTGTCTTTTGATTTGGAGGTAGATTTGGCATTCTTCTTTTGTCTGGTAAAGTGTGGAAGTGGAACCGGTAACCTTGATCTATGGTTCGTAAAATCCACTTGTCCTTTGTTATGTGGTGCCAGTTTTTTGAAAATAAGGTTAGCTTTCCGCCTAGAGGAGCTGCTATTTGTTCCCTGGTAGGCGGGTTTAGGATTAAGTCACTGTGGCTGTGTTGATGTAGTGGCAGGTGTTGAGTCTGTGCCTCTGTTGTTACCTTGCCACTGTCGTCCTCTGTAGGCACCTCCTCTGGATTGGTTTCTGCCTCTGGAACGTCTATTCCTGCCCCTTTGAGGTCTTGTGGAGTCAGGAAAGGACCAATTTTTGGCAGGCCAGTTCCTGCTAAACCTTCCGGGTTGAACCTGCAAGAAATTTTTAACTGTCTGGACTGATTTTGCCTTTTCTTCCATTTTCTTCATAACCTGCTGGGCAGGTGTACCAAACAAACTTGTTTTATCCATAGGAGCATCTAGCAATTTAGATTTAACATGATCCGGTAAAGCTTGCTCCTTTAGCCATGCATGCCTTCTAATTACAGTGCCAGTCATGGCTGATCTAAATGAAGCCTCCAGTGCATCATAGCCACATTTTAAAGAGTGGTTACTAACTTGCTGTATGTTATTTACCATTTCTAATACATATTTCTTATCAAGAGATTCATCAGTGGTTAGCTTTTTAGTTAACTGATCAAGCATAAACTCTTGGTATTGTATCATGTGAAACTGACAGTTTAAAGCTCTAGCTGAGAGAGTGGCTGAAGTGTAAACCTTTTTACCCCATCTGTCTAATGACCTTGCTTCCCTTTCAGAAGGAACAGGGTTTTAGCTATGGTCATGGGCTACTGCCTTGGGACCCTGGGAAATAGTTTCGGGGTCTGCAAGAGGGCCTTGTAAAGGTGGTGATGAGTATCTGGCACCCTGTAAAATCTGTCTGGTTTGGCAGGGGCTGGGGGTAAAGAATCTGGAGCGGAGCAGACATCATTGAAAGCATCATCTACCACAGAGAGAACAGGAGGAATAGCTAAGGGCCTGTGCTGTGGAAGGTGCAAAAAGGTCCTAAGTCTTTTCCTGGAGTCTGAAAAATCCTGTTGCTGCCATTGGAACTGTTCACATGGCATGCAAGGTTTCCCCAAAGGAGAATTCTTCTGGTGGGGAAGCAGCTGGAATGGATTCTTCAGCATCAGAATCTTCAAAATTGGAGAAAGGAGCCTCTGGCTGGTCAGTTATGTCTGATTCATCAGCAGAATCATCAGAGGACACTGGCTCATGGGGCTCTGCCCTAGGTCTCTTCTCTGGGGGCTGAGAGGCCCTGTCTGGGTGAGATTGAGATCCTCTAATTAATGAAATTAAATCTTCTGCCAAAGTAAGCATTTGAGAACTGGAAGAGGGCCTGGTTGAGGGGTTTAACAGGCACTGTTTTAGTAGTCTTGGCTGCTTTAGCCCTGGCGAAGGCCTTAATGGACATGGCTGCTGGAGGCCTAGCAGCACCACGTGCTGGGGTAGAGACATCCAAGGGAATGGTGTCTGATAAGTCAGTGGTAAGCACCGTAGTGGGTAAAATTTCTGAGGCCGATTCAAGAGTGTTAGCAGGGACCTCAGTTGTAGAGGTAGATTCAGCTGTATTTTCATCAGTTTTCGGTTTCGCGAAACCGAGACACTCATGTTTGCTTAACCATGGTTTCGGCGAAACCACGGACCGCGATGTCGGTCTTTTTCTTTGCGTTTTGGCAGAATGCGAGTCGGAGGATCCGACGGCATAATGTACGCAAAATCAAAACCGAAAAACTGTTCTGCAAACTCCGACCGGCGTCTAAGCGTTCGTCGGTTGAAAGAAGCACAGGCCGAACAGGCTGCTACGTCGTGGGCTGGGCCTAAGCAAGGCAGGCAGTAAGAGTGGAAATCTTTATGAGGTATTTGTTTCCCACAGGTTAAACAATTATTAACTTTTTCTGACATCGGCTGAGGCAAGAGAGAGTCCCCAACGGGGTACTTAGCTTTAGAAGTCTTCGAAGTAGTATTCGGTAGAAGTAATCTCTGGATCCGACCGACCGGCACTTGCGAACAGCTTCTGCTTCGGGCGCCACGCGGCAAGAAAGACTGAAGAAAATGGCGTCGGCTGATGCCTTTATACCCGAAGTCCAACAGAGATGACGTCGGGTGAAGTGCGACATCAGCCGAAGCCGGACCCGGACTTTGGAATCCGGCCGACTGTAGGGCTGCCTGACGACAGGACAACCCAGTTGTTATGACTGCAGATGCATCCATGAAGGACATCAGAATCTTATGCAATTTCCTATCCATTTGGAGATTGTCTGTTTGGAAATTGCTTTTCCTTCCCTTCCCGTTGCATAGGCTACTAAAAGCTGGTCAGTTTTTCTGTTACTTTTGGTTCTGTCCAGGTAGTAGCGTAACTGCCTATGTACATCCAAGGTATGCAGCAGTCTTTCCCCCCTGTTCTGTGGATTGGGAAAGAAGGTAGTTAGGTGGATTGCCTGGTTTAAAGACACTCTGGATACCACCTTAGGCATAAATGTAGGATTAGTTCCCATGGACACCCTATCTTGATGGAAGATTAGGAAGGGTTGCACTGCCATTAAGGCCTGTAGTTCCGAAACCCTCCTTGCTGAGGCAATTGCCAGTAGGAAAGCAGTTTTCCATGACAGGTGTTACAGATCTGCTGTTGCTGCTGGTTCAAACGGAGGGAGTGTCAACTTTTCTAGCACAAAGTTCAAGTCCCATGCTGGTAATGGTGGTTTCCTAGGAGGTTTTACATTCTTGATCCCTCTGAGGAACTGCCTGAGTAGAGGATGCGAAAAGACAGGTGGATCGAAGCTGTATTCTGCTGAAATAGCTGATGCATGTATCTTGATGGAGGAATAGGACAGGCCTGTATGTAGAAGCTCTGCCAAGTACTCCAGAATGTTAGCAATATCTATGTTCGACGCATCTTTTCCTCTTTCAGTACTCCAAATGACAAACCTTTTCCATTTTCCTGCATAGTTCCTTCTTGTTGAAGGTCTGCGGGCTTCAAGGATAATGTCTTTAACCCTTTGGGAAAGGTCTGGGTTAGTTGCTGCTATGTGATGTTCCAGGCAGTCAGTTGCAAGGTTTTTAGGTTTGGATGTATGATGTTGTAGTTGTTCTGAGTCAACATCAAAGGCATCAGGGTATTGACCACATTCTCTCGAGACATGCTCCTTAGCAATGGGTACCAGTGTTGTCTTGGCCAATTCGGAGCTATCAGGATTATCCTTGGACGTTCCTCTTTGATTTTCAGTAGTACCTTGTGCATCAAGGGAAGAGGTGGAAATGCATATGCTGTCAGGCCTTTCCAGCTGAAGGATAGAGAGTCCACCTTCCATGCAAGTGGGTGGAATGTCCTTGTGCAGAATTTTTTGAGCTGGTGATTGAGTGGGGATGCGAATAGATCTACTTGTGGCATTCCCCATTTCTTTGTGATGGCCTTGAAGATGTCTGGGTGTAGCATCCATTCGTGAGCATCCAAGGTGGTTCTGCTTAACATGTCTGCTAGGGTGTTCTCTTTTCCCGGCACAAATATTGCCTGTAACTGGATGTTGTAGCCGAGAGCCAGATTCCAAAGGTCCAAAGTCATTCTGCATAGGGGGTATGAATGAGTGCCTCCCTGTTTGTTGATGTACCACATGACTGTGGTGTTGTCTGTCCTTATCATCAGATGGCCTTCTTTGAGGAATGGTCTGAATTTTTGGATTGCCAGTTTTACTGCCAGCATTTCTTTTTGGTTTATGTGCAGGTGCAGCTGGTCTTGAGTCCACAATCCTTGTATGCATTTGTCCAGCATGTGCGCCCCCCAATCCTAGGTCTGAGGCGTCCGTTGTGATGGTTTGGCTTGCTCGAAAGTTGTGGAAGGATAAGCCTGGGTTTGACTGGCATGCTTGTGCCCACCATAGGAACTCCTGTTTTAGGCATGGGATTAGTGGGATTTCTGTTTCTAAGCTGTGCCTGTGCTGAGACCATAAATTCTTTAGGTACCACTGTAGCTTTCTCATATGCAGTCTGGCATGTGGGACCAAGATTATACATGATGCCATGAAACCCAAGGCCTGCAGAACTTTTCTTGCTGTTAGTTTGTTCTGCTTTGTTAATGCCAAGAAGTAAAGAGGGAGTTCTTTTTGTTTTTCTGCAGTTAGGAATGCCATTTGTTTTACTGTGTCCAATTCGCCCAAGAATGTTCTTGTTTGGGATGGTATCAGCCTTGACTTTTGTAAATTGACTGTGTATCCCAGGGCTTGTAGCAAGTAAATGACCCTTTGTAAATCTGTTGTCATCTTGCTTTTGTTGTCCGCTTGTAACAGGCAGTCGTCCAGGTATGGATAAATTTGGATTCCCTGTAGTCTGCAGTGAGCGATTACTGATGCCAGGCATTTTGTGAATACTCTGGTTGCAGTAGATAAGCCAAAGGGCAATGCTGAGAATTGATAATGCTCTGATCCTGCAAGAAATCTGAGGTATCTTCTGCAATTTGGTCGAATGGGGACGTGCAGGTATGCCTCCTTGAGATCTAGAGTTACCAGCCAACACTCCTTGCCCAGCATGGGAAGAAGTTGCTGTAGGGTCAGCATTTTGAATTTTGGGACAATGATGTATGTGTTTAAGACGGACAGGTCGAGAATAGGTCTCCAACTTTTCTCTTTTCTTGGTACTAGGAAGAGTCTGGAGTAGAATCCTTTGCCCTGTTCTGTTATTGGTACTCTTTCCACAGCTCTCATCTTTGTTAATTTCGCTATCTGCTGTAGAGCTTCAATTTTTTGATTTGGAGTTAGGTTTGGCATTCCTCTTTTTACTGGTAAGGTGTGGAAGTGGAACCGGTAGCCTTGGTCTATGGTTTGCAAAATCCACTTGTCTTTTGTGATATAGTGCCAATTTTTTGAAAATAAGGCTAACTTTCCGCCTAAAGGTGCTGCTCCATTTTCTTCATAACTTGCTGGGCAGGTGTACCAAATAGACTGGCCTTATCCATAGGAGCATCTAACAGCTTTGCTTTAACATGATCCGGTAAGACCTGTTCTTTCAACCATGCATGCCTTCTTATCACTGTGCCAGTCATGGCTGATCTAAATGAAGCCTCCAGTGCATCATAGCCACATTTTAAGGAATGGTTACTAACCTGTTGGATGTTATTCACCATTTCTAATACATATTTCTTATCTAAGGATTCATCAGAGGACAGTTTTTTAGTTAACTGATCAAGCATAAACTCTTGGTATTGGATCATATGAAACTGACAGTTTAAAGCTCTAGCTGAGAGAGTAGCAGAGGTGTAAACTTTTTCCCCATCTCTACGGACCTGGATTCCCTTTAGAAGGAATAGGGTTTTTGCTGTGGTCGAGGCTACTGCCTTAGGCCCCTGGGATATAGTTTGGGATCTGCAAGTGGGGCCTTGTATAGGTGGTGATGAGTGTCTGGCACCCTGTAAAATCTATCTGGTTTGGCAGGGGCTGGAGGTAAAGAATCAGGAGCAGTGCAAACATCATTAAATGCATCATCCACAACAGGCAGTACAGGAGGTATAGCTAAGGGCCTATGTTGTGGTAAGTGCAGAAAAGTCCTAAGCCTTTTTCTTGAATCTGAGAAATCTTGTCCCTGCCATTGGAATTGTTCTCTCATGGCATGTAAAGTTTCCCCAAAGGAAAATTCCTCTGGTGGAGAGGCAGCTGGAATGGATTCTTCAGCATCGGAATCTTCATAAGTAGAAAAAGGGGCCTCTGGCTGGTCTGTAATGTCTGAGTCATCCAGAATCATCAGAGGACACTGGCTCGGGGGGGCTCTGCTCTAGGTCTCTTTTCTGGGGGCTGAGAGGCCCTGTCTGGGTGAGATTGGGATCCCCTAATTAAGGATATTAAATCTTCTGCCAGAGTAAGCATTTGTGAACTTGAAGTGGGCCTGTGTGAGGGGGGCTTAACAGGCACTAATTTAGCAGATTTGGCTGCTTTAGCCCTGGCAAAGGCCTTAATAGACATGGCTGCAGGAGGCCTAGCAGCACCACGTGCTGGGGTAGAGACATCCAAAGGGATGGTGTCTGATAAATCACTAGGAACCACAGTTGTAGGCAAAATTTCTGAGGCCGATTCAACTAAGGTAGCAGGAGCCTCAGTAGTAGTCATGAATTCGGCTGAAGATTGACCGGTTTTCTCGGTTTCGGCCGAAACCGAGACACTCGCTTGATTAACCGTGGTTTCGAAGCCGGCCGGACCGCGAGTGTCGGTCTTTTTCTTTGCGTTTTTTAACAATTTGGGTAGTCGGAGGATCCGACTGCATAATGTACGCAAAATCTGATCCGAAAAACTGTTCAGCAAACTCCGACCGACGCCTAAGCGTTACGATTGAAGGAAGCACAGGCCGAACAGGCTGCTACGTCGTGGTCTGGGCCTAAGCAAGGCAGACAGTAAGAGTGGAAATCTTTATGAGGTATTTGTTTCCCACAAGTTAAACAGTTATTCACTTTTTCTGACATCGGCTGAGGCAAGAAAGAGTCCCCAACGGGGTACTTAGCTTTTAGAAGTCTTGGTAGTATTCGGTAGTAGTAATCTCTGGATCTGACCGACCGGCACTTGCGAACAGCTTCTGCTTCGGGCACCACGTGGCAAGAAAGACTGAGGAAAATGGCGTCGGCTGATGCCTTTATACCCGAAGACCAGCAGAGATGACGTCGGGTGAAGTGCGACATCAGCGGCCGGACCCAGACTTTGGAATCCGGCCGACCGAAGGGCTGCCTGACGACAGGACAACCCATTTGTTATGACTGCAGATGCATCCATGAAGGACATCGTATGTTCTTTTAACCAAGCATGCCTTCTAATGACAGAGCCTGTAACTGCTGCTCTACAGGAGGCCTCTAAGGAATCAAACCCACATTGCAAAGTACGTTTTCCCACTTGTTCAGCTGCATGCAATAAATCCTGTATTTCTTTTAAGTTAGGAGGATCTGAATCTGGAAGCATCTTTTGTTTCAACTGAGACATCAAAAATTGCTGATATTTTAGCATGTGAAACTGGCAATTCAAGGCTCTCATTGCTAAAGTTGCAGACGTATATACCTTCTTTCCCCATCTGTCTAATGCTCTGGAATCTATGTCAGAGGGAACTGGGGTTTTTTGCTGATGAGGCCTTAATCCCTTTGGGTCCCTGAGAAATAGTTTCAGGGTCAGCAACTGGGCTTTTGTACAGAAATTTGTGAGAGTCAGGGACTCTGTAATATCTATCAGGTTTAACTGGGTCTGGGGGTAAGGAGTCAGGGTTCAAACTGGATTTAGTGTACACATCATCCACAATGTCTAAAACTGACGGGATAGCAAGGGGTCTTGTGTTGAGGCAATAAAAGGAAGTCTCTAAGCCTTTTCTTGGATTCTGAGTAATCCTGGCCTTCCCAATGGAAATGCTCCCTCGTGGTATGCAAGGTCTCCCCAAAGGAGTAATCCTTGGGCGGAGAGGCTGATGGAATTGATTCCTCAGCATCAGAATCCTCATAAGGGGTAAAGAATATCCTAGGTCCGAGGAAGAGTCTGAGGAAATGGACACCTGGTCAGAAGATTCATAGCCTGGCATCCTGTCTGGGTCTTTTATCAGGAGGGGGGTGGGACCCCCTAATCAGGGTGATTAGGTCCTCGGCCATATTTAGCATTTCTTACTTAGGCATGGAAGCCTGTCCTGGAGAGAGTTGTGTCTGTTTCTTTGCTTTTAAGAGGGGCTTAGACTTAACAGAGGGTTTAATGGTTAACTGGGTAGGTCTGAAAAAGTACAGTTTTGTACCTACCATAAATGTAGATGTCCGATAGGTATGCATCTACAGTCATAACAAATGGGTTGTCCTGCCTCAGGCAGCCCTTCGGTCGGCCGGATTCCAAAGTCTGGGTCTGGCCTCGGCTGATGTCGCACTTCACCCGACGTCATAGCTGCTGGGGTATAAAGGCATCAGCCGACGCCATTTTCCTCAGTGTTTCTTGCCCCAGATGCCAGGTGCCCTCTAGGAAGGCTAAATTTGGATAAATGCAGATTATTCCAAACAGTAGAAAGCAAAATATATATACATACAAACAAATACACCATAATAGATTCCCCCAGCTAGCTAAAAGAGGGTTAAGTACCCTAGGAATACCACAGAGGGGAAGGAGGGTGGGTAATCCTGACTGCAGATGCATACCTATCGAACATCTACATTTATGGTAGGTACAAAACTGTACTATGTCCTTCAAGGATGCATCTGCAGTCATAACAAATGGGTAGAACACCATAGCCAAACTGGGGGAGGAGGCACTAAGATAATGATGGTGTAGTTAAGATCCCTTGTAAAACAGCAGTTGCAAAACCTGCTCGGGATCTGGAGTATAAAGGAAGATTATAATGCTTGGCAAATGTATGCACGGAGCTCCAAGTAGCAGCTTCCAAAATGTCTTTGGTAGCCACTCCTCGTAGGAAAGCTGTAGTGGTGGCTGTAGCTCTTGTGGAGTGAGGCCTGATATTTTCAGGAGTTGTCTTTCCATGAAATGAGTAGCAGAATCGAATGCAATTTCCTATCCATTTTGAGATTGTCTGTTTTGAAATTGCTTTTCCTTGCACTCCTGTTGCATATGCTACCAGAAGCTGGTCAGTTTTTCTGCTGGCCTTGGTTCTGTCCAGATAGTAGCGCAGTTGTCTGTGTACATCCAAGGTGTGTAGTAGTTTTTCCCCCCTGTTCTGTGGGTTGGGGAAGAATGTAGGTAGATGTATAGCTTGGTTCAAGGATACCACCTTTGGCATAAAAGTAGGATTGGTTCTCAGCGACACTCTATCCTGATGGAAGATAAGGAAAGGCTGCACTGCCATTAATGCCTGTAACTCAGATACCCTTCTTGCTGAAGTGATTGCTAGCAGGAAGGCAGTTTTCCAAGATAAGAACTGTAAGTCTGCTGTTGCTCCTGGTTCAAAAGGGGGAAGTGTTAGTTTTTCTAGCACAAAATTGAGATCCCATGCAGGCAAAGGTGGTTTCCTTGGAGGCTTTACATTTTTGATCCCTCTCAAAAATTGTCTGAGGAGAGGATGAGAGAAGATAGGAGGATTCATGTTGTACTCTGCTGAAATTGCTGATGCATGTATCTTAATGGAAGAATAGGACAGGCCATTGTGGAACAGTTCTGCTAAGTATTCCAGGATGTGTGCAAGGTTTGCTAGTGTGACATTTTCTCCCTTTTCTGCACTCCAAATGAGGAAACTTTTCCATTTGGCTGAATATGTTTTCCTTGTGGAGGGTCTGCGAGCCTCCAGGATAATGTCCTTAACCCTCTGAGATAAATCAAGTTGGTTTTGTTTTATGCAATTTTCCAAGCAGTTAGCTGCAGTGTTTTTAAGTTTGGATGCAGGGTCTTGTAGTTGTTCTGCGTTAGAAGTAAAGGACATAGAGGTAGATGCCATGAATGCATCCGAGACATGCTTCTCAGTAGCGGGTACCAATGTTGCCTTGGCCAGTCTGGAGCTATCAGAATTACCTTTGGCTGTTCCTCTCTGATCTTCAGTAGAACTTTGTAGATCAAAGGAAGAGGTGGAAAGGCATATACTGTCCGGTCCTTCCAGCTGAAAGAAAGGGAGTCCACCCTCCAGGCAAGTGGGTGGTATACTCTTGATCAGAATTTCTTCAGTTGGTGGTTGTGTGGGGAGGCAAACAGGTCTATCTCTGGCATTCCCCATTTCTTTGTTATGGTTTTGAAAATATCTGGATGCAGCATCCATTCGTGAGCATCCGTGGTAGTTCTGCTTAAGCTGTCTGCTAGTGAATTCTCTTTTCCTGGTACAAATCTGGCCTGCAGTTGGATGTTGAGATTCAGGGCCAAGTTCCACAGGTCCATTGCCATCCGGCATAGAGGGTATGAATGTGTGCCTCCCTGTTTGTTGATGTACCACATGACTGTGGTATTGTCCGTCCTTATCACCAGGTGTCCTTGCTGGATGAATGGTCTGAATGCCTCAATTGCATGTTTCACAGCCAGCATCTCCTTTAGATTTATGTGTAGATTCAGCTGGTCTTGTGACCATAGGCCTTGGATACACTTGTCTTCCATGTGTGCCCCCCAGCCTAGGTCTGAGGCGTCCGTGGTGATGGTCTGCCTTGGATGTGGTTTGTGGAAAGGCAATCCTCTGTTTATCTGACAGGCCTGAGCCCACCACAGGAATTCTTTTTTCAGACATGGAATGATTGGTATCTGGGCTTCTAGACTGTGTCTGTGTTGAGACCATACATTCCTTAGGTACCATTGTAACTTCCTCATATGCAGCCTGGCATGTGGGATCAATATTATGCAGGATGCCATGTAACCCAGGGCCTGCAGGACTTTCCTTGCAGTAAGCTGAGTTTGTCTTGTTAATGCCATGAAACAGACTGGTAGTTGCTTTTGTTTTTCCTCTGTGAGAAAAGCCATCTGAGTTATTGTGTCCAGTTCTGCACCCAAAATGTTATCCTTTGGGATGGCACTAGTCTTGACTTTTGTATGTTGACTGTGTATCCCAAGGCTTGCAGCAGTTGTATGACATTGGCCAAATCCTTTATTAATTTTGTCTTGTTGTCCGCTTGTATTAGGCAGTCGTCCAGGTATGGGTAGATTTGAATTCCCTGAAGCCTGCAATGAGCAATTACTGATGCCAGGCATTTCGTGAATACTCTGGTCCCAGTAGATCAGCCAAAGCGCAATGCTGAGAATTGATAATGCTCTGATCCTGCAAGAAATCTGAGGTGTCTTCTGCAATCTGGTCGATAGGGATGTGCAGGTATGCCTCCTTGAGATCTAGAGTCACCAGCCAAGACTCCTTGCCCAACATGGGAAGAAGTTGCTGTAGGGTCAGCATTTTGAATTTTGGAACAATGAGATATGTGTTCAGTGCGGACAAATCGAGAATAGGCCTCCATTGATTTTCTTTTCTTGGTACAAGGAATAGTCTGGAGTAAAATCCTTGGCCTTGTTCCATAGATGGTACCTTTTCTATTGCTCTCATCCTTAGTAAACTGATGATTTGTTTTAGAGCCTCTGATTTCTGGCTTGGTGGAAGGTTTGGCATTCCTCTCTTTTTTGGTAGAGTATGGAAGTGAAACCTGTAGCCCTTGTCTATTGTTTGTAAAGTCCATTTGTCTCCTGTAATGCAATGCCAATTTCTTGAGAATAAAGCTAGCTTTCCGCTCAAGGGTGCTTCCAGTTGTTCCCTGGTAGGCGGAATCAGAGCCAAGTCATTGTGTCTGTCCTGTAGAAGTGGTTGCAGTCGCAGCCGAGGCGGCACTTCTTTGGTTGGCAGGTTGCCACTGACGACCCCTGTAGGCACCCCTAGATTGACCTCTGCCTCTTGGCCGTCTATTTCTGCCTCTCTGTGCTCTGGAGGTGTCTGGAAAGGACCAATTCTTTGAAGGCCAATTTCTGCTAAACCTCGGAGGTTGGACCTGCAAAAAATCCTTGACTGTTTGGACAGATTTTGCTTTTCTTCCACTTTCTTTAGAACCTCCTGTGCAGGGGAGCCAAACAAACTTTGTTTCTCCATAGGGGCATCCAGGAGTTTAGACTTAACATGGTCTGGTAAGGATTGTTCTTTTAACCAGGCATGCCTTGAATCACTGCTCCAGTCATAGCTGATCTAAATGAAGCCTCCAGTGCATCATAGCCACATTTTAAGAAATGATTACTGACCTGCTGAGAGTTGTGTACCAAATCCTGAAGGGACTTACGGTCTAAAGGTTCAGGAGAGGCCAGCTTTTATTCAGCTGATCTAACAAAAATTCCTGGTACTGTATCATGTGAAATTGACAGTTTAAAGCCCTGGCAGAAAGAGTAGCAGATGTATAAACCTTTTACCCCATCTCTCTAATGCTCTAGATTCTCTTTCAGATGGTAGTGGGTTTTGGCAGAGGCAGCTGCAACACCTTTAGGGCCCTGAGAAATGGTTTCTGGGTCTGCAGCATGAGCCTTATACAAGTGGTAGTGAGAATCCGGGACCCTGTAGTATCTGTCAGGCTTTGCAGGGGCGGGGAAGAGAATCAGGGGCAGTACTGGCATCATTGTATGCATCATCAACAACTGATAGTACAGGTGGAATGGCTAAAGGCCTATGCTGTGGTAAGTGTAAAAAAGTCCTTAGCCTTTTCCTAGAATCAGAAAAATCCTGACCCTGCCATTGGAAGTGTTCCCTCATTGAGTGTAGGGTTTCCCCAAAAGAAAATTCTTCTGGAGGTGAGGCAGAAGGAATGGAGTCTTCTGCATCAGAGTCCTCATAAGGTGAGTACGGGCCTTCCTGATGGTCAGATACATCTGAACCATCCGAGGAGTAGTCAGAGGAGAGAGGTTCAGGGGGTTCAGTCCTAGGCCTCTTTTCAGGAGGGGGTTGTGAGGTCCTGTCTGGGTGAGGTTGGGTTCCCCTGATCAGAGAAATAAGGTCCTCAGCAAGGCTGAGAATCTAGGAACTTGAGGTAGGCCTGTGAGAGGGAGCTTTTGTAGGTAAGGCCTTGGAAAGTTTGGCTGCTTTAGCCCTGGAAAAGGCCTTGATACACATAGAAGCAGGGGGGGTCTAGCTGCCCCACGTGCAGGAGTAGAGATGTCCAACGGAATAGTATCAGACAACTCTTGTGTGCCTGCTACTTCAGCAGGAATTTCTGTAGCCGACTCAGCCATGGCCTGTGTGGCCTCGGTTATCGGAGGCATGCTTTCGGCCGAAGGGAGAACCGAGGTCTCGGTTTCAGCCGAAACCGAGACACTCGCGGTAGGCCTAACCGTGGTTTCAGCCGAAACCGCGGGCCGCGAGTGTCGGTCCTTTTCTTTGTGTTTTTTAGCTAAATGTATAGTCAGAGTCTCCGACGGCATTTTATATGCAAAAGTGGAGCCAAAAAACTCTTCTGCAAACTCCGACCGACGTCTGAGAGTCCGTCGGTTGAAGGAAGCACAGGCTAAACAAGCTGATACGTCGTGGTCTGGGCCTAAGCAAGGAAGGCAGTAAGAGTGGAAATCCTTATGAGGTATTTGTTTCCCACAGGTTAAACAATTATTTACTTTGTCTGACATTGGCTGAGGCAAGAAAGAGTCCCCAACGGGGTACTTAGCTTTTTAGAAGTCTTCGGTACGTTGAAATCTCTGGATCTGACCGACCGGCACTTGCGAACAGCTTCTGCTTCGGGCACCGCGCGGCAAGAAAGACTGAGGAAAATGGCGTCGGCTGATGCCTTTATACCCCAGCAGCTATGACGTCGGGTGAAGTGCGACATCAGCCGAGGCCAGACTCAGACTTTGGAATCCGGCCGACCGAAGGGCTGCCTTAGGCAGGACAACCCATTTGTTATGACTGCAGATGCATCCTTGAAGGACATCATCCTCTGTAGCTGTGGATTGCTCGGCTACTTCGGTTTCCTCTGTAGGTTTAGGATCGGTAAGCTGAAGACCTAGTGCGTCCGAAGGCCCAGCCAGCTCCACGTGGGAGTCGGAGGTCGTCTGTGGAAGCAGTCATCAAGGGCTGCGTAGGCGCTTCGCTGAAAACCGGAGAACTGGCGACCAGCCTAGAAGAGGCCTAGTCAGTTTTGGGCCTCTGATGCCTGCCCTTGTCCTTGCGCTTTTTATGCATTGCGGTCAGAATTTCCGACGGCATGGTGTAATTGAATTTTCTACCAAAATAATGTTGGGCAAAATCGATGTTTAATAGTGCGCTTGTTAAACCTAGCACAAAACCGACAACCAGTGCCGTCGTGGTCAGGGACTAGGCATGGAATACAATAGGAGTGGCAATCCTTATGAGGTATTTGCTTCCCACAAGAAATACAGTTATTAACTTTTACTGACATCGGCCTGAGGCAAGAAAAAGTTTCCCCAACGAGGTACTTAGCTCTTTTAAAAGACTTCGGTTCTGGATTCGGAATGAAAATCTCAGGAGTCGGCCGACCGGCACTTGCGAACTGCTTTTGCTTCGGGCACCGCGCAGCAAGAAAGACTAAAGAAAATGGTGTCGGCTGCATCTTACATACCCCTGTCGCACTGACGTCAGGGTGGAGGCGACAGCAACAGACGCCGGACCAAGACTTTGGAACTCTGGTCGACTGCGGGACCGCCTGACGGCAGGATAACAGTACAGTTTTGTACCTACCATAAATGTAGATGTCCGATAGGTATGCATCTACAGTCCTAACATATGGGTTTGCCCTGCCTCAGGCAGCCCTTCGGTTGGCCGGATTCCAAAGTCTGGGTCTGGCCTCGGCTGATGTCGCACTTCACCCGACGTCATAGCTGCTGTTTATTGGGTATAAAGGCATCAGCCGACGCCATTTTCCTCAGTGTTTCTTGCCCCAGATGCCAGGTGCCCTCTAGGAAGGCTAAATTTGGATAAATGCAAATAATTCCAAACAGTAGAGAGCAAACAATATAAGAATATATATATATATATATATATATATATATATATATATAAACAAATACACCATAATAGATTCCCCCAGCTAGCTAAAAGAGGGGTAAATACCCTAGGAATACCACAGAGGGGAAGGAGGGTGGGTAATCCTGACTGCAGATGCATACCTATCGGACATCTACATTTATGGTAGGTACAAAACTGTACTATGTCCTTCAAGGATGCATCTGCAGTCCTAACATATGGGTAGAATACCATAGCCAAACTGGGGGAGGAGGCACTACGATAAAGATGGTGTAGTTAAGATCCCTTGCAAAACAGCAGTTGCAAAACCTGCTCGGGATCTAGAATATAAGGGAAGATTATAATGCTTGGCAAATGTATGCACGGAGCTCCAAGTAGCAGCTTCTAAAATGTCTTTGATAGCCACTCCTCGTAGGAAAGCTGTAGTGGTGGCTGTAGCTCTTGTGGAATGAGGTCTTTATTTTCAGGAGTTGTCTTTCCATGAAGAGAGTAGCAAAATCGAATGCAATTTCCTATCCATTTTGAGATTGTCTGTTTTGAAATTGCTTTTCCTTGCATTACTGTTGCATATGCTACCAGAAGCTGGTCAGTTTTTCTGCTGGTCTTAGTTCTGTCCAGATATTAGCGTAATTGTCTGTGCACATCCAAGGTATGTAGTAGTCTTTCCCCCCTGTTCTGTGGGTTGGGGAAGAATGTAGGTAAATGAATCGCTTGGTTCAATGATACTCTGGAGACCACTTTTGGCATAAAGGTAGGGTTAGTTCTCAGAGAGACTCTGTCCTGATGGAAGATAAGGAAGGGTTGTACTGCCATTAATGCCTGTAACTCAGATACTCTTCTTGCTGAAGTGATTGCTAGCAGGAAAGCAGTTTTCCAAGACAAGAACTGTAATTCTGCTGTTGTTGCTGGTTCAAAAGGAGGAAGTGTTAACTTTTCCAGCACAAAGTTGAGATCCCATGTAGGTAAAGGTGGTTTCCTTGGAGGTTTTACATTTTTGATTCCTCTCAAGAACTGCCTGAGTAGAGGATGAGAGAAAACAGGAGGATCCATGTTGTATTCTGCTGAAATTGCTGATGCATGAATCTTAATGGAGGAGTAAGACAGGCCATTGTGGAACAGTTCTGCTAAATATTCCAGGATGTGCGCTATGTTTGCCAATGAGACATTTTCTCCCTTTGCTGCACTCCAAATGAGGTATCTTTTCCACTTGGCTGAATAAGTCTTCCTTGTGGAAGGTCTGCGTGCCTCAGGATAATGTCCTTAACCCTCTGGGATAAACCTGGGTTATTTCGTTTTATGCAATATTCCAAGCAGCTAGCTGCAGTGTTTTCAAGTTTGGATGTAGGATCTTGTAGTTGTCCTGTGTTAGAAGTAAGGGACATAGAGGTAGAGGCCATGCGTGTGTCCGAGACATGCTTCTCAGTAGCGGGTACCAATGTTGCCTCGGCCAGTCTGGAGCTATCAGGATTACCCTTGGCTGATCCTCTCTGATCTTCAGTAGAACTTTGTGCATCAAGGGAAGAGGTGGAAATGCATATGCTGTCAAGTTTTTCCAGCTGAAGGAAAGGGAGTCCACCCTCCAAGCAAGTGGGTGGTATGCTCTTGTGCAGAATTTCTTCAATTGGTGGTTGTGTGGGGAGGCGAACAGGTCTATCTCTGGTAGTCCCCATTTCTTTGTTATGGCTTTGAAGATATCTGGATGCAGCATCCATTCATGAGCATCCGTGGTAGTTCTGCTTAAGGTGTCTGCTAGAGAATTTTCTTTTCCTGGTACAAATCTGGCCTGAAGTTGAATGTTGAGATTCAGGGCCACATTCCACAGGTCCATTGCCATCCGTCATAGAGGATATGAATGTGTACCTCCCTGTTTGTTGATGTACCACATGACTGTGGTATTGTTGGTCCTTATCAGCAGATGACCCCGTTGAAGGAGTGGTCTGAATGCCTGGATCGCATTTTTCACTGCCAGCATCTCCTTTAGATTTATGTGTAGATTCAGCTGGTCTTGGGTCCATAGGCCTTGAATACACTTGTCCACCATGTGTGCCCCCCATCCTAGGTCTGAGGCGTCCGTGGTGATGGTCTGGCTTGGATGAGGTTTGGTGAAAGGCAAGCCTCTGTTGCACTGACAGGCCTGAGTCCACCACAGGAATTCTTGCTTCAGGCATGGAATTATTGGAATCTGGGCTTCTAGACTGTGCTTGTGTTGAGACCATACATTCCTTAGGTACTATTGTAGCTTTCTCATATGCAGCCTGGCATGTGGAACCAATATTATGCATGATGCCATGTGGCCCAGGGCTTGCAGGACTTTCCTTGCAGTAAGCCGAGTTTGTGCTGTTAATGTCATGAAGTAGGCTGGTAGTTGCTTTTGTTTTTCTTCTGTGAGAAAAGCCATCTGAGTTGATGTATCCAGTTCTGCACCCAAGAATGTTATCCTTTGGGATGGTACTAGTCTTGACTTTTGCATGTTGACTGTGTATCCCAAGGCTTGCAACAGTTGTATGACATTTTCCAAATCTTTTGTTAATTTTGCCTTGTTGCCCGCTTGTATTAGGCAGTCGTCCAGGTATGGGTAAATTTGAATTCCCTGAAGCCTGCAATGAGCAATTACTGATGCCAGGCATTTCGTGAATACTCTGGGCACAGTAGATAAACCAAAAGGCAATGCTGAGAATTGATAATGCTCTGATCCTGCAAGAAATCTGAGGTGTCTTCTGCAATCTGGTCGTATAGGGACGTGCAGGTATGCCTCCTTGAGATCTAGAGTCACCAGTCAAGACTCCTTGCCCAGCATGGGAAGAAGCTGCTGGAGGGTCAGCATTTTGAATTTTGGAACAATGAGGTATGTGTTCAGTGCGAACAAGTCTAGAATAGGTCTCCATTGATTTTCTTTTCTTGGTACAAGGAAAAGCCTGGAGTAAAATCCTTGGCCTTGTTCCATAGGTGGTACCTCTTCTATAGCTCTCATCCTTAGTAAGTTGTTGACTTGTCTTAGAGCGTCTGTTTTTTGGCTTGGTGGTAGGTTTGGCATTCCTCTCTTTTTTGGTAGAGTGTGGAAGTGAAACCTGTAGCCCTTGTCTATTGTTTGTAAAGTCCATTTGTCTCCTGTAATGTAATGCCAGTTGTCTGAGAATAAGGCTAGCTTTCCGCCCAAGGGTGCTTCCAGTTGTTCCCTGGTAGGCGGAACTAGAGCCAAGTCAATGTGTCTGCCCTGTGGAAGTTGTTGTAGTTGAATCTGTGGCAGTATTTCTCTGGTTGGTAGGTTGCCACTGACGCCCCCTGTAGGCACCCCTAGATTGACCTCTGCCTCTGGGGCGTCTTTCTGCCTCTCTGGGCTCTGGAGTTGTCTGGAAAGGACCAATTCTTCGAAGGCCAATTTCGGCTAAACCTCGGAGGTTGGACCTGTAAGAAATCCTTGACTGTTTGGACAGATTTTGCTTTTTCTTCCACCTTCTTTAGAACCTCCTGTGCAGGGGAGCCAAACAAACTTTGTTTTTCCATGGGAGCATCTAGAAGTTTTGACTTAACATGGTCTGGTAAGGATTGTTCTTTTAACCAGACATGCCTTCGAATCACTGTTCCAGTCATAGCTGATCTAAAGGAAGCATCCAGTGCATCATAGCCACATTTTAAGGAGTGGTTACTGACCTGCTGAGAGTTATGTACCAAATCCTGAAGGGACTTGCGATCTAAAGGTTCAAGAGAAGACAGTTTTTTGTTTATCTGGTCTAACAAAAATTCCTGGTACTGAATCATGTGAAATTGACAGTTCAAGGCCCTGGCCGAAACAGTAGCAGAAGTATAAACCTTTTTACCCCATCTCTCTAATGCTCTAGATTCCCTTTCAGAGGGAAGAGGGTTTTTGGCAGAGGCAGCTGCCACACCTTTAGGGCCCTGTGAAATGGTTTCAGGGTCTGCAACAGGAGCCTTATACAAATGGTAATGTGTGTCCGGGACCCTGTAATATCTGTCTGGTTTGGCAGGGGCCGGAGGAAGAGAATCAGGGGCAGTACAGGCATCATTATATGCATCAACAACTGTTAGTACTGGCGGAATGGCTAAAGGCCTATGCTGTGGTAAGTGTAAAAAGGTCCTAAGCCTTTTCCTTGAATCTGAAAAATCCTGGCCCTGCCATTGGAAGTGTTCCCTCATAGCATGCAAAGTTTCCCCAAAGGAAAATTCTTCAGGAGGAGAAGCAGAAGGAATGGAGTCTTCTGCATCAGAATCCCCATAAGGAGAATATGGGCCTTCGTGAGGGTCTGAAATGTCTGAGTCATCCGAGGTAATCTGTAGAGACAGGTTCGGGGTTCAGTCCTAGGCCTTTGTCTGGAGGGGCTAAGAGGCCCTGTCTGGGTGAGGTTGGGATCCCCTGATCAAAGAAATGAGATCCTCAGCCAGGCTGAGCATTTGGGAACTAGAGGTAGGCCTATGTGAAGGAGTTTTAGCAGGTAAGGCCTTAGAAGATTTAGCTGCTTTAGCCCTGGCAAAAGCCTTGATAGACATAGAAGCAGGGGTCTAGCAGCCCCATGTGCAGGGGTAGATATGTCTAAAGGAATAGTGTCTGACAAATCCTGGGTGCCTGCTTCTGTAGCAGTAAATTCAGTAGCAGATTCAGCCATGCTCTGTGAGGCCTCGCTATCGGAGGCATGCTTCGGCGAAGGAAGAACCGGGGATCGGTTTCAGCGAAACCGAGACACTCATGATTGGCCTAACCGTGGTTTCAGCCAAAACCACAGGCGAGTGTCGGTCCTTTCCTAGCTTTTAGCTAATTGAGTAGTCGGAGTCTCCGACGGCATTTTGTATGCAAAAGCGGGACCAAAAAACTCCTCTGCAAACTCCGACCGTCGTCTAAGTGTCCGTCGGTTGAAGGAAGCACAGGCTAGACAAGCTGATACGTCGTGGTCTGGGCCTAAGCAAGGAAGGCAGTAAGAGTGGAAATCCTTATGAGGTATTTGTTTCCCACAAGTTAAACAATTATTTACTTTGTCTGACATCGGCTGAGGCAAGAAAGAGTCCCCAATGGGGTACTTAGCTTTTTAGAAGTCTTCGGTAGTAGAAATCTCTGGATCTGAACAACCGGCACTTGCGAACAGCTTCTGCTTCGGGCACCGCGCGGCAAGAAAGACTGAGGAAAATGGTGTTGGCTGATGCCTTTATACCCAAATAAACAGCAGCTATGACGTTGGGTGAAGTGCGACATCAGCCGAGGCCAGACCCAGACTTTGGAATCCGGCCGACCGAAGGGCTGCCTAAGGCAGGACAACCCATATGTTAGGACTGCAGATGCATCCTTGAAGGACATCCAAGTGTAATGACTGCAGTAGTGTAACACGATGAACATCAAGAGCCTGGAGTTCAGGCCTGGACACCCTTCTAACAGATGTAATAGCAACCAAAATGGCAATTTTCCAGGTCAAAAATTGTAGGTCCACAGAGGCCGCAGGTTCAAGGGGAGAACAATGCCTGCAACAACAAAATGAGGTCCCATGGAGGAATGGGATCCTTGACCGGAGGTCTGAGGAGAAAGACACCTTTGAGAAAGGTTTTACAAGAAACTAATGAAGACATATCCACCCCAGCATGAAAATTACAAATCGGCTAGTTGGACTTTCACCATAGAAGAACTAGCACCTTGATAAAAAATGCTAGCTAAAAAATTCTAGAACCGCTAGAAGTGGTGCAGTGAAAGGATCCAAAGACCTCCGAATGGCCCACATCAAAAAACGCTTCCATTTACTGCGATAAATTTTCCTAGTGGACGACTTATGAGCCGTCCCCAAGAATGAATTTAACTAGAGATGACAGACCTGGAGTACTAAGAATCATGGGAACCGGAGAAGCCAAGCAGTGAGCTTCAGGCAGCCCAGATTTGGGTGAGAAAGCAGATCTGGGACTGGATCCAAGATCCATGGTGGAGCGACTAGGTGAGACCTTAGTAAGGGAGTCCAAATCTGTCTAGGCCAGAATGGGACGATGAGGATCACGGAGCTTCCCAGCCTTACAGTTTTCTGCAGAAACTTCTACATGAGGGGAAGAGGAGGGTATGTATAAAGGAGCCTGGTAGGCCAAGCATGAATCAGAGCGTCTCTGGGAGCTCACAGATGGAAAGCCAGGCAACCCTTCTGGGTTCCTGTCCAGGTTTGTCCAAGAAAGGTTCTCGGGACCAGTAATTCCTAGGACCCACTCTGCTTCTAGGGCTGCATCTATCGTATCCCCTTTTGCCACTGGGGGAAGGTGAGTCCTGAGCATCCCGGCAAAAGCCTGAGATTTGCAGAATCACATCATCTTCTGACCTCGCTGGCTCCTGGAAAAGGACCTTTGAGGTGGAGAGAAGCAGACTCAGATGGCAGACCGTGTCTTTCCGTCCTTATTGGTCTGGACTAAAGTCTCTCCGACTGTCTTCCCAGACAGGGAAGAACCATAAGTGGCGTTGGTAAAAGACGTCTTTGAAGGGCTCCGAGAATTGACATATGCGGAGCCAGGCGTGGTACTAAATGGCAATGTCTGACCCCGCCTCCCATGCGACTCCCTCAGTGGCATGGGAGAGCAAATGCATGGATATGTTGACTACAGATTTGAGAGTGGCCATTTGTGCAAACTTCTTCCTGTCCTCCGCTGACATGGACCCCCAGGGTCGACTCCTTGACTTCCTTGACCAGGTCTCTCTGGAGTCGAACAACATGTGCCATGTAGTTCAGCACCCTGACGCAGATGGTTGGTGAAGCATAGACTCGCTTCCCAAAATGCTCCAGCATCCTGGACTCTCGGTCAGGCGGGTGGACCATAGAACTCTCCTGGGCGAGTGCCTTCATGGTGGCAGACTCCACTATCATCGCATATACAGGAGACCCCTTATACCAATGAAGTTTACCCAGAGGGGGGCTCAAGACCTTATCTGGGCGTTTGGGTATAGGCTCTACAGTGTCCAGCTCCTTCCATGCCCAAGATGTTATCTGATCCATAAGTGGATCAGCAGGAGGGGACACCTAAGAGGTAGATGGGCCCGAGCCGAATGCCTCCAGGAACACAGACTTGTCGAAGCTTGGTTTTGGGGCAGATTACAACCCCCTTTGGCAGAGGATCTCCATAGGAGACATCCTCAGGGGGGGGGGGGTTATTTTGTGAAATCTTCCCCTTCAAAGTCCATGTCCTCTGTGAGGGACTCTGGTGGAGAATCCAAATGCCTCCTTTTGCACGTAGGCTTGCAGGGGAGTTCCTCAGGGGACTCTCTGGGGAGACCTCGCAAGCAGATTGTTTCAAGACCGGAACGTCCTGGGGCAATACGGCTACGGGCTGTCCATGAGAGGGCAAAATGATCGGACCTCCAATCAAGGTCAGGGAAGGTGTGGCCGGAGTCCAAAGACGAGATAGAAAAAGTACAGTTGTGCACACTTACCATAAATGTAGATGTTCGAGTGTATTCACTGTTGCAGTCATTACATTTGGGAAATCTGCTGGCAGGTTGCCCTCAGTCGGCCTGAATTCCAAAGTCTTGGGTCCTGAGTCGGTTGCGGTCTTCTCTTCCATGAGGTCAGGTCGTCAGGGGTATAAAACATGCAGCCGATGCAATTTTCTTTAGTTTTTCTTGCCCCTGATGTCAGGTGCCCCCCAAAAGGTAGCAATATTTTAAATATATGCATGTATATATATATATATATATATATATATATATATATATATATATATATATATATATATGTATATATATGTATATACATATATATATATATATATATATATATATATATATACACATATACACACACACACACACATACATTATATATATATATATATATATATATATATATATATATATATACACACACACACACACACATGCGTCAATATAAACTTTACCTTCATCTACAAGCAAATACACCACATAGGTTGTAGAGGATAGAAAAAGTACAGTTTTGTACCTACCATAAATGTAGATGTCCGAATTGGATAGTATCTGCAGTCATAACAACTGGGTTGTCCTGTCGTCAGGCAGCCCTTCAGTCGGCCGGATTCCAAAATCCGGGTCCGGCTTCGGCTGATGTCGCACTTCACCCGAAGTCATCTCTGTTGGTCTTCGGGTATAAAAGCATCAGCCGACGCCATTTTCTTCAGTGTTTCTTGCCCCAGATGCCAGAAGCCCTATAGAAGGCTAAAAATTTTGGATAGATGCCAATGTTTCCAAAAGATAGAGGTAAACACAAAAATAAGCATGTATGTACATAAATATAAACAAATACACCATGAAAGAAATCCCCCCACTAGCTAGCTATTAGAAGGGTAAACACCCTAGGAGTACCACAGAGGGGAAGGAGGGAGGGTAATCCTGACTGCAGATGCTATCCAATTCGGACATCTACATTTATGGTAGGTACAAAACTGTACTATGTCCTTCATGGATGCATCTGCAGTCATAACAACTGGGTAGAATACCAAAGCCAACTAGGGGAGGAGGATAAAAATAGATTATGGTGTGTTTAGGATCCCTTGCAGAACAGCAGTGGCAAACCCTGCTCGGGATCTGGAATATAGAGGTAAATTATAATGCTTGGCAAATGTATGCACGGAGGTCCAAGTAGACGCCTCAATAATGTCTTTGGTAGCCACTCCTCGTAAGAAGGCTGTGGTAGTGGCTGTTGCCCTTGTAGAATGAGGTCTTATGTTCTGTGGAATTGGTTTTCCATGGAAGGAGTAACAGAATCGTATGCAATTTCCTATCCATTTGGAGATTGTCTGTTTGGAAATAGCTTTTCCTTCCCTTCCTGTTGCATAGGCTACAAAAAGTTGGTCAGTCTTTCTGCTATTTTTGTTCTGTCCAAGTAGTAGCGTAGCTGTCTATGTACATCCAAGGTATGCAGTATTCTTTCCCTCTGTTTTGTGGGTTGGGAAAGAAGGTAGGTAGGTGGATTGCCTGGTTTAAAGACACTCTGGATACCACCTTAGGCATAAATGTAGGATTAGTCCTCATGGACACTCTATCTTGGTGGAAGATTAGAAAGGGTTGCACTGCCATTAAGGCCTGTAGTTCTGAAACCCTCCTTGCTGAAGTAATTGCCAGTAGGAAAGCAGTTTTCCATGACAGGTGTTGTTCGTCTCCTGTTGCTGCTGGTTCAAAAGGTGATAGTGTCAATTTTTCTAGCACAAAGTTCAAGTCCCAAGCTGGCAATGGTGGTTTCCTTGGAGGTTTTACATTCTTGATTCCTCTGAGGAACTGCCTGAGCAAAGGGTGTGAAAAAACAGGTGGATCAAAGCTGTATTCTGCTGAAATAGCTGATGCATGAATCTTGATGGAGGAGTAGGACAGGCCTGAATGAAGTAGTTCGCCAGATACTCCAGAATGTTAGGCATATCTATGTTTGATACATCTTTTCCTCTTTCAGAACTCCAAATGACAAACCTTTTCCATTTCCCAGCATAATTCCTTCTAGTTGAAGGCCTGCGTGCTTCAAGAATAATGTCTTTAACTCTTTGTGAAAGTTCTGTATTAGCAGCTGCTATGTGATGTTCCATGCAGTCAGTTGCAGCGTTTGTAGGTTTGGATGCATGGTGCTGAAGTTGTTCTGAGTTAGCATCAAAGGCATCAGGGGTATTGGCCACATATTGTTCCGAGACATGCTCCTCAGCAGTGGGTACCAATGCTGTCTTGGCCAGTTGGAGCTATCAGGATTAGCCTGGTGCGTTCGTCCTTGATTTTGGGTAGTACTTTGTGTATGAAGGGTAGAGGTAGGAATGCGTATGCTGTGAGGCCGTTCCAGCTGAAGGAGAGAGTCCACTTTCCATGCTAGTGGGTGGAATGTCCTTGTGCAGAATTTTTGAGCTGGTGATTGAGAGGTGATGCGAATAGATCTATCTGAGGCATTCCCCATTTCTTGAGATGGTCTTGAAGATATTCGGGTGCAGCTGCCATTCGTGGGCATCCGATGTGGTCCTGCTTAACATATCTGCTAGAGAGTTTTCTTTTCCTGGCACAAATATTGCCTGTAACTGGATGTTGTAGCTGAGTGCCAGGGTCCACAACTCAAAGTCATTCTGCATAGGGGTAAGAATGAGTGCCTCCCTGTTTGTTGATGTACCACATGACTGTGGTGTTGTCTGTCCTTATCATCAAGTGGTCCTCCTTGAGAAATGGTCTGAACTTTTGGATTGCCAGTTTTACTGCCAGCATTTCTTTTAGGTTGATGTGCAGGTGAAGTTGGTCCTGTGTCCACAATCCTTATGCGCATTTGTCCAGCATATGCCCCCATCCTAGGTCTGAAGCATCTGTTGTGATGGTCTGGCTTGCTTGACCCTTGCGAAAGGGCAGGCCTGGGTTTGACTGGCATGCCTGAGCCCACCATAGGAACTCCTGTTTTAAGCATGGTATTAGTGGGATTTCCGTTTCTAGGCTGTGTCTGTGTTGGGACCATAAATTCTTTAGGTACCACTGTAGTTTTCTCATATGTAGTCTGGCAAGTGGAACCAAAAGTATGCATGATGCCATGAAACCCAAGGCCTGCAGTACCTTTCTTGCTGTTAACTTGTTCAGTTTTGTTAGTGCCAAGAAGTAAAGAGGGAGTTCTTTTTGTTTTTCTGTAGTTAGGAATGCCATTTGTCTTACTGTGTCCAATTCCGCTCCCAGGAAAGTCATTGTCTGGGATGGTATCAGTCTTGACTTTTGTAAATTGACTGTGTATCCCAGTGCTTGAAGCAAGTAAATGACCCTTTGTAAATCTGTTGTCAGCTTGCTTTTGTTGTCTCCTTGTATCAGGCAGTCGTCCAGGTATGGATAAATTTGAATTCCCTGTAGTCTGCAATGGCGATTACTGATGCCAGGCATTTTGTGAATACTCTGGGCAGTAGATAAGCCAAAGGGCAATGCTGAGAATTGATAGTGCTCTGATCCTGCAAGAAATCTGAGGTATCTTCTGCAGATTGGTCGAATGGGGCGTGCAGGTATGCCTCCTTGAGATCTAGAGTTACCAGCCAACACTCCTTGCCCAGCATGGGAAGAAGTTGCTGTAGGGTCAGCATTTTGAATTTTGGGACAATGATGTAAGTATTCAGGGTGGACAGGTCTAGAATTGGTCTCCAACTTTTTCCTTTCTTGGAACTAGGAATAGTCTGGAGTAGAACCCTTTCCCTGCTCTGCTGTTGGCACTTTCTCCACAGCTCTCATGTTTGCTAACTCCATTATCTGTTGTAGAGCCTCTGTCTTTTGATTTGGAGGTAGATTTGGCATTCCTCTTTTGTCTGGTAAAGTGTGGAAGTGGAACCGGTAACCTTGATCTATGGTTCGTAAAATCCACTTGTCCTTTGTTATGTGGTGCCAGTTTTTGAAAATAAGGTTAGCTTTCCGCCTAGAGGAGCTGCTATCTGTTCCCTGGTAGGCGGGTTTAGGATTAAGTCACTGTGGCTGTGTTGATGTAGTGGCAGGTGTTGAGTCTGTGCCTCTGTTGTTACCTTGCCACTGTCGTCCTCTGTAGGCACCTCCTCTGGATTGGTTTCTGCCTCTGGAACGTCTATTCCTGCCCCTTTGAGGTCTTGTGGAGTCAGGAAAGGACCAATTTTTGGCAGGCCAGTTCCTGCTAAACCTTGGGGGTTGAACCTGCAAGAAATCTTTAACTGTCTGGACTGATTTTGCCTTTTCTTCCATTTTCTTCATAACCTGCTGGGCAGGTGTTCCAAACAAACTTGTTTTATCCATAGGAGCATCTAGCAATTTAGATTTAACATGATCCGGTAAAGCTTGCTCCTTTAGCCATGCATGCCTTCTAATTACAGTGCCAGTCATGGCTGATCTAAATGAAGCCTCCAGTGCATCATAGCCACATTTTAAAGAGTGGTTACTAACTTGCTGTATGTTATTTACCATTTCTAATACATATTTCTTATCAAGAGATTCATCAGTGGTTAGCTTTTTAGTTAACTGATCAAGCATAAACTCTTGGTATTGTATCATGTGAAACTGACAGTTTAAAGCTCTAGCTGAAAGAGTGGCTGAAGTGTAAACCTTTTTACCCCATCTGTCTAATGACCTTGCTTCCCTTTCAGAAGGAACAGGGTTTTTAGCTATGGTTGCGACTACTGCCTTGGGACCCTGGGAAATAGTTTCGGGGTCTGCAAGAGGGGCCTTGTAAAGGTGGTGATGAGTATCTGGCACCCTGTAAAATCTGTCTGGTTTGGCAGGGGCTGGGGTAAAGAATCTGGAGCGGAGCAGACATCACTGAAAGCATCATCCACCACAGAGAGAACAGGAGGTATAGCTAAGGGCCTGTGCTGTGGAAGGTGCAAAAAGGTCCTAAGTCTTTTCCTGGAGTCTGAAAAATCCTGTTGCTGCCATTGGAACTGTTCTCGCATGGCATGCAAGGTTTCCCCAAAGGAGAATTCTTCTGGTGGGGAAGCAGCTGGAATTGATTCTTCAGCATCAGAATCTTCAAAATTGGAGAAAGGAGCCTCTGGCTGGTCAGTAATGTCTGATTCATCAGCAGAATCATCAGAGGACACTGGCTCATGGGGCTCTGCCCTAGGTCTCTTCCCTGGGGGCTGAGAGGCCCTGTCTGGGTGAGATTGAGATCCTCTAATTAATGAAATTAAACCTTCTGCCAAAGTAAGCATTTGAGAACTGGAAGAGGGCCTGGTTGAGGAGGGTTTAACAGGCACTGTTTTAGTAGTCTTGGCTGCTTTAGCCCTGGCGAAGGCCTTAATGGACATGGCTGCTGGAGGCCTAGCAGCACCACGTGCTGGGGTAGAGACATCCAAGGGAATGGTGTCTGATAAGTCAGTGGTAAGCACCGTAGTGGGTAAAATTTCTGAGGCCGATTCAAGAGTGTTAGCAGGAACCTCAGTTGTAGAGATAGATTCAGCTGTATTTTGATCAGTTTTCTCGGTTTGGCGAAACCGAGACACTCATGATTTGCTTAACCATGGTTTGGCGAAACCACGGACCGCGAGTGTCGGTCTTTTCTTTGCGTTTTTGGCAGAATCGTAGTCGGAGGATCCGGCGGCATAATGTCGCAAAATCAGAACCGAAAAACTGTTCTGCAAACTCCGACCGATGTCTAAGCGTTTCGGTTGAAAGAAGCACAGGCGAACAGGCTGCTACGTGGGCTGGGCCTAAGCAAGGCAGACAGTAAGAGTGGAAATCTTTATGAGGTATTTGTTTCCCACAGGTTAAACAATTATTAACTTTTTCTGACATCGGCTGAGGCAAGAAAGAGTCCCCAACGGGGTACTTAGCTTTAGAAGTCTTCGAAGTAGTATTCGGTAGAAGTAATCTCTGGATCCGACCGACCGGCACTTGCGAACAGCTTCTGCTTGAGCCGCGGCAAGAAAGACTGAAGAAAATGGCGTCGGCTGATGCTTTTATACCCGAAGACCAACAGAGATGACGTCGGGTGAAGTGCGACATCAGCGAAGCGGACCGGACTTTGGAATCCGGCCGACTGAAGGGCTGCCTGACGACAGGACAACCCAGTTGTTATGACTGCAGATGCATCCATGAAGGACATCTGTAGAATGACAGGAGGATGGCGGTAGGGTAACCTGGACTGCAACAGTGAATACACTTGAACATCTACATTTATGGTAAGTGTACACAACTGTACTATGTTCTCCGTGTTTCACTGTTGCAGTCATTACATTTGGGCAGAATCCCAAAGCTATGGTTGGGAGGATGGAGCTAAACAGCATTAGGTGAGGCTATAAGGCCCTGCAGCACTGCAGTAGCAAAGCCTGCCCTGGACTTAAGAGTAGAGAGGCAAATGGTAATGCTTTGTAAAGGTGTGAACAGAACTCCAAGTAGCAGCCTCTAGAATGTCCTTGGTTGGTACTCCTCTGAGAAAGGCTGCTGAAGTAGCTGCAGCCCTGGTGGAGTGAGACCTAATGCCCTTGGGTACAGGTTTGCCATGGTGTAAGTAGCAGAAACGGATGCAATGGCTTATCCACTTTAAAATTGTCTGCTTTGAAATAGCCTTTCCTTCTGATCCTGCAGCATATGACACTAGTAAATGCTCAGTTTTTCTTAGAGCTTTAGTCCTGCTCAAGTAGAATCTTGGCTGTGTACATCCAAAGAATGCAGAATTCTCTCCCCTTTGTTCTGCGGATTTCGATAAAAAGTTGGTAGATTAATTGTTTGGTTAAGAGCCACACTGGAAACAACCTTGGGCACAAAAGTAGGATTTGTCCTCAAGAGACACCCTGTCTGGGTAAAATATGATAAAAGGCTCTACAGCCATGAGGGCCTGCAGCTCTGAAACTCTCCTTGCTGAAGTAATTGCTAATAGCAGAGCTGTCTTCCATAATAAGAATTTTATATCAGCGGTAGCAGCTGGTTCAAATGGAGGCAGGGTGAGCTTTTCCAACACATAATTGAGGTTCCATGCAAGTAATGGTGATCCTTCTACGAAGCCTTAAATTATTGGCTCCTCTAAGATACTGCTTTAGTAAAGGATGAGAAAAGTTTGGTGGCTCTGTATTGTAATGAGCAGAAATGGCAAAGGTATGGATTTTGATTGATGAAAAAGACAGGCCTTTGTCAAGCATCTCAGTTAAGTATTGTAATATCTGAGGAATATGCGGTTCTGCTGCATCAGTTCCTTGTGCTTGATTCCAAGCACAGAATCTCTTCTGTTTGTCAGCAAAAGATTTTCTAGTACTAGGCCTTCTCGCCTCCAAAATGACACCCATCATAGCTTTACTGAGAGTTGTTGTCTGCATGATTACAGGATTAGCCATGCTGCCAGGTTCAGAGTCTATAGTTGATTGTGCAGGATCTGATTGTTTTGCTGGGAAAGTAGCTGTGTTTTTTGAGGCAAGGTCCAAGCTGGGTATTGAGACAAGTTCCTTAGGATTAGGTACCAGTATTGGCGGGGCCAGTCCGGGGCAATTAATATCATCCTTGGCTTCTCTTGTCTGACTTTTAGGAAGACCTTGGGTAGAAGAGGCAGAGAAGGAAAGGCGTAAACTGACAGGTTTCTCCAACTGAAGGATAGGGCGTCCACTTTCCATGCTTGCCTGTGATAAGTCTTTGTGCATAATCTTTTCAGTTGATAATTTTGAGGAGAGGCAAATAGGTCTATGTCTGGGCTCCCCCATTTCTCTGCTATCATGCTGAAGACTTGTGAATTTAGATTCCACTCGTGAGGATCCATAAGGTTTCTGCTTAAATCGTTTGCCAGAGTGTTTTGTTATCCTGGCAGGAATTGAGCTTGAAGATTTGTTTTGTAGGTAAAAGCTGTGTCCCACAGTGCCATGGCTAATCTGCAAAGGGGTTATGAGTGTGTGCCCCCTTGCTTGTTTATATACCACAGGATTGTGGTGTTGTCCGTCTTTATCAGTAGTTGTGCTGGATGAAGTAAGTCCTTGAAGGCTGTTAGGGCATTTTGAACAGCTAGCATCTCTTTCTGGTTGATATGTAGATGCATTTGATTTCGTGCCCAGATGCCCTGAATGCATCTTCCTGCCATGCGGACTCCCCCCAGGCATAATCTGATGCGTCTGTCAAGGTTTGGCTGGCAGCGGGTAGAGTGAAGGGCCGTCCCATGTTTTGGTGGCAGGCCTTCGCCCACCATAGAAACTCCTGCTGCAGGTAGGGAATGAGAGGAATCATTTTTTCCAGACTGTGTGAATGTTGACTCCATAAACATTTTCGGTACCATTGAAGTTTCCTCATATGCAGTCTTGCATATGGAATTAGTAGGATGCAGGATGCCATTAAGCCCAGACACTGCAGAATTTGTCTTGCAGAAGACTGGGTTTTTGTTGCCATCAGTTAGAAATAAGAAGTCAGTTGCCTTTGTTTGTCTGGCGTGAGATAAGCCATCTGGGCAGTTGTATCCAAACTTGCACCCAGGAATGTTATCTTTTGAGAGGGTACCAGTTGTGATTTCTTTTCATTTATTGTGTACCCTAGGCATGTTAGAAGCCTTTTCACAAACGCCAGATGCTGTAGAAGAATGTCCTTGTTCTCTGCTTGAATTAGGCAGTCATCCAAGTACGGATATATTTGTATTCCTCTGTCTACAGAATGCAATTACTGGTGTTAGGCACTTTGTAAAGACCCTGGGTGCAGTCGATAAACCAAAGGGCAGTGCAGAGAATTGGTAATGCATTGGGTCAGCCTTGAATCTGAGGTATCTTCTGCATATTTGTCTGATTGGACCTAAAAGAGGCATATCTGCATGTCCCAAAGTCACATGCCAAGCGTTCTTGCCCAGCATGGGCAGAAGCTGCTGCAAAGTCAACATCTTGAATTTTGGTTTATCCGGGAATGTGTTCAAAATAGATAGGTCCAGTATTGGCCTCCAGGCCTTGTTCTTTCCGGGTACCAAGAACAGTCTTGAGAGAAATCCTTGTCCCTGCTCTTGCTCTGGTACTTGTTGAATGGCCCTCATGTCCATGAGGGATGAGACTTGTTTTTGTGCCTCTGCCATTGATTTTTTGGCAGATCTGGCAAGCAGTTTGCTTTTGGCAGGGTATGGAAATGGAACGTGTAACCTTGTGACACGATATTTAGGAACCACTTGTCCTGGGTTATAATGTGCCAATTTTGAGAAAAAGTGCTAATTTTCCCCCTAAGGGTGCTGCCAGGAGATAAGTGCTTGGTGCAGGCAGGGGGAAGTTATTGGGACAGTTTCCTGCATGGCTGTAATTTGTCTTCTCCAACTTTGGAGGTAGAAGTCCCCCATTGCTTTGAGCGGCATGAACCTTGCGCCTGGGGTCTGCCCCTTTGAGGTCTGTCTGACACAAGAAAGGACCATTTTTTTGTTGGCCAGTGTCTACTAAACCTAGGTGGATGTACTTGTAAAAAAATCTTTGACCGTTTGCATAGATTTAGCTTTGTCCTCCATTTTCTTTAACACCTCTTCTGCCTTACCATCAAAGTATAATGCTGTAAAGGTGCATCGAATAATTTAACTTTAACATGATCAGGCGGATTTTGTTCCTTTAACCAAGCATGCCTCCCAATTACAGAACCTGTAACTGCGGCCCTGCAGGAGCCTCTAAAGAATCAAAACCACATTGCAAAGCATGCTTTCCAACTTGTTCAGCTGCATGCAATAAATCCTGCATTTCCTTGTTTTCTGCGCATTCAGAGTTTAACATTTTATGTTTAAGCAATGCCAGGACATGTTGCTGATATTTGAGCATATGAAACTGAAAGTTTAAAGGCCCTTATAGCCAAGGTAGCAGATGTGTAAACCTTTTTTCCCCATCTATCCTGTGCCCTAGAATCGCTGTCAGAGGGGGTAGGGTTTTTTGCAGCGGAAGCCTTAACTCCTTTGGGACCCTGAGGAATTGTTTCTGGGTCTGCAGCAGGGTTTCTAAAAAGGAATTTATGAGAGTCAGGAACCCTGTAATATCTGTCATGCTTAACAGGAGCTGGAGTTAAGGAGTCACGGGTAAGACTAGACTCTGAAAATATATCTACAATGTCTAACACAGGTGGGATGGCTAGTGGCTTGTGTTGAGATAGTGAAAGAAAATCCCTGAGCCTCTTTTTAGATTCTGAAAAATCTTGGCTCTCCCAGTGGAAATGCTCCCTCCTCATGGTATGCAACGTTTCCCCAAAAGAATAGTCCTCTGGAGGAGAAGCTGAAGGTATAAGATTCTTCAGCATCAGAATCCTCATGGGGGGTGGAGAGAATATCACTGATCAGAAGAGGAATCAGAAGAAATGGAAACCTGATCTGAAGATTCATAATCAGTCTCTTGCCTAGGCCACTTATCAGGAGGGGGATGACCTCGGATGCCTATCCTTGTCCTTGTGTTTTTTGTAAACTCCGGTTGTCGGCTGTTCCGCCGGCATTATATAATTAAATCTTCGGCCAAAGTAATGAAAAGCAAAATCGAACAGACGCTTGACAGTGCGTTGGTTGAATCTAGCACAAAACAGACAGCCAGCATCGTTGTGATCAGGGCCTAGGCAAGGAATACAGTAAGAGTGAAAATCCTTATGAGGTATTTGCTTCCCACAAGAAATACAATTAACTTTTTCTGACATCGGTCTGGAGCAAGAAGAAAGTTTCCCCCAACGGGGTACTTAGCTTTAATGAAGACTTCGGTTCTGAAATTCAACTTTGAAAATCTCAGGAGTCGACAGACCGGCGCTTGCAAAATGCTTTTGCTTCGGGCACCGCGCGACAAGAAAGACTGAAGAAAATGGCATCGGTTGCATCTTTTATATCCCTGGCGCACTGACGTCAGGGAAGAGCAACAACCGGACCTAGACTTTGGAATTCTGGCTGACTGCGGGTAGCCTGCCAGCAGGATAACCCAAGAGTAATGACTGCAACAGTGAAACACGATGAACATCCCCTGATCAAGGTAATCAAGTCTTCGGCCATTTTGAGCATCTGTTTTTTGGGCATAGAGGCCTGACCACATGGCTCTTGAGTTTGTTGCTTTGGAAGGTGCTTTAGTCTTTGCCTTTGAAGCTGAAGTCGGTTTGATGTAAAGATGTTTAGGTCTGAATACTCCCTCAGAAGCTGGTGCCTGCTCAGCGGCTCCGGACCCATCTGAAGGTATAATATCAGAGGCTCCAATACCTTGAGTTTCCAGTGGCATGGCCGACTCCACGTGGGAGTCGGTAGCGGCCTGCGGCTCTAAAGCAGCGGGTGTCAGGGGCTGCGAAAGCGCCTCACTGAGAACCGGCGACTGGCTTAGGAGAAAGCTTAGTCTGTTTTGGGCCTCGGTTGTCTATCTTTCCTTTTCTTTGCATTTTTTGTGAACTCCGGTAGTCGGATGGCTATCCGACGACATTTCTGGATAATTAAACTGGCGTCCAAAATAGTTTAAAGCAAAAGCATACTGACGCTTAATAGTGCGTTGGTTAAATCTAGCACAAAACCAACAACCAGAAACGTTGTGATCAGGGCCTAGGCAAGGAATACAGTAAGAATGAAAATCCTTATGAGGTATTTGCTTCCCATGAGAAGTGCAATTAACTTTTTCTGACATCAGTCTGGAGCAAGAAAAAAGTTTCCCCAATGGGGTACTTAGCTTTATTGAAGACTTCGGACCTGAAACTCGAACACGAAAATCTCAGGAGTCGGCCGACCGGCACTTGCAAATTGATTCTGCTTCGGGCACTGCGCAGTAAGAAAGACTAAAAAAAATGGCGTTGACTGCTTTTTTTATACCCCTGATGTCAGGGAAGGGCCGACGCAGGACCCAAGATTTTGGAATTCAGGGCGGCTGAGGGCAACCTGCCAGCAAGATTACCCAAATGTAATGACTGCAACAGTGAAACAAGAAGAACATCTGTACTATGTTCCTCATGTTTCACTGTTGCAGTCATCACATTTGGGTTGATTCCCAAAGCTAAGGAAGGGAGGAGGTAATTAAGAAGCATTACGGCTGGCAATCAGGCCCTGTAAGACTGCTGTGGCAAATCCAGCTCTGGATTTAGAAAAGATAGGCATGTGGTAATGCTTGGTGAAAATGTGTACAGAGCTCCAGGTTGCAGCTTCCAGGATGTCCGTGGCCGTGACTCCCCCTGAGAAATGCAGTAGAGGTAGATGTAGCCCTAGTGGAATGTGTTCTTATCCCCTGTGGGGTAGGTTTTCCATGGTGTTTGTAGCAGTGTGCTATCCATTTAGAAATGGTTTGCTTTGAAATGTCCTTGCCCTCTCCCCCTGCAGCAAAGCTGACTAGCAGCTGGTCAGATTTTCTGAGAGGCTTAGTGCCGTCCAGACAGAACCTAAGCTGCCTGTGCACATCCAGGGAATGCAGTATGCTTTCCCCTTTATTCTGAGGATTAGGGAAAAAAGTTGGCAAATGAATGGACTGGTTTAAAGCCACACTAGACACCACCTTGGGCATAAAAGATGGGTTAGTCCTGAGGGAAACCCTGTTCGCATGGAAGATAATTAGAAGTTATGTACTTACCATAACGTTCCATCTGAGTAGGTGGATTCATTTGTCTGCAACCTGTGGGTATGGATCCGATATCGGATCCGAACCGGCATGGTTTATCCAGCTATGGATTCGAGCTCCTAGCTCCTCCCCTCACCCATAATGCCCTGCTCTCCCTACATGACCTCAGATCGAGTTTGCCCTAACGCACCCTATGCAGGAAACTGACAAGGCCAGGGAACAGGAGGGCGGGATGGTTGCAGACAAATGAATCCACCTACTCAGATGGAACGTTATGGTAAGTACATAACTTCTAAATCTGAAGTAGGAGAATTCATTTGTCAGCAACCTGTGGGACAGAGTCCCCAGCTACCTGAATCTTGGGTGGCCATCATGGAAGGATATTCCGGAGCACCGTGGAGCCAAAGGATGCTCTACCTCTAGAAGTGACGTCCAGCTTGTAATGAGTAATAAAGGTACGAGATGAAGCCCAAGTGGCTGCAGAACAAATGTCATCCAGAGGAACCCTAGACTTAAAGGCCGCTGAAGTAGACACAGACCAGGTCGAATGAGCATGGACTCCCTCCGGTGCGGGCCTCCCAGAGGCTTGGTACGCCAACAGAATACACTGAGAAATCCAGCGTGACAAAGAAACTTTGGAAATTGGTTTACCCAGATTGAATTTGGCAAAAGAAATGAACAACTGGTCTGATTGCCTATGACCAGCTGTTCTATGAAGGTAAAACCGAAGCTGCCTGTGAACATCCAAGGAATGCAGCTTGTATTCGCCTTTGTTTTGATACTTAGGGAAGAAAACAGGGAGGTTGATGGACTGATTAATGTTAGCTTCCGAAGCTACCTTAGGAAGAAAGGAGGGATTGATCCTGAGGCACACCCGGTCCGGATGAAAAATCAAATAAGGCGGTTTCATGGACAGGGCCTGAAGCTCAGAAACTCTCTTAGCCGAAGTAATGGCTACCAAAAAAGCAGTCTTAAAGGACAAGAATTTAAGATCGACTGTGGCTGCAGATTCGAAGGGGGGAGCGGTCAAGGTCTGAAGTACCAAGGAAAGATCCCACGGGGGAACTGTTTCTTTGACAGGGGGTCTGAGCAAAAAGCTGCCTTTTAGGAAGGTTTTGCATAACTTAGCCGACATGAGAGACCCTGAATCGTGTCCAACATGGTAATGAGATATGGCCGCCAGCTGAACTTTGACCGTGGAACTACTGGTTCCATCATTAAAGAGAGTAGTGAGGAAATCTAGAACCAAAGGAAGGGGAACTGTGAAAGGATCTAGGCCTTGCCGCTCTGCCCAAATGGAGAAACGCTTCCATTTACTGCGGTAAATTTTTCTGGTAGAGGGCTTGTGGGCCGGTACCAGAATGGCCTTAACTGGGGACGAGATACCGAGAGTCCTGATTAGGAGTGGAACTGGAGCAGCCAAGCAGTCAACTTCAGGTTGTCCAGGTTCGGAGTTGGTAGGTTCAACGGGTGTGATATCAGATCCGGAATGGGATCTAGAATCCAAGGTGGATTCACTGAATGAGACCTTAGGTAAGGGAACCAGATCTGTCGAGGCCAGAACGGGGCAATGAGGATCATTCTGCACCCCAACCGAGAGGCTTTCTGAAGTACTTGCAGCATCAGAGGTAGAGGGGGGTATGCATAAAGAAGACCGGGAGGCCAAGCATGCACCAGAGCGTCTCTCGGAGAATCCCCTGGAGGGGGGATTAGAGCGAAAAAACTTTCGCACTTGGCGTTTAAGGGAGAAGCAAATAGATTGCAACAGGGAGTCCCCCACTGTGCGAAGATACGTTTCGCTACTTAAGAATTGAGAGACCACTCGTACGGGGAGAAAATGGTGCGACTGAGCTTGTCCGCTAGGATGTTGGTCCGACCCGGAATATGCGTTGCGATGAGAAAGCGGTTGGTGGAGATCGCCCATTCCCACACTCTCATGGCTTCTCGACATAAAGGGTAAGACCTGGTTCCCCCTTGTTTGTTGATGTACCAGACCACCGACATGTTGTCTGATTGAATCGCAACTGTTCCCAGGGGAAGGAGGGCTTGAAGTGCTTGCAACGCCAAGAGCACCGCCCTCATTTCCAGAACATTGATATGCAGGGAGGTCTCTGAATCGCTCCACGTGCCTTGGCCCGCAAAATGCCCCCCCCTACCCGAGGCAGGAAGCGTCCGTGGTCACCGTGGCAATAGGGGGAGATGCACAAAAGGGACAGCCCCTGTGGAGGTCCGGAGAATGGAGCCACCACAACAGAGACCGCTTGTAAGCCTTGCTGATTGCAATGGGATGATACAGGGGGAGGGAGAGAAATGACCATTGCACCTGAAGTGTCCATTGAAGTACCCGCATGTTCAAGCGGGCGAGCGGAAAAAGAGTAATCGCTGCCGCCATAGACCCTAGCGCCCTCAGGATCAATTCCGCAGGTGTTGAGCTGGAGTGAAGGATGGCATGCACCTGGAGTCGCAGATTCCGAATTCTGTCGGTTGTGAGAAAGGCTCTTAAATTTCTCGTGTCTAACCTGGCTCCTATAAATTCTATTATTTGAGTAGGGACCAGGTTGGACTTTTCTATGTTTACCGTGACGCCTAGCCAGGGAGCTAGACGAAGAAAGGAGTCTCTTGCCAAAGAGAGTAGATGCCTTGTTGGGGCGGTGAGAAGCCAGTCGTCTAGGTACGGAAAGACCTGCACCCCCTGAAGCCTCAGGTGGGCCGTAACCACTGCTAATACTTTGGTGAACACCCTGGGGGCTGTGGTGAGACCAAAGGGAAGGACCCTGAACTGGTAGTGACTGGCTCCCAGCGGGCGAAGAAACCTCCTGGATCGTCTGTCCATCAGAATGTGGTAGTACGCGTCCTTGAGGTCTATAGAGCACATCTAGTGATTCTCCCCTAGAAGGGGGAGGATGGATTGTAAAGTGACCATCCGGAACTTCTCTTTGGGAACTGACAGGTTCAACAGGGACAGGTCTAGAATGGGTCTTAGGTCCCCCATCTTTTTTGGCACTAAAAAGAACCTGGAGTAGAACCCTGATCCGATCTGATCTGGGGGGACGGGCTGGATGGCTCTTTTTCTCAGCAGATGGCCAATTTCTGCTGAAGCGGCCTCCCTCTGATCGGGTGGAACATCGGGGAGGATTTTTAACTTTGGGACATGAAGAAAGGGGATCTTGTAACCTCTGGATATAATCCGGAGTACCCAGCGGTCCGATGTAATGGACTCCCATGCCGCTAGGTGCTCCGAGAAACGTCCCCCCGATTGCCTCCAGAGTGGAGCAGTCAGGCAACCCCTCAGGGTTGCTGAGTGGGCCGTTCAGAGAAAGGTTCCCTGGACCCAAAGTTCCTGGGAGCCCCTCTGCCCCTAGGGCGGCATCCTCCCTGTCCTCTGCCGCGGAAGGACTGGTTGTCCGGAGCGGGTTGGGAATGCTGCGACTTCCGGAACCACATCTTCTTCTGGCCCTTTTGGTTCCTAGAATAGGACCTTTGGGGCACAGAGAAGCGGACTCCAACGGCAGACAGCGTCTTCCCATCCTTCTCGCTCTGAACCAAGGTATCGCGAACAGTCTTGCCAAAAAGGGCAGAACCGTCAAAGGGGGTGTTCGCGAAAGACGCCTTGAAGGGCTCCGTAAAATCGCAGTGGCGGAGCCAGGCCTGCCGTCTTGTGACTAGGCCCACTCCCGCAGCTCTAGCGGCTCCCTCGGTAGCGTGGGAAAGTAACCGCATAGAGGTGTTAGTCACAGAACGAAGAGTGGCCATACGGGTGGAGTGCATAAGTTTGTCCTCCTCCGACATGGATTCTGGGGGGGGGGTGCAGTGTATTCCTTGATAAGATCGCGCTGCATCCTGATGACGTGTGCCAAATAGTTGAGCACCCTCACTGAGAAGGTCGCTGAACTAAACATTCGCTTCCCCAAACAGTCCATCATCTGAGACTCCTTGCTCGGGGGATGGACTGAGGGACTCTCCTGGGCGAGTTCCCTCTTAGTGGCTGCTGCCGACAACATGGCATCTACCGGGGGTCCCTTGCTCCAGTGGGCACGGTCAGCAGGGGGGCTAAGGATCCTGTCGGGCCTCTTGGGGATTGGCTCCACTGTGTCCGGTTCCTTCCATGCCCTGGTGGTAATAAGGTCCACCAGGGGGTTGGCAGGAGGGGACACCCAAGAGGTAGACGGGCCTGCTTCAAATGCCTCCAAGAACACTGACTCGTCCAAGGAAGACTTTGGGGCAGACCACCCACCTCTAATTCGTAACATTTCCATGATGTCTCCGAAGGAGACATCCTCAGGGGGTGATCTTGAGGAGCCTTCCCCCTTCCTCCAAGTCAGTGTCTTCAGTCAAAGACTTGGGGGAGTCTATGTGCCTCCTCTTGCACAAATGCTTGCGAGGTGCTTCCTCGGGGGGGGGGCTGTCCGAGGAGCCCTCACCAGCAGTGTCCAGAACCGCAGGAACTGCTTGGGGCAGTGAAGCGGGCTGTCCCAGTGGCCGGGTGATGAAAGCCTGGCCCAGAGCAGATGGAGTGCGGGACGGAGCCGAAGCAAGGGCCGGGGGTCCGGATGCCCTCAACAGAGCGGGCTGTCCCAGTGGCCGGGTGATGGAAGCCTGGCCCAGAGCAGATGGAGTGCGGGACGGAGCCGAAGCAAGGGCCGGGGGTCCGGATGCCCTCAACAGAGCCCTCTCCACTACATCAAAAGCCGAGGGGGAGCAGCCTCGACAATAGGATCCAAAAGTCGGCTCCCCCTCGGATCCGATGAGCGGATCGGAGCCGGCGCCGAGCCCCTCGGATCCGAGGGACCAGTGTGCTCCGACAAGGACGGCGCCGAAGGCACACTGAGTCCCTTGGATCCGAAGCTCGGGCCAAGGCTCCGAGAGGTCGGATCCGACAGACTCGAGGGCAAGGTCGGATCCGAAGTACCCAGTACTGTCGGCACCGACCCACCCCCGGATCCGAGGCTGCCCGGCTCTGAGCGCTCCGAACCCGGGAAGCGGGTCGGAGAAGGAGCAATGGGCTTAAAAAATGGGGTTGCAAGAGCACTCCCATCTGCATCTGGGCCTGGATGAACCTTCGCATCATCCGGTCCAGATCAGCATCGGAGAGGCTGTAAGTAGACCTCGACGAGGCTACCGAGGTAGGCCTGAGTGCCACCTCGATAGCCTCGATGGAGGTCGGGTCTCCTCATCCTCAGGCTCCGGTGAAAAGCACGGGGACCGGAGCCGAGGAGGGGGAGAGCCAGAGGCCAGAGGAGAAGCCCGCTTAGCCGGCGGGGCCGAAACGGAGGTCTCGGCCCGCCACTTGTGGTGCTTCTCTCTCCGGTCCCTTTTCCTGGCTTCCCTCTCCTCCGACCCTTTGGCGGGAGTTTGAGTCCCGGGTGGAGGAGGGGGAGCAGGCAAGGCAGGGACTGCCGAAGCAGTGACCACCAAGGGGGCGGGGGCCGAAGCCGAGTCTGGGGGCAAGAGTCCCACCAAGACTAGCTTCGACCTCCGCTCCTTCAATGCCCTGGGGTTGAACCCTGCACAGATTGAACGCCCTGAAGTGAGGTGTTCAACCCCAAGGCAACGAACGCACAGAGTGTGGCCATCAGCAGGGGAAAGCTTATGGCCACACTCAGAGCATTTTGAAAACACAGCCTTTGGGGTCTCAGACATTACTATTTTTTTTTTTTTTTTTTTTTTTACTTATTGTTACTATTTAAAAAAAAAAGTAAAAAGAAAACACTCACACAAGGCCCCAAAGAAGCACACACACACACACACACACACACACAAACTACGAGCCAGCGAGGGGAGGGTAAAAACTAAATTAAATTAACCCAAAAAATATAAAAACAGAAAGGGAACCTATATCTTTCACACAAATTTGAAGTTTACACAATTTTAATACCCTATTAATAAGAAAATTTCGACTTAGCTTTAGGAGCTCAACAATCCAGCCTACAACCATGCGCGGCAAACTAGATCTGAGGTCATGTAGGGAGAGCAGGGCATTATGGGTGAGGGGAGGAGCTAGGAGCTCGGATCCATAGCTGGATAAACCATGCCGGTTCGGATCAGATATCGGATCCATACCCACAGGTTGCTGACAAATGAATTCTCCTACTTCAGATTGAAGGGTTACACTGCCATAAGGGCCTGCAGTTCAGACACTCTTCTTGCTGAAGTGATGGCTAGAAGTAAAGCTGTTTTCTATGAGAGGAATTTTAACTCTGCTGTAGCAGCCGATTCAAAGGGGAGAAGTGTGAGTTTTTCCAATACAAAGTTAAGGTCCCAGGCTGGAGTGGGAGCTCTCCTGGGGGGGTCTTAAAATTTTTGGCTCCTCTAAGGAATTTTACCAGAGGATGAGAGAAGAGGGGTGGCTCAGTATTATAATAAACTGAGATGGCAGAGGAATGAATATTAATTAAAGAGAAGTATAGGCCCTTGTGGAGCATTTCTGTTAAATAATTTAGTATATGAGGTAAGCTGGGCACAGCTGTGTCCATCGCGAGACTGTCTCCAGGAACAGTATCTTTTCCACTTTTCTGAATAGAATTTTCTAGTACTAGGCCTCCTTGCCTCAAAAATGACATCCAGCACCTGTTTACTGAGGGTTGCTGGTGATGAGCTCAGAGAATTAGCCAGGCTGCAAGGTTCAGGGTCTGTAGCCGAGGATGCAGAATCTGGCCCGCCTGCTGGGACAGCAAGGAAGGAGTCTGAGGCAGGTGCCATGGTTGTAGCACTGTCAGACTGTGCAAAAGAGGGTACCAGTGCTGGTGTGGCCAGTCTGGTGCAATCAGGATTGTCCTTGGCTTGTCCTGTTTGATCTTTAGTAGAACCTTCGAGAGGAGAGGGGGGGGCATAGACGGAGAGGCTTTCCCAGGTAAAAGACAGTGCATCCACTTTCCAAGCTTGGCTGTGGAGAGTTCTGGTGCAGTATTTGTTCAATTGATAGTTCTGAGGGGAAGCAAACAGATCCACCTCTGGTGTCCCCCACCTGTTCCTCAAAAGCTTGAATATTTTGGGTTCCAGTTTCCACTCGTGTAGGTCTATGAGATTTCTGCTCAAGTAGTCTGCCAGTGAATTTAGTTTGCCTGGCAGGAACTGAGCTTGTAGCTGCACTTGGTTGCTCAAGGCTGTGTTCCACAGAGTCATGGCTGGTCTGCAGAGTGGGTAGAAATGGGTTCCCCCCTGCTTGTTTATGTACCACATAACTGTTGTGTTGTCTGTCTTTACCAATAGTTGCCCTGGAAGATTATGGCCTTTGAAGGCTGTCAGAGCATTCTGTACAGCTAACAATTCTTTTTGATTGATATGCAGGTGCATCTGCTTTGGGTTCCATTTGCCCTGAATGCACTGCCCTGCCATGTGAGCCCCCCCATGCATAGTCTGATAAGTCTGTTAGGGTTTGGTTGGCAGGGGGTAGAGTGAAAGAAACAGAGTCCCTTGTGGTTGCAGGCCTCTGCCCACCAAAGGAACTCTGTCCTCAGGCAATGAATGATAGGAATCGTACATAATTTCCAGGTCCTGAGAATGTTGACACCATAGAATTTTTAGGTACCATTGAAGTTTCCTCATATGCAGTCTTGCATATGGAATTAACAGAATGCAAGAGGTCATGAACCCCAGGGCTTAGTATTTTCTCTTGCAGATAGCTGGGTTTTGGTGGCCAGTAGATTTAAGTAGTTGTCAAATTTCTCTGGAGTGAGGAATGCCATCTGGGAAGTTGTGTTCAAGCTTGTTCCCAGGAATACAATCTCTTGGCAGGGTACTAGCTGTGATTTCTTTTTGCTGATGGTGTACCTCAGTGAAGTTAAAAGTCTCTTTACAAATGCCAGGTACTGTAATAGCCAGTCCTGACTTTCAGCCTGAATCAGGCAATCGTCCAAGTATGGGTAAATTTGAATACTTCTCTGCCTGCAAAATGCAATGGCTGGAGCTAGGCACTTTGTGAATACCCTGAGCTCAGTAGATAAGCCAAAGGGAAGTGCAGAGAAGTGATAGTGCATAGAGCCTGCTCTGAAGCATAGGAATTTCCTGCAAGATTCCCTTTATGGGGATGTGCTGATAAGCTTATTTTAAGTCTAGGGTTGCAAGCCAAGAATCCTTGGCTAGCACAGGAAGCAGCTGTTGGAGAGTTAGCATTTTGAATTTTGGAACCACCAGATAGGTGTTGAGAATAGACAGATCCAGGATAGGACGCCAGGAGTTTTCTTTTCTGGGAACCAGAAACAGTCTGGAATAAAAGCCTTGCCCTCTTTGTTCTGCTGGGACAGGTTGAATAGCCTTGATGCTGAGGACAGAAAGTACTTGCTTTTGGGCCTCCAACCACTGGTTGGGGGGAGGTCTGGTCATCCACTTAGGGTTGGCGGTGAGTGGAATTGGAATCTGTATCCTAGGGAAACTGTTTAAAACCAATTTGCCTTGGGTAATGTATTCCCAGTTTTTTGCATGCAGGGCAAACTTTCCTCCTAAAGGTGCAAGTACTTGGGCAAGGCTTGGAAGAGTTAAGGATAAGTCATTTTGCAATTTTACCATAGGGTGGTGGCTTACTACTCCCTGTTTTGGACGTGGGAGCATTCCACTGCTTAGATCTGTGCATAACCTGAGGCTGAAGTCTTGGTAGTCTGCTGCCCCTGGGTTTGGACCAAGAAGGACCAGTTCTTTGAAGGCCAATGCCTACTGAATCTAGGTGGCTGTACTTGTAAGAAATCTTACACAGTTTGCAAAGATTTAGCTTTCTACTCCATCCTTTTGAGGACTTCTGCTTTATTGCCAAATAGGTGCTCTTGGTTTAAGGGTGCATCCAGTAATTTTGCTTTGACATGATCTGGCAAGTTTTGTTCCTTAAGCCAAGCATGCCTTCTAAGAACAGACCCAGTGACAGCAGCCCTGTAAGATGCTTCTAAGGCATCAAATCCATATTGCAAAATATGTTTACCAACTTGGTTAGCAGAATGCATTAACTCTTGTAAATCTGTGTGTTCTGCACAGTCAGGAATCAACATCATTTTCTGTTTAATTAGTCCCATGATATGCTGCTGATACTTTAACATATGAAACTGGCAACTTAAAGCCCCAATGGCCAGAGTAGCAGAGGTGTAAACCTTCTTACCCCATCTGTCTAAAGCCCTAGAATCCCTGTCCGAAGGGATAGGATTTTTGGCAGTAGTAGCCTTAATGCCTTCAGGTCCTTGGGAAATGGTCTCTGGATCCGCAGTAGGATTCTTGAAAAGGAATTTGTGGGGGTCAGGTACTCTATAGTACTTGTCAGGTTTCCTGGGAGCTGGAGGCAAAGGCTGCATTCCAAGAAAACATAATCTACAATCTCCAGAACAGGAGGGATAGCTAAAGGTCTGTGCTGAGGCAGGTTTAAAAATTCCCCAAGTCTCTTTTCGGACAGAGTAGTCCTGGCCCTCCCAGCGGAAATGCTCTCTAAGGGTCTGCAGGGTTTCACCAAAAGAAAAATCTTCTGGCGGGGAAGCAGAGGGAATGGAAACCTCTGCATCAGAATCCTCATAGGTAGACAAGGGAATGTCCTGGTAGTCAGAAGAAACAGAGATCAAATTCCTGATCAGAAGAATCGGAAGGAAAATCTGTTCTAGTTCTCGGAGGGGGAAGGCTGGCTTCCCCTAATTAAGGTAATAAGGTCTTCAGCCATTCTAATCATTTGTTCTTGAGGTATGTGGGCCCGAGAATGCACTTTGGTCGTCTGTTTCCTAGGCATAGTGCGAACTTTTGGCCTGAGAAAGACGGTATTTTTAACTTGAAACAAAGTGGTCAGTTTAACCTGAAAATCGGAAGGCCTGAATACACCCTCAGAAGCCGGTGCCTGCACAGCCACTCTGGACCTATCCAAGGTAGAGACATTCGCAGGTTCCATAGAGGAAGAAGCATCTCACTGCATAGCAGACTCCAAACGGGTTTCGGTAGAGGCCTGCGAATCTGCAGAAGCGGGTATCAGGGGCTGTGAAAGCACCTCAGTGAGTACTGGCGGACTGGCAACTAGCTAAATGGTAGCGTCGTCGGCAATTTTGGACTTATGCGGTCTGTCTCTGTCTTTATCCTTACCTTTTTTAGGAAGATTGGTAGTCGGATGGCTTATCGAAGTCATTTCAGAATACAGAGATAGAGAGCGAAAGAATTTGGCTACAAAAATTGCCAGAGTTGACGATGAATAGTTTGGGCGTTGTACAAAGCACAAAAATGACAGTGAGGGATGTCGTGGTCTGGGCCAAAACAGGTGACGCAGTAAGAATGTAAATCTCTATGAGGTATTTGCTTTCCACAGGCAAGACAATTATTATTTTTTTTTGACATCGGACAAAGCAAGAAAAAAGGATCCCCAATGGGGTACTTGCATTTTAGAAGACTTCAGATCTGAAACTCTATTAACGAAAATTTCAGGAGTCGACCGACTGGCACTTGCGAACTGCTTCCGCTTCAGGCACCGCACGGCAAGAAAGACCGATGGCATGGCGTCAGCTGCATGTTTTATACCCCTGACAACCTGACGTCATGGAAGAAGCAACAGCATCCGAAGCAGAAATCCCAAGACTCTGGTATTCAGGCTGGCTAAGGGCTACCTGCAGGCAGATAAAGTACAGTTTTGTACCTACCATAAATGTAGATGTCCGAATTGGATAGCATCTGCAGTCATAACAACCGGGGTTGTCCTGTCGTCAGGCAGCCCTTCAGTCGGCCGGATTCCAAAGTCCGGGTCCGGCTTCGGCTGATGTCGCACTTCACCCGACGTCATCTCTGTTGGTCTTAGGGTATAAAAGCATCAGCCGACGCCATTTTCTTCAGTGTTTCTTGCCCCAGATGCCAGAAGCCCTATAGAAGGCTAAAAATTTTGGATAGATGCCAATGTTTCCAAAAGATAGAGGTAAACACAAAAATAAGCATGTATGTACATAAATACAAACAAATACACCATGAAAGAAATCCCCCCACTAGCCAGCTATTAGAAGGTTATACTCCATAGGAGTACCACAGAGGGAAGGAGGGAGGGTAATCCTGACTGCAGATGCTATCCAATTCGGACATCTACATTTATGGTAGGTACAAAACTGTACTATGTCCTTCATGGATGCATCTGCAGTCATAACAACTGGGTAGAATACCATAGCCAACTAGGGAGGAGGATAAAAGTAGATTATGGTGTGTTTAGGATCCCTTGCAGAACAGCAGTGGCAAACCCTGCTCGGGATCTGGAATATAGAGGTAAATTATAATGCTTGGCAAATGTATGCACGGAGGTCCAAGTAGCGCCTCAATAATGTCTTTGGTAGCCACTCCTCGTAAGAAGGCTGTGGTAGTGGCTGTTGCCCTTGTAGAATGAGGTCTTATGTTCTGTGGAATTGGTTTTCCATGGAAGGAGTAACAGAATCGTATGCAATTTCCTATCCATTTGGAGATTGTCTGTTTGGAAATAGCTTTTCCTTCCCTTCCTGTTGCATAGGCTACAAAAGTTGGTCAGTCTTTCTGCTATTTTTTGTTCTGTCCAAGTAGTAGCGTAGCTGTCTATGTACATCCAAGGTATGCAGTATTCTTTCCCCTCTGTTTTGTGGGTTGGGAAAGAAGGTAGGTAGGTGGATTGCTTGGTTTAAAGACACTCTGGATACCACCTTAGGCATAAATGTAGGATTAGTCCTCATGGACACACTATCTTGGTGGAAGATTAGAAAGGGTTGCACTGCCATTAAGGCCTGTAGTTCTGAAACCCTCCTTGCTGAAGTAATTGCCAGTAGGAAAGCAGTTTTCCATGACAGGTGTTGTAGGTCTGCTGTTGCTGCTGGTTCAAAAGGTGATAGTGTCAATTTTTCTAGCACAATGTTCAAGTCCCAAGCTGGCAGTGGTGGTTTCCTTGGAGGTTTTACATTCTTGATTCCTCTGAGGAACTGCCTGAGCAAAGGGTGTGAAAAAACAGGTGGATCAAAGCTGTATTCTGCTGAAATAGCTGATGCATGAATCTTGATGGAGGAGTAGGACAGGCCTGAATGAAGTAGTTCGGCCAGATACTCCAGAATGTTAGGCATATCTATGTTTGATACATCTTTTCCTCTTTCAGAACACCAAATGACAAACCTTTTCCATTTCCCAGCATAATTCCTTCTAGTTGAAGGCCTGCGTGCTTCAAGAATAATGTCTTTAACTCTTTGTGAAAGTTCTGTATTAGCAGCTGCTATGTGATGTTCCATGCAGTCAGTTGCAGCGTTTTAGGTTTGGATGCATGGTGCTGAAGTTGTTCTGAGTTAGCATCAAAGGCATCAGGGTATTGGCCACATATTGTTCGAGACATGCTTCTCAGTAGTGGGTACCAATGCTGTCTTGGCCAGTTTGGAGCTATCAGGATTATCCTTGGACGTTCCTCCTTGATTTTTAGTAGTACTTTGTGTATCAAGGGAAGAGGTGGGAATGCATATGCTGTTAGGCCTTTCCAGCTGAAGGAGAGCGAGTCCACTTTCCATGCTAGTGGGTGGAATGTCCTTGTGCAGAATTTTTTGAGCTGGTGATTGAAGGGTGATGCGAATAGATCTATCTGAGGCATTCCCCATTTCTTCGAGATGGTCTTGAAGATATCCGGGTGCAGCTGCCATTCGTGGGCATCCGATGTGGTCCTGCTTAACATATCTGCTAGAGAGTTTTCTTTTCCTGGCACAAATATTGCCTGTAACTGGATGTTGTAGCTGAGTGCCAGGTTCCACAGCTCCAAAGTCATTCTGCATAGGGGGTAAGAATGAGTGCCTCCCTGTTTGTTGATGTACCACATGACTGTGGTGTTGTCTGTCCTTATCATCAAGTGGTCCTCCTTGAGAAATGGTCTGAACTTTTGGATTGCCAGTTTTACTGCCAGCATTTCTTTTAGGTTGATGTGCAGGTGAAGTTGGTCCTGTGTCCACAATCCTTATGCATTTGTCCAGCATATGCCCCCATCCTAGGTCTGAAGCATCTGTTGTGATGGTCTGGCTTGCTTGACCCTTGCGAAAGGGCAGGCCTGGGTTTGACTGGCATGTCTGAGCCCACCATAGGAACTCCTGTTTTAAGCATGGTATTAGTTGGATTTCCGTTTCTAGGCTGTGTCTGTGTTGGGACCATAAATTCTTTAGGTACCACTGTAGTTTTCTCATATGTAGTCTGGCAAATGGAACCAAGATTATGCATGATGCCATGAAACCCAAGGCCTGCAGTACCTTTCTTGCTGTTAACTTGTTCAGTTTTGTTAGTGCCAAGAAGTAAAGAGGAAGTTCTTTTTGTTTTTCTGTAGTTAGGAATGCCATTTGTCTTACTGTGTCCAATTCGCTCCCAGGAAAGTCCTTGTCTGGGATGGTATCAGTCTTGACTTTTGTAAATTGACTGTGTATCCCAGTGCTTGAAGCAAGTAAATGACCCTTTGTAAATCTGTTGTCAGCTTGCTTTTGTTGTCTCCTTGTATCAGGCAGTCGTCCAGGTATGGATAAATTTGAATTCCCTGTAGTCTGTAATGGGCGATTACTGATGCCAGGCATTTTGTGAATACTCTGGGCAGTAGATAAGCCAAAGGCAATGCTGAGAATTGATAGTGCTCTGATCCTGCAAGAAATCTGAGGTATCTTCTGCAGATTGGTCGAATGGGGACGTGCAGGTATGCCTCCTTGAGATCTAGAGTTACCAGCCAACACTCCTTGCCCAGCATGGGAAGAAGTTGCTGTAGGGTCAGCATTTTGAATTTTGGGACAATGATGTAAGTATTCAGGGTGGACAGGTCTAGAATTGGTCTCCAACTTTTTCCTTTCTTGGAACTAGGAATAGTCTGGAGTAGAACCCCTTTCCTTGCTCTGCTGTTGGCACTTTCTCCACAGCTCTCATGTTTGCTAACTCCATTATCTGTTGTAGAGCTTCTGTCTTTTGATTTGGAGGTAGATTTGGCATTCCTCTTTTGTCTGGTAAAGTGTGGAAGTGGAACCGGTAACCTTGATCTATGGTTCGTAAAATCCACTTGTCCTTTGTTATGTGGTGCCAGTTTTTGAAAATAAGGTTAGCTTTCCGCCTAGAGGAGCTGCTATTTGTTCCCTGGTAGGCGGGTTTAGGATTAAGTCACTGTGGCTGTGTTGATGTAGTGGCAGGTGTTGAGTCTGTGCCTCTGTTGTTACCTTGCCACTGTCGTCCTCTGTAGGCACCTCCTCTGGATTGGTTTCTGCCTCTGGAACGTCTATTCCTGCCCCTTTGAGGTCTTGTGGAGTCAGGAAAGGACCAATTTTGGCAGGCCAGTTCCTGCTAAACCTTGGGGTTGAACCTGCAAGAAATCTTTAACTGTCTGGACTGATTTTGCCTTTTCTTCCATTTTCTTCATAACCTGCTGGGCAGGTGTACCAAACAAACTTGTTTTATCCATAGGAGCATCTAGCAATTTAGATTTAACATGATCCGGTAAAGCTTGCTCCTTTAGCCATGCATGCCTTCTAATTACAGTGCCAGTCATGGCTGATCTAAATGAAGCCTCCAGTGCATCATAGCCACATTTTAAAGAGTGGTTACTAACTTGCTGTATGTTATTTACCATTTCTAATACATATTTCTTATCAAGAGATTCATCAGTGGTTAGCTTTTTAGTTAACTGATCAAGCATAAACTCTTGGTATTGTATCATGTGAAACTGACAGTTTAAAGCTCTAGCTGAGAGAGTGGCTGAAGTGTAAACCTTTTTACCCCATCTGTCTAATGACCTTGCTTCCCTTTCAGAAGGAACAGGGTTTTTAGCTATGGTCGCGGCTACTGCCTTGGGACCCTGGGAAATAGTTTCGGGGTCTGCAAGAGGGGCCTTGTAAAGGTGGGCCCAAGTCTTTTCCTGGAGTCTGAAAAATCCTGTTGCTGCCATTGGAACTGTTCTCGCATGGCATGCAAGGTTTCCCCAAAGGAGAATTCTTCTGTGGGGAAGCAGCTGGAATGGATTCTTCAGCATCAGAATCTTCAAAATTGGAGAAAGGAGCCTCTGGCTGGTCAGTTATGTCTGATTCATCAGCAGAATCATCAGAGGACACTGGCTCATGGGGCTCTGCCCTAGGTCTCTTCTCTGGGGGCTGAGAGGCCCTGTCTGGGTGAGATTGAGATCCTCTAATTAATGAAATTAAATCTTCTGCCAAAGTAAGCATTTGAGAACTGGAAGAGGGCCTGGTTGAGGGGGGTTTAACAGGCACTGTTGTAGTAGTCTTGGCTGCTTTAGCCCTGGCGAAGGCCTTAATGGACATGGCTGCTGGAGGCCTAGCAGCACCACGTGCTGGGGTAGAGACATCCAAGGGAATGGTGTCTGATAAGTCAGTGGTAAGCACCGTAGTGGGTAAAATTTCTGAGGCCGATTCAAGAGTGTTAGCAGGGACCTCAGTTGTAGAGGTAGATTCAGCTGTATTTTGATCAGTTTTCTCGGTTTCGGCGAAACCGAGACACTCATGATTTGCTTAACCATGGTTTCGCGAAACCGCGGACGCGAGTGTCGGTCTTTTCTTTGCGTTTTGGCAGAATGCGTGGTCGGAGGATCCGACGGCATAATGTACGCAACATCAGGACCGAAAAACTGTTCTGCAAACTCCGCCCGGCGCGTAAGCGTTCGTCGGTTGAAAGAAGCACAGGACGAACAGGCTGCTATGTCGTGGGCTGGGCCTAAGCAAGGCAGGCAGTAAGAGTGGAAATCTTTATGAGGTATTTGTTTCCCACAGGTTAAACAATTATTAACTTTTTCTGACATCGGCTGAGGCAAGAAAGAGTCCCCAACGGGGTACTTAGCTTTAGAAGTCTTCGAAGTAGTATTCGGTAGAAGTAATCTCTGGATCCGACCGACCGGCACTTGCGAACAGCTTCTGCTTCGGGCGCCACGCGGCAAGAAAGACTGCAGAAAATGGCGTCGGCTGATGCTTTTATACCCGAAGACCAATAGAGATGACGTCGGGTGAAGTGCGACATCAGCCGAAGCCGGACCCGGACTTTGGAATCCGGCCGACTGAAGGGCTGCCTGACGACAGGACAACCCCGGTTGTTATGACTGCAGATGCATCCATGAAGGACATCCCAAATGTGATGACTGCAACAGTGAAACACAAAGAACATCACCTCCTTTCAAAAACATTTTCACATGAAACTGCATCGAAAGTGGAATCCATGGGCAGTAATGATGAATGGCTGACAAATTAATCTTGAATGAGGAGTTGGACAGTCCACAGGAAAATAACTTGCATAAATAATGCAAAGCAAGAGAAATACTAGCCTTGAATGGGTGTTGGATCTTTTCTTGGCAACAATTACAAAACCTTTTCTATTTACTAATGCATGATCTTCTAGCAGCAGGCTTTCTTGTCTACATTAACATCTGCTGCACAACCTCAAAAAAATGATTCTATCATCCAGGTAGTCAGCTATAGTTGTTTGGGGTCAGGATTTATCAAACAACCCCCCCCTTAGTCTTGTAATTGTGCTTTTTTTTTTTTTTTTTTTTAATGTACCACATCATTGTGGTGATGTCTTTAAAAGCTTATAGAGGTCCTAGGAATGACAGAGTTGAGAGCATTTACACAAGCCATCATATCTCTTATGTCTGTGTGCTATGACAAGTTTTTTTTTTCCCCCAAAGACCCTACACTTTCATTCCCACAGACACTGCTCCCCAAGCAAAGTCTGAGGCATCAGTTGCGACTGACTGTACTAGAGCAAGAAGGGAGAATGGGAGACCTAGATTCTGAGGAAATCTGGTGAATCAAAAACAAATTCTCCCTTTTCACAAACCCCAAAACTGGGATATGAAATGTCAGGGATATTGATGCTGAGACCATAAATATTTCAGGTACTACTGGATTTTTCTCATGTGGAGACAAAAAAGGTATCAGGAGTATCACAGATTCCATGAGACTCACAATCCCAAGGAATTCCCTTGCTGAGACAGTAGTCTTTATCGAAAAACTCAGAAACAGGCACAAATACAAATCCTATTTTTTTCCTGTGGAATAAAAGCTCTTTGAACCAAGGTGTCCAAAAAACATCCCAGGAAAACTATGCAGTGAGGAGGCGTTGCACAACTTCTGTATATTCTTTTGGAATCCCAGTCTATCTAGCAGATTCCTTACCTGACTGAAAGATTCTGGACACTTTCAAGAGACACTGCAAAGGTAATCATGTAATCTAAACAAAGAAAATATGAATGTGTGCCGTCTGCTTTAGTATATTAAAAGAGCTAGACACTTTGGTCTATCTACTGCTCCAAAGGTATTCACAAAGGGTAATGCAGAGAACAGATAACGCAATCCAGACTAAAAAACTTAAAAGGTCTGAAGTTTCCATCTACAGCAATATGATAATATTCAGCTTTTAAAATCTAAGGTCACTATAAAACTCAAATTGGGAATAAACGGTAAAGTTACGAAGTGAAAACATTTTAAAATTGGGCAGCATCACAAACAGGTTCAGAAAGAAAAGACACAGACCTGGTCTCCAAGGATCTCCCTTCTTTTACACCATCCTCAATAAACTCTTCCTCTAACTGAACAGTAAAGACAGCAATTATCACTCCCCGAGTGAGCATACGCAAAAGAACAGGAGGGAAAATATTTTGGTCTGGCAGGCGAGAAGGAATACTCCAAAAAGGTGGGACAGATTCCAACTGCCATCTGTAACCTTGATGGATTACTCTCTGACCCCACCTATCTGAAACTACTTGTTGCCAAAGACTGAAATGGGGGTTCAGGGCTAAGAAGACTGCCAGGGAGGGAAGAAGTCCTTCACAAAGTCATTCAGACTTATTAGACTGTCCTTTGTTCTGCGGGGATTCCTGCTTTTCATTTTGTAACCTCCTTGCCACTGCTTTTTTAAATATTTTCTTGCCAGCAGCTTGCTGGCTCAGTTAATTTTGCTTTTTAAAGCAGGATGTACAGGGAGTTTTGAATCCTTCAGCAAAATTGGAGAAGAATGAAAATACTCTGAAGTCCTTTAAATCAGTTTTTCTCTCTCATCATACTTTAATGACTTCCGCAGGAGAGGGTTGAAAAACTGTCTCAATCAAAGAAAGAAATTAAAAAGTACAGTTTTGTACCTACCATAAATGTAGATGTTCGAAGATCCACATTGCTGCAGTCCTTACACTTGGGTAGTCCGCTGTCCTCGGTCGGCCCAAATATCAAAGTATAAGGCTGACGTTGGTCAAGGCGCATTAGACTGACATCAGGACGTCAGGGTACAAATGCGCATGACCGACGTCATATCCTCAGTCTTTTCTTGCCCCAGATGTCAGAAGACCCTAACAAGAAAGGTCAAAACCCAAAGACAACAAACCAACAACCAACCACCCTAGCACTAATAATATGTACAATATATACAATATACACAATATTTACAATCCAACCCACACAACCGCCTCTAACTACAGAGGGAAGGAGGAGGTAAATTGGACTGCAGCAATGTGGATCTTCGAACATCTACATTTATGGTAGGTACAAAACTGTACTATGTTCTTCATCTCACATTGCTGCAGTCCTTACACTTGGGTAGAATCCCAAAGCAGAGGTAAGGGAGGATGGCACAACTATAAAGAAGCAGGAGCTGCCAAAATGCCCTGTAAAATAGCAGTGGCAAAACCAGCCCTAGATTTAGAGTAAAGTGGAAGGTGATAATGCTTAGAGAAAGTATGCACAGAACTCCAAGTAGCTGCCTCCAAGATATCTTTAGTTGCCACCCCCTTAAAAAAGCTGTTGAAGTGGCAGTAGCCCTAGTGGAATGAGGCCTAATCCCAGCTGGAACCTCCTTGCCATGATGGGAATAACAGAAAGCAATGCAAAACCCAATCCACTTAGAAATAGTTTGTTTTGACACAGGCTTGCCCTGAGAACTCAAAGCAAAAGAAACAAATAACTGCTGAGACTGCCTGAACCCTTTAGTTCTGCTCAAATAATATCGCAACTGCCTGTGTATATCCAACGTGTGCAAAATCTTTTCCCCTTTATTTTGGGGGTTTGCATAAAAGGTAGGCAAATGTATAGTTTGGTTTAAAGACACACTAGAAACCACCTTAGGCATAAAGGAAGGATTAGTACGCAAAGATACCCTATCCTTATGGAAAAATAAGAAAGGCTCACCTGCCATAAGGGCCTGTAATTCAGAAACCCTTCTCGCAGAGGTAATGGCTAACAAAAAAGCAGTCTTCCATGATAAATATTTTAACTCAGCAGTAGCTGCAGGCTCAAAAGGTTGTAGAGTGAGTTTCTCCAACACAAAATTGAGATCCCAAGCAGGAGTAGGAGCTTTCCGTGGGGGTCTTATATTCTTTGCCCCTCTAAGGAATTGCTTAAACAAAGGATGAGAAAACAATGGTGGGTCACAGTCATAGTGAGCAGAAATTGCTGCAGCATGAATCTTAATAGAAGAGAAGGACAAACCTTTGTCCAGTAACTCAGTAAGATATTGAAGAGCCACGCCTAAATTAGGCTTAGAAACATCAAATGCTTTTGCTGCACTCCAAAATAAAAATCTCTTCCATTTATCTGCGTACACTTTCCTTGTACTAGGCCTTCTGGCTTCCAAAATAACATTCAAAACTTGCTGTGGAAGCTGAAACCCTCCAGGGTTTAAAACAGAATATGCCAGGCTGTCAGGTGAAGAGAGTGAAGTTTGACATTGAGTAAATGACTGTTCTCCTGAGTCAGCAGGTGTGGAATCGAAGGTAAAGGCCATGGAGGCTCCCGTACCAGACTTCTCAGTAGTGGGTACCAATGCTGTCGAGGCCAAAATGGAGCTATTAAAATCATCTTTGGCTTGTCCTGTCTGACCTTCAGAAGTACCTTTGGGAGGAGAGGCAGAGGTGGAAAGGCATACACATGAAGATTGCTCCAACTGAATGAAAGAGCATCCACTTTCCAAGCTGTGGGATGAAAACTTTTTGTACAAAACTTTGGCAGCTGGTAGTTTAGTGGAGAAGCGAACAGATCTATGTCTGGAGTTCCCCATGACACTGTCAATTTCTGAAATACATGAGGATCCAATTTCCACTCGTGGGGATCCATAATTTGTCTGCTCAACACATCTGCTAAGGAGTTCTGTGCTCCCTGCAGAAACATTGCCTGAAGATTTAGCTGTAAACTGAGAGCAGTCTCCCACAAAATCATTGCTTGTCTGCACAGAGGATAAGAATGTGTTCCCCCTTGCTTGTTGATGTACCACATGACAGTTGTGTTGTCTGCTAGAATCAACACCTGCCCTGGAAGAAGTAAATCCTTGAAAGCTATTAATGCAAATTGGACTGCTAACATCTCCTTCAGGTTGATATGTAGATGTAGAAGTCTGGCAGGCCACGTGTCTTGTATCCACTTTCCATTTAGATGAGCTCCCCAAGCTTTGTCTGAGGCATCTGTCGTTAGAATCTGACTCGCCTCTGGCCGGGTCACAGAGAGTCCCTTGTTTAGGTGACATTCCTGAGCCCACCACAAAAATTCCTTTTGAATGCAAGGTATTATCTGAATGACAGTGTCCAAATCTTGGCAGTGCTGTGTCCATACATTTTGAGATACCATTGTAGCTTCCTCATATGCAGTTTGGCATTGGGAAGCACCAGAATACAAGATGCCATGAACCCCAAGGCTTGAAGGACTGTCCTTGCAGTCAGCCTGGACTGATGAGACAATTGATGGAAGTAAAGAGAAAGATTCTTTTGTTTGTCCGGGGTCAAAAGGCCATCTGGGATGCTGTATTCAGTCTCACACCCAGAAAGCACATGTCCTGAGAGGGTACGAGGCTGGACTGTAGTTCGCTCACAGAATACCCCAGGCATCTTAGCACTGCTAGCACATAGTGTAGAGGAGGAAGAAGTTCTTCTTTCCTTGAGCCAGAATCAGACAATCGTCCAAATAAGGATAGATCTGTATTCCTCTTAGCCTGAAGAAAGCTATCACTGGAGCCAGAACCTTCGTGAATACTCTGGGCAGTAGATAAGCCAAAGGGCAATGCAGAGAACTGATAATGAGAAGTCCCAGCCCGGAAACGTAGATACTTCCTGCAACTTAGCCTGATAGGAACATGAAGGTAAGCCTCCTTGAGATCCAGAGTCACCATCCAATGATCTTTGCCCAGCAGAGGTAAAAGCTGTTGTAACGTCAACATTTTGAACTTGGGAATGTCCAGATAAGTGTTGAGGATAGATAAATCCAAAATTGGTCTCCACGTGTTCCCCTTCTTTGGTACTAGGAACAGGCGAGAATAAAATCCTAGGCCCACTTCTGACAGAGGGACCGGCTGAATGGCTCCTATTTGGAGCAGCAGAGAAATTTGTTTGTGAGCCTCTATTCTTTGCTGAGGAGGAACGTCTGGCATGCCTTTGAAAGGAGGCAAGGTATGGAAATAAAACCTGTAACCTTGGTGTATGATATCCAATACCCATCTGTCTTGGGTAATTAAATTCCAATTTTCTTCGAAAAGTGCCAACCTTCCTCCCAAAGGTGCTGCCAGACGAAAAGGCTCTGGCAGCTGAAAAGGTAGGTCATTGGGTCTGTTTACGAAAGGACTGACCCCTGCCCTCACCCGAAGACTGTGCAGGTGAACTCCCTGTTCTAGGCCTGAAAGAGCCCTGAGCTCTGCCCCTACCCCGTCTAGACCTGCCCCTAGACTGGGAATCATAAGAAGGATACGTCCACCCCTTAGTAGGCCAATTTCTGCTAAACTTCGGAGGCTGAACCTGCAAAAAATCTTTAACAGTCTGCATAGACTTAGCCTTGTCTTCCATTTTCTTTAAGACTGCCTCAACAGGTGAACCAAATAACACATCAGATTGTAAAGGAGCATCCAAAATCCTTGTCTTAACATGGTCAGATAAATTCTGATCCCTCAGCCAGGCGTGCCTCGAAGAACTGACCCTGTGGCAGCCACCCTAGACGAGGCCTGTACAGCATCAAAACCACATTGCAAAGAATGCTTACCCACTTGTTCAGAGACATGTACCAAATCCTGTAACTCTTTACAGTCAATACCTTCCGCCAGAGCATCTACCTTAGACTTCAATTGAGACAGTAGATAGTTTTGGTATTTCAACATGTGAAACTGGCAATTTAGAGCCCTCATAGCTAGGGTGGAAGACGTATAGACTTTCTTTCCCCATCTATCCAAGGCCCTGGCCTCTTTATCTGGAGGAACGGATTTTTAACAACAGAAGCCTTAACACCCTTAGGCCCCTGACTAACAGTTTCTGGGTCCCTAGGACTCTTAAAAGAAACTTATGAGCTTCAGGCACCCTATAATACCTATCCGGCTTAACAGGAGCAGGAGGCAAAGAATCAGGATTAAGAGAAGCCTCTGCAAACACATCCTCCACAACATCCAGAACAGGAGGTATAGCCAAAGGCCTATGCTGGGGTAAAAACAGAAATTCCCTAAGCCTTTTCCTGGAATCAGAGAAATCCTGACCTTCCCACTTAAAATGCTCCCTCATGGAATGAAGAGTCTCTGAAAAAGAAAAATCCTCAGGAGGAGAAGCAGAAGGAGTAGAATCATCCACATCAGAATCAGAATAAGGAGAATACTCCTGCAAGTCTTCAGCCGAAGACTCTGAAACATCTGAAGCCTGCTCAAAACTCCCCAACTCAGGTTCCACCCCAGGCCTCTTATCAGGAGGGGGCAAAGAAAGTACAGTTTTGTACCTACCATAAATGTAGATGTCCGAACTGGATAGCATCTGCAGTCATAACAACTGGGTTGTCCTGTCATCAGGCAGCCCTTCAGTCGGCCGGATTCCAAAGTCCGGGTCCGGCTTCGGCTGATGTCGCACTTCACCCGACGTCATCTCTGTTGGTCTTCGGGTATAAAGGCATCAGCCGACGCCATTTTCCTCAGTGTTTCTTGCCCCAGATGCCAGTAGCCCTCGTGAAGGCTAAAATTTTGGATAGATGCCAACGTTTCCAAAAAGATAGAGGTAAACACAAACATAAGCATGTATGTACATATATACAAACAAATACACCATAAAAGACTCCCCACCAGCTAGCTATTAGGAGGGTAAACACCCTAGGAGTACCACAGAGGGGAAGGAGGGAGGGTAATCCTGACTGCAGATGCTATCCAGTTCGGACATCTACATTTATGGTAGGTACAAAACTGTACTATGTCCTTCATGGATGCATCTGCAGTCATAACAACTGGGTAGAATACCATAGCCAACTAGGGGAGGAGGATAAAAGTAAATTATGGTGTGTTTAGGATCCCTTGCAGTACAGCAGTGTTAAACCCCGCTCGGGATCTGGAATATAGAGGCAAATTATAATGCTTGGCAAATGTATGCACGGAGGTCCAAGTAGCCGCCTCAATAATGTCTTTGGTTGCCACTCCTCGTAAGAAGGCTGTGGTAGTGGCTGTTGCCCTTGTAGAATGAGGTCTTATGTTCTGTGGAATTGGTTTTCCATGGAAGGAGTAACAGAATCGTATGCAATTTCCTATCCATTTGGAGATTGTCTGTTTGGAAATAGCTTTTCCTTCCCTTCCTGTTGCATAGGCTACAAAAAGTTGGTCAGTCTTTCTGCTATTTTTTGTTCTGTCCAAGTAGTAGCGTAGCTGTCTATGTACATCCAAGGTATGCAGTATTCTTTCCCCTCTGTTTTGTGGGTTGGGAAAGAAGGTAGGTAGGTGGATTGCCTGGTTTAAAGACACTCTGGATACCACCTTAGGCATAAATGTAGGATTAGTCCTCATGGACACTCTATCTTGGTGGAAGATTAGGAAGGGTTGCATCGCCATTAAGGCCTGTAGTTCTGAAACCCTCCTTGCTGAAGTGATTGCCAGTAGGAAAGCAGTTTTCCATGACAGGTGTTGTAGGTCTGCTGTTGCTGCTGGTTCAAAGGGTGATAGTGTCAACTTTTCTAGCACAAAGTTTAAGTCCCAAGCTGGTAATGGTGGTTTCCTTGGAGGCTTTACATTCTTGATTCCTCTGAGGAACTGCCTGAGCAAAGGGTGCGAAAAAACAGGTGGATCAAAGCTGTATTCTGCTGAAATAGCTGATGCATGTATCTTGATGGAGGAGTAGGACAGGCCTGAATGAAGAAGTTCGGCCAGGTACTCCAGAATGTTAGGCATATCTATGTTTGGCACATCTTTTCCTCTTTTAGTACTCCAAATGACAAACCTTTTCCATTTTCCAGCATAGTTCCTTCTTGTTGAAGGTCTGCGTGCTTCAAGAATAATGTCTTTAACTCTTTGGGAAAGTTCTGGGTTAGCTGCTGCTATGTGACGTTCCATGCAGTCAGTTGCAACGTTTTTAGGTTTGGATGCATGATGCTGTAGTTGTTCTGAGTTAACATCAAAGGCATCAGGGGAATTGGCCACATATTGTTCCGAGATATGCTCCTCAGTAGTGGGTACCAGTGTTGTCTTGGCCAGTTTGGAGCTATCAGGATTATCCTTGGACGTTCTTCCTTGATTTTTAGTAGTACTTTGTGTATCAAGGGAAGAGGTGGGAATGCACATGCTGTTAGGCCTTTCCAGCTGAAGGAGAGCGAATCCACTTTCCATGCTAGTGGGTGGAATGTCCTTGTGCAGAATTTTTTGAGCTGGTGATTGAGAGGTGATGCGAATAGATCTATCTGAGGCATTCCCCATTTCTTTGAGATGGTCTTGAAGATGTCCGGGTGCAGCTTCCATTCGTGGGCAACCGAAGTGGTTCTGCTTAGTATGTCTGCTAGAGTATTTTCTTTTCCCGGTACAAATATTGCCTGTAACTGGATGTTGTAGCTGAGTGCCAGGGTCCACAGTTCCAAAGTCATTCTGCATAGGGGGTATGAATGAGTGCCTCCCTGTTTGTTGATGTACCACATGACTGTGGTGTTGTCTGTCCTTATCATCAACTGGCCCTCTTTGAGAAATGGTTTGAACTTTTGGATTGCCAGTTTTACTGCCAGCATTTCTTTTAGGTTGATGTGCAGGTGAAGTTGATCCTGTGTCCAGAGTCCCTGCATGCATTTGTCCAGCATGTGGGCCCCCCATCCTAGGTCTGAAGCGTCTGTTGTGATGGTCTGGCTTGCTTGACATCTGCAAAAGGGTAGGCCTGGGTTTGACTGGCATGCCTGAGCCCACCATAGGAACTCCTGTTTTAAGCATGGAATTAGTGGGATTTCTGTTTCCAGGCTGTGTCTGTGTTGGGACCATAAATTCTTTAGGTACCACTGTAGTTTTCTCATATGTAGTCTGGCAAATGGGACCAAGATTATGCATGATGCCATGAAGCCCAAGGCCTGCAGTACTTTTCTTGCTGTTAACTTGTTCAGTTTTGTTAGTGCCAAGAAGTAAAGAGGGAGTTCTTTTTGTTTTTCTGTAGTTAGGAATGCCATTTGTTTTACTGTGTCCAATTCCGCCCAAGAAAGTCCTTGTTTGGGATGGTATCAGCCTTGACTTTTGTAAATTGACTGTGTATCCCAGTGCTTGTAGCAAGTAAATGACCCTTTGTAAATCTGTTGTCAGCTTGCTTTTGTTGTCCCCTTGTAGTAGGCAGTCGTCCAGGTATGGGTAAATTTGAATTCCCTGTAGTCTGCAATGGGCGATTACTGATGCCAGGCATTTTGTGAATACTCTGGGCAGTAGATAAGCCAAAGGGCAATGCTGAGAATTGATAGTGCTCTGATCCTGCAAGAAATCTGAGGTATCTTCTGCAGATTGGTCGAATGGGGACGTGCAGGTATGCCTCCTTGAGATCTAGAGTTACCAGCCAACACTCCTTGCCCAGCATGGGAAGAAGTTGCTGTAGGGTCAGCATTTTGAATTTTGGGACAATGATGTATGTATTTAGGGTGGACAGGTCGAGAATTGGTCTCCAACTTTTTTCCTTTCTTGGAACTAGGAATAGTCTGGAGTAGAACCCCTTTCCTTGCTCTGCTGTTGGCACTCTTTCCACAGCTCTCATGTTTGCTAACTCCATTATCTGTTGTAGAGCCTCTGTTTTTTGATTTGGAGGTAGATTTGGCATTCCTCTTTTGACTGGAAAAGTGTGGAAGTGGAACCGGTAGCCTTGATCTATGGTTTGTAAAATCCACTTGTCTTTTGTTATGTAGTGCCAGTTCTTTGAAAATAAGGTTAACTTTCCGCCTAAAGGAGCTGCTATTTGTTCCCTGGTAGGCGGATTTAGGGTTAAGTCACTGTGGTTGTGTTGATGTAGTGGCAGTGGTTGTGTCTGTGCCTCTGTTCTTACCTTGCCACTGTCGTCCTCTGTAGGCACCTCCTCTGGATTGGTTTCTGCCTCTGGAACGTCTATTCCTGCCCCTTTGAGATCTTGTGGAGTCAGGAAAGGACCAATTTTGGCAGGCCAGTTCCTGCTAAACCTTGGGGGTTGAACCTGCAAGAAATCTTTAACCGTTTGGACAGATTTTGCCTTTTCTTCCATTTTCTTCATAACCTGCTGCGCAGGTGTACCAAACAAACTTGTCTTATCCATAGGAGCATCTAGCAACTTAGCTTTAACATGATCCGGTAAAGCTTGCTCCTTTAGCCATGCATGCCTTCTTATCACTGTGCCAGTCATGGCTGATCTAAATGAAGCCTCCAGTGCATCATAGCCACATTTTAAGGAATGGTTACTAACCTGTTGTATGTTATTTACCATTTCTAATACATATTTCTTATCAAGAGATTCATCAGTGGTTAGCTTTTTAGTTAATTGACCAAGCATAAACTCTTGGTATTGTATCATGTGAAACTGACAGTTTAAAGCTCTAGCTGAGAGAGTAGCTGAAGTGTAGACCTTTTTACCTCATCTGGCTAATGACGTTGCTTCCCTTTCAGAAGGAATAGGGTTTTAGCTATGGTCGCTGCTACTGCCTTGGGACCCTGGGATATAGTTTCGGGTCTGCAAGTGGGGCCTTGTAAAGGTGGTGATGAGTATCTGGCACCCTGTAAAATCTGTCTGGTTTGGCAGGGGCTGGGGTAAAGAATCTGGAGCGGAGCAGACATCATTGAAAGCATCATCCACCACAGAGAGAACAGGAGGTATAGCTAAGGGCCTGTGCTGTGAAAGGTGCAGAAAGGTCCTAAGTCTTTTTCTGGAGTCTGAAAAATCCTGTTGCTGCCATTGGAACTGCTCTCGCATGGCATGTAAGGTTTCCCCAAAGGAGAATTCTTCTGGTGGGGAAGCAGCTGGAATGGATTCTTCAGCATCAGAATCTTCAAAATTGGAGAAAGGAGCCTCTGGCTGGTCAGTTATGTCTGATTCATCAGCAGAATCATCAGAGGACACTGGCTCAGGGGGCTCTGCCCTAGGTCTTTTCTCTGGGGGCTGAGAGGCCCTGTCTGGGTGAGATTGAGATCCTCTAATTAATGAAATTAAATCTTCTGCCAAAGTAAGCATTTGAGAACTAGAAGAGGGCCTGGTAGTGGGGGGTTTAACAGGCACTGTTTTAGTAGTCTTGGCTGCTTTAGCCCTGGCGAAGGCCTTAATGGACATGGCTGCTGGAGGCCTAGCTGCACCACGTGCTGGGGTAGAGACATCCAAGGGAATGGTGTCTGATAAGTCAGTGGCAACCACCGTAGTGGATAAAATTTCTGAGGCCGATTCAAGAGTGGTAGCAGGGGCCTCAGTTGTAGAGATAGATTCAGCTGTACTTTGAGCAGTTTTCGGTTTCGCCGAAACCGAGACACTCAGCTTGCTTAACCATGGTTTCGGCGAAACTGCGGACCGCGAGTGTCGGTCTTTATCTTTGCGTTTTTTGGCAGATTGGGTAGTCGGAGGATCCGACGGCATAATGTACGCAAAATCAGAACCGAAAAACTGCTCTGCAAACTCCGAGCGACGCCTAAGCGTTCGTCGGTTGAAAGAAGCACAGGCCGAACAGGCTGCTACGTCGTGGGCTGGGCCTAAACAAGGCAGACAATGAGAGTGGAAATCTTTATGAGGTATTTGTTTCCCACAGGTTAAACAATTATTAACTTTTTCTGACATCGGCTGTGGCAAGAAAGGTTCCCCAACGGGGTACTTAGCTTTAGAAGTCGTAGAAGTAATCTCTGGATCCGACCGACCGGCACTTGCGAACAGCTTCTGCTTCGGGCGCCACGCGGCAAGAAAGACTGAGGAAAATGGCGTCGGCTGATGCCTTTATACCCGAAGACCAACAGAGATGACGTCGGGTGAAGTGCGACATCAGCCGAAGCCGGACCCGGACTTTGGAATCCGGCCGACTGAAGGGCTGCCTGACGACAGGACAACCCAGTTGTTATGACTGCAGATGCATCCATGAAGGACATCCTCTAATTAAGGTAATCAAATCTTCTGCCATTTTAAGCATATGCTTCTTGGGCACAGATCCTGAAGAACTAGGAGTGACACCAACTGAAGCTAAACCTGGCCTGCCTCTGGGAGAAGCCTTGGAAACAGAAGGCCTAACCACCCTAGGAAGGGAGGGGAGTACAGTAACCTGAGAAGCACCTTCAGCCTGACTTGCCTCCTGAGAGGCCACATCCTGCAATAACAAGGTCTCCCCCTGGGACTCCAGAGAAACCTCCGGTGGAACCACCGGCTCCACCGACACCTCTAAAGAACCGGCGTCGAGGACGACTCGTCTACCCTGGGCTTAGCTGCTTTATCCTTGCGCTTCTTTGAAGAAGCGGACGTCGGAGCATCCGACGGCATAGTGTAATTGCACCGCTTCCCAAAGACTAACCTGGCACAATCTAACCTTCTCTTAATAGTGTGCTTATTGAATCTAGCACAAAAGCGACACCCAACAACGTCGTGCTCAGGCCCTAAACAAGGAATACACAAGGTATGATAATCTCTATGCGGTATCTGTTTCCCACAAGAAATACAGTTATTCACTTTTTCTGACATCCGGTAAACCACTGAGGCAAGAAAAAACCAAAATATTCCCCAACGGGGTACTTAGCCAACTTTGACTCTGTCTGAAACTCCGAACTCGAAAAATTTCAGAACGCCGAACGGCACTTGCAACGCTGCTTCTGCTTCGGACCATGCGGCAAAAAAGACTGAGGATATGACGTCGGTCATGCGCATTTGTACCCTGACGTCCTGATGTCAGTCTAATGCGCCTTGACCGACGTCAGCCTTATACTTTGATATTCGGGCCGACCAAGGACAGCGGACTACCCAAGTGTAAGGACTGCAGCAATGTGAGATGAAGAACATTGTCATTTCTGACATCCTCTAGATTTTGCAAATACAGCCAAGCAAGCCACCTCATAGAAGTTCCAATGGCAGCAGCAGAATCATGTGGACACTTCAAACTGGACACACACAAGCAACTAAGTTACACAAAGATTTCTCCTCAGAAGAGGAAACATGCCAAAATATTCCTCACATTCACACAAAAGGCAAGCATAAATTTCAACACGTGAGCTTGATGGATGGAAATTCTAAAAGTGTTGCAGAAGAATATACTTTTTTCCCAAATCTATCAAAAGCCTTACCATCCTTGTGAGGAGAGGGATTAGTATTAACCAAATGTTTAAGCAGCAGGTGGGTTCACTAAAGCAAGAGTTTCTGGGTCTGATCTGTAGAAGTGTACAAAAGCTTATAAGATTGAGGAATTTTAGGCTATCAGCTTTCTTGGAAACAGCTGTAAACTGACAAAAACATACTCCAAAGCAGAATGAACAGGAGGAACAGGAGTAGGTTCTGGAAATTCCAGCTCTAACCATTCATAATACTAAATGTTGGCTCAGCAAGGTACCAGAATTTGTTGTGAGAAAATATGTTATAGTGTAGACACCACTTCCGATACACTGTCCATCAAAATTCAACTTAAGCTGTTCAAAAGTAAGGTTTTAAGGTATTAGACCTTGCAGCTGGACAATCTTTTTCTCAAGCAGAGTATGAGAAATGGGCACGTGTCTAAGGTTCTCCGTATTTGGAAGTTCCCGAACAGCAATACAGAAGAAGCACTTCTTTGATATGACTAGTATGCAGATAGATAGTTTTGACCAGTCTATTAAGATTAAACCTATTGTTTGAACACTGAAGTGGTGCTTTTGATGACTTCTTGGATACAGCTGACAATAAATGTGAAGCTATCTTGAACAAGGAAAAAAAAAACACGACAATTATGACTACAATCAGAAATTGTTTTGGATACAAAGGACTCAGTCATGCAGTCTATGGCAACTCTGAAAGAAAATCAGTATTTGGTAACTTAAGTAACTTACTTAAGTTAACTTAAACAAATAAATAATACTGAAGATGAGGATTCTTTTTTTTTTTTTTTTTTTTTGAATACTCCTCTTTAAAACGGTTTGAGAGGGTGACTAGAAACAGAAAGTAAGCAGATCAAGAGACCAACAAGGAGAAAAGGATGGCACAATTTGCGTTCACTCAAGCAAGCCACAGATGGAGAAGGAACCACTGGTAGGTGTTGAATCCACTGTTGAATAAAATGGGTTCAAAATATTTTGATATTGGTATTTAGTTGTATGCATTTTATATGTTCTGTAAAGATCTTACATTTGTTTCTGCTTCCCCTATGAATGTTGTGGATTACACCAAAGAATTTAAGCTTTATGTATGTTAACTGCAACTCGGATTTTGTAATGTCTGAGAGTCAGGCTTCAAAGGAGATATCTTTAATAACTTAATTAGGAAGAAAATGTAAACTGCTTTCAATCCGCCACTGAACATTTATTTATTTAACATTTGTTAACCGGGAAGGTCTGACTTGGAAATACATTTGGCATTGTATGTGCGCAAGAACAGAGAATGTTTTGCAATAACAATAAAAGTAGTTTTTGCAATCCAGGCACGAAGGTGGGTTATTGTTGAAATCACTGTCTTGAGGACATGTCTGTTTGTGTAATGAAGCCCAAAAAGGGCAGAGGTGCTGTCCTTATGGATTATGAAATTTATAATTGTAAAACGATGGTCTTTCTCACAGACCGCTCAAGACATGGGATTATATCTTAAAATGATGTCAATATTGCCTATAAAAGGATGGAGTTTTTCATCAGAACTTTTGATGGATGGGAAAATTACACAAGACTTGTATAAAAATGTTAGTTAATACCCCCTGTTAATCCACTAGTATTCAAAATACCTTTGAGAGCTAATTTTTGATCCTCTGCTTAGACCCACTGTGGCTTTAGGTAAATCAAAGACAGGACTGTTTGCTTTTTATACTGATCATTTGACTGAAACTTTTTCTTTTTTTTTTTTTTTTTTTTTTTTTAATGACAGGGTATATATATTGAAAAACTCCTGGCAAATTTTAAACCATTTAAGAGAATGTGAATTTAATGTGGACACTATGTATATTACAACAAATGTGAATGATTGGCTGTCTTGTATTTCCCATTAAATATGAATTGAATAATTTAGTAAAGCTTTATACAATATGATGTTCTTAGTAATTTGGCGGTTACAATTATTTCCGAATTTATGGTAGCAGTACCGAAGAGTTTTTTTTTTTTTAGGGGGAATATTTTAAACAAAAAATGGGCATTGCAATGGGGCCACTATGCTACCATTTATGCAAATATTGGCATATATTTACGGGAGTCCAAATATTGTTTACATCTGAATTTTATAGATCTAGAGCTCTATTTCCACAATTTGGAAGATATATCTATAATATGGAATGGTAACCTTGAAAAAGTTGACATTACTTTTAAATCATTTCAATAATAAAAATGATTACTGTTGTCTGTTTTTGGCCTTCCTCAGCTGATGGGACTCTGATCAGACATCGGATTCATCTTTGACCACTCTATTAGACTTTAGGCTCTGCAGCTCAAGCTACTCTCCTTACCCATAAACACTCTCTTCTACTTAGTAATCTCAGAGTTTTGCCCTCTGTTCAGTTAACCACAAAAAGATAAAACAGTATGAGCCACTAAAAATATCTGAGGCAAAAAGAAGAAAGTATTACTAAAGAGTAGCAATGCTAAAGAAACAGAGAAGAGGGTTTCTGGAGCCCACACAGCAATACCATTACGAAATATCCTATACTAGGAGACAAGGACAGGGGATTAGAGGGTGGGAAGTTGAGGAAGCATGAAAACAAGAAACACAGACACAGAGTTATGGTGAATACATAACTATAACATCTGATTATGTCTTTTTCGTCCGTTCCTCAACTGATAGGACAAAGTCCCCAACTACAGTAGTTTTGGGTGGTCCTCAAACAAGGATATTCCAGTGTACAGCAGAGTCAAAAGCTGCTCTATTCCTAGACAAAATGTCTAACTTGTAATGAGAGATATGAAAGTATGAGCATTAGACCACGTAACAAATGCCATCAATGGAAGTTTCGGAGCTGAAAGCAGATTATGTGGTCATAGCCCAGGTAGAATCATCTTCGAGATATTTGGGTAATCCAAAATAAAATGACAGTCTCCCACAGACAGGGAAATATAATTATAAAAAACACACCACAAACACTTGATAAGCGCTTTTGTCTCTCAAGGAGAGATGCTTGGGTAATGCCAGACCTTTAGCTTTGTAAACAAATACTATGCAATCAGTGAGCCATCTGGCTAAGGTTATCTTTGATGCTGTTTTTTCCAATTTAGCTTTGGAAAAGGAGAAAAAGTACAGTTGTGTATACTTACCATAAATGTAGATGTTCGGGTGCATTCACTGTTGCAGTCATCACATTTGGGTTATCCCTGCCAGGGTAGACCTCAGTCAGCCCGAATACCAGAGGCTTAGTATTTCTGCGTCGGTTGCCGCCGTCGTTCCAGGACAGACGTCAGGTTGTCAATAGTATAAAAACAGGCAGCTGACGCCATTACATCAGTTTTTCTTGCCCTATCAGGATCCCCCAAGAGGGAGCTAGGTTATGGTGGAAGAACATCACCAGTAGAAAGTAAATACCAAAGGTTCCTTGTAAGAAGATACAGAGAGAGACAAAGGGGATGGAGGGAGGGAAACCAGGACTGCAACAGTGAATACACTCGAACATCTACATTTATGGTAAGTGTACACAACTGTACTATGTTCTTCGTGATTCACTGTTGCAGTCATCACATTTGGATTGATTCCCAAAGCTGAAGAAAAAGGTGGAGGCAGCCAAGAAAACTGGGGGCTGGCTAGGATGTCCTGCAAGACTGCGGTGGCAAACCCTGCCTTGGATTTGGAAAAGATAGGCAGGTGGTAATGTTTGGTGTAGGTATGAACAGATGTCCATGTTGCAGCCTCCTGGATGTTCCTGGTGGGGACCCTCCACTGAGGAAAGCTGCAGAGGTGGAGGTTGCTCTGGCAGAATGAGTCCTGACCCCCTTAGCGGGAGGTTTCCCCGTGTTGCTTGTAGCAGAAATGTATGCAGTGTGCTATCCATTTGGAAATGGTTTGTTTGGTTATGGCTTTGCCCTCTGATATTGCAGCACAGCTGACAAACAATTGACAAGTCTTTCTAAATTATTTAGACCTGTCTAGATAGAATCTGAACTGTCTGTGCACATCTAGAGAGTGCAGTACCCTACCCCTTTGTTCTGTGGGTTAGGGAAAAAGGTGGGCAAATGAATGGATTGGTTGGCATCCACACTGGACAGCACTTTTGGCATGAAGGATGGGTTAGTCCTGAAGGAGACCCTGTCAGCATGGAAAATGATGAAGGGCTCTACAGCCATTAGTGCTTGTAGCTGGGATACTCTTCTTGCTGAAGTGACGGCCAGAAGCAAGGCAGTCTTCCAAGAGAGAAACTAACTCACCTGAAGCTGCTGGTTCAAAGAGGGGCAGGGTGAGCTTTTCCAACACAAAGTTTAGGTTCCAAGCCGGGGTAGGTGCTCTTCTGGGTGGCCTCAAGTTTGAGGGACTGTTTGATGAGAGGGTGTGAGAAAAGAGGTGGTTCCATGCTGAAATGAGCAGAGATAGTAGAGGCATGAATTTTAAGAGAGGAAAAGGATAGACCCCCCTGTGTAGTAGGTCAGCAAGGTAATCCAGGATGAGAAGTAGTGAGGGCTGTGCCGTCCCAGCTCCCTTAGCCTGGATCCAGGTGCAAAACCTTTTCCATTTGTCAGCATAAGACTTTGTAGTGCTAGGGCGTCTGGCCTCACTTATAACATCTAGAACCTGTTTACTGAGATTGGCAGCTTTTATCGTGGTCAGGGAATAAGCCAGGCTGCCAGACTGAGGGTTTGTAATTGGGGATGCATGAATTCTCCTTCCCTCTGGGTCAGGAGTGTTGAGATTTGAGGATGATGCTATGGTGGCAGTGGTGACAGGCTGCGCAGCAGTGGGTACCACTGCTGGCGTGGCCAGTCTGGAGCAATCAGGATTGCCCTCGGTTTTTCCTCCCTTATTTTGAGCAATACCCTCATAAGGTGCAGTGGGGGGGGGGGGATGCATAGATCGAGAGGTTGACCCACCGGAACGATACAGCACCCATTTCCCAGGCCTTGCAGTGAGGCTCCCTGGTGCAGAACTTGTTGAGCTGATGGTTGGAGTGGGAAGAAAAGAGGTCGACCTTCGGGGTGCCCCATTTCTGACTTACAAGGGTGAAGGTTCTTTGGTCTAGCTGCCACTCTTGTGGCTCCAGAAGATTTCTGCTTAAGTTATCTGCCACAGAGTTTAGGGAGCCTGGCAGGAATTGTGCTAATAGGTGTAGTTGCATGGCTGAGGCAGTGTGCCAAAGGGCCATGGCGAGCCTGCACAGAGTGTAGGAGTGAGTCCCTTCCCTGCTTGCTCATGTACCACATCACAGTGGTGTTTGTTTTGATCAGTAGAGCCCCTGGGGAGTGGAGGGGTCTGAAAGCTGTCAGTGCGTGCTACACAGCTAACATCTCTTTTTCGTTGATGTGCAGATGTATTTGATATGGGCTCCATTGGCCCTGTATGTATCTGCCGTCCAGGTGTGCAACCCAGGCATAGTCTGATGCGTCCCTGGTGAGGGTCTGGGCGGCATGGGGTTGTGAGAAGGGTAGTCCCTTGTTGTGGCAGCATGCTACTGCCCACCAAAGAAAAATCTTTCCTTAGACAAGGTATCATTGGTATAAGAGTTTCCAGGTCTTGAGAGAGTGTTGACACCAAAGGCTTTTTAGGTACCACTGAAGTTTCCTCATATGCAGTCTAGCATATGGAATGAGTAAAATGCAAGAAGCCATGAACTCCAGAGCTTGCAAGATTTTCCTTGCGGATAACTAGGGTCTGGTGGCTAGATGAGAGAAATAGGCTGTCAGGTAGGTTTGCTTTTCTGGTGTAAGGAATACCATTCTGGGATGCTGTGTCCAAGCTTGCTGCCAGGAATATAATTTTTTTGGGTGGGTACTAGTTTTGGATTTCTTTTCATTGATAGTATAACCCTAGGGAGGTCAGTAGGTCCTTTACAAAGGCCAGGTGCTTGATCAGCTTTTCCTGACTGTCTGCCTGTATTAGGCAGTCGTCTAAGTATGGGTAAATTTGAATATTTCTTTGCCTGCAAATAGCAATGGTAGGAGCCAAACATTTTGTGAAAACACTGGGAACAGTGGATAAGCCAAAGGGAAGTACAGAAAACTGAAAGTACAGTGATCCTGACCTGAAACACAGATATTTCCTGCACGATTCCCTGACTGGGATGTGTAGGTAGGCCTCTTTTAGGTCTAGGGTGGCTAACCAAGCACCCTTGGACAGCATTGGTAGTAGTTGCTGGAGAGAGACAATTTCGAAGTTTGGTATCACCAGAAAGATGTTTAGAATGGAGAGATCGAAGATGGGGCACCAGGTGCCCTCTTTTCTGGGTACCAGGAAGAGTCTGGAGTAGAAAAGTACAGTTTTGTACCTACCATAAATGTAGATGTCCGATAGGTATGCATCTGCAGTCATAACAAATGGGTTGTCCTGCCTCAGGCAGCCCTTCGGTCGGCCGGATTCCAAAGTCTGGGTCTGGCCTCGGCTGATGTCGCACTTCACCCGACGTCATAGCTGCTGGGGTATAAAGGCATCAGCCGACGCTTTTCCTCAGTGTTTCTTGCCCCAGATGCCAGGTGCCCTCTAGGAAGGCTAAATTTGGATAAATGCAGATAATTCCAAACAGTAGAAAGCAAAATATATATACATATATACATACAAACAAATACAGATAGAATAGATTCCCCCAGCTAGCTAAAAGAGGGGTAAGTACCCTAGGAATACCACAGAGGGGAAGGAGGGTGGGTAATCCTGACTGCAGATGCATACCTATCGGACATCTACATTTATGGTAGGCACAAAACTGTACTATGTCCTTCAAGGATGCATCTGCAGTCATAACAAATGGGTAGAATACCATAGCCAAACTGGGGGAGGAGGCACTAAGATAATGATGGTGTAGTTAAGATCCCTTGTAAAACAGCAATTGCAAAACCTGCTCGGGATCTGGAGTATAAAGGAAGATTATAATGCTTGGCAAATGTATGCACGGAGCTCCAAGTAGCAGCTTCTAAAATGTCTTTGGTAGCCACTCCTCGTAGGAAAGCCTTAGTGGTGGCTGTAGCTCTTGTGGAGTGAGGCCTGATATTTTCAGGAGTTGTCTTTCCATGAAATGAAAATGCAATTTCCTATCCATTTTGAGATTGTCTGTTTTGAAATTGCTTTTCCTTGCACTCCTGTTGCATATGCTACCAGAAGCTGGTCAGTTTTTCTGCTGGCCTTGGTTCTGTCCAGATAGTAGCGCAGTTGTCTGTGTACATCCAAGGTGTGTAGTAGATTTTCCCCCCTGTTCTGTGGGTTGGTGAAGAATGTAGGTAGATGTATAGCTTGGTTCAAGGATACCCTGGATACCACCTTTGGCATAAAAGTAGGATTGGCTCTCAGAGACACTCTATCCTGATGGAAGATAAGGAAAGGCTGCAATGCCATTAATGCCTGTAACTCAGATACCCTTCTTGCTGAAGTGATTGCTAGCAGGAAGGCAGTTTTCCAAGATAAGAACTGTAAGTCTGCTGTTGCTGCTGGTTCAAAAGGGGGAAGTGTTAATTTTTCTAGCACAAAATTGAGATCCCATGCAGGCAAAGGTGGTTTCCTTGGAGGCTTTACATTTTTGATCCCTCTCATAAATTGTCTGAGGAGAGGATGAGAGAAGACAGGAGGATCCATGTTGTACTCTGCTGAAATTGCTGATGCATGTGTATCTTAATGGAAGAATAGGACAGGCCATTGTGGAACAGTTCTGCTAAGTATTCCAGGATGTGTGCTAGGTTTGCTAGTGTGACATTTTCTCCCTTTTCTGCACTCCAAATGAGGAATCTTTTCCATTTGGCTGAATATGTTTTCCTTGTGGAGGGTCTGCGAGCCTCCAGGATAATGTCCTTAACCCTCCGAGATAAATCAAGTTGGTTTTGTTTTATGCAATTTTCCAAGCAGTTAGCTGCAGTGTTTTTAAGTTTGGATGCAGGGTCTTGTAGTTGTTCTGCGTTAGAAGTAAAGGACATAGAGGTAGATGCCATGAATGCGTCCGAGACATGCTTCTCATTAGCGGGTACCAATGTTGCCTTGGCCAGTCTGGAGCTATCAGAATTACCTTTGGCTGTTCCTCTCTGATCTTCAGTAGAACTTTGTACATCAAAGGAAGAGGTGGAAAGGCATATACTGTCAGGTCCTTCCAGCTGAAAGAAAGAGAGTCCACCCTCCAGGCAAGTGGGTGGTATACTCTTGAGCAGAATTTCTTCAGTTGGTGGTTGTGCGGGGAGGCAAACAGGTCTATCTCTGGCATTCCCCATTTCTTTGTTATGGTTTTGAAAATATCTGGATGCAGCATCCATGGTAGTTCTGCTTAAGCTGTCTGCTAGTGAATTCTCTTTTCCTGGTACAAATCTGGCCTGCAGTTGGATGTTGAGATTCAGGGCCAAGTTCCACAGGTCCATTGCCATCCGGCATAGAAGGTATGAATGTGTGCCTCCCTGTTTGTTGATGTACCACATGACTGTGGTATTGTCCGTCCTTATCACCAGGTGTCCTTGCTGGATGAATGGTCTGAATGCCTCGATTGCATGTTTCACTGCCAGCATCTCCTTTAGATTTATGTGTAGATTCAGCTGGTCTTGTGACCATAGGCCTTGGATACACTTGTCTTCCATGTGTGCCCCCCAGCCTAAGTCTGATGCGTCCGTGGTGATGGTCTGCCTTGGATGTGGTTTGTGGAAAGGCAATCCTCTGTTTATCTGACAGGCCTGAGCCCACCACAGGAATTCTTTTTTCAGACATGGAATGATTGGTATCTGGGCTTCTAGACTGTGTCTGTGTTGAGATCATACATTCCTTAGGTACCATTGTAACTTCCTCATATGCAGTCTGGCATGTGGGATCAATATTATGCAGGATGCCATGTAACCCAGGGCCTGCAGGACTTTCCTTGCAGTAAGCTGAGTTTGTCTTGTTAATGCCATGAAATAGACTGGTAGTTGCTTTTGTTTTTCCTCTGTGAGAAAAGCCATCTGGAGTTATTGTGTCCAGTTCTGCACCCAAAAATGTTATCCTTTGGGATGGCACTAGTCTTGACTTTTGTATGTTGACTGTGTATCCCAAGGCTTGCAGCAGTTGTATGACATTGGCCAAATCCTTTATTAATTTTGTCTTGTTGTCCGCTTGTATTAGGCAGTCGTCCAGGTATGGGTAGATTTGAATTCCCTGAAGCCTGCAATGAACAATTACTGATGCCAGGCATTTCGTGAATACTCTGGGTGCAGTAGATAAGCCAAAGGGCAATGCTGAGAATTGATAATGCTCTGATCCTGCAAGAAATCTGAGGTGTCTTCTGCAATCTGGTCGTATAGGGACGTGCAGGTATGCCTCCTTGAGATCTAGAGTCACCAGCCAAGACTCCTTGCCCAACATGGGAAGAAGTTGCTGTAGGGTCAGCATTTTGAATTTTGGGACAATGAGATATGTGTTCAGTGTGGACAAATCGAGAATAGGCCTCCATTGATTTTCTTTTCTTGGTACAAGGAATAGTCTGGAGTAAAATCCTTGGCCTTGTTCCATAGATGGTACCTTTTCTATTGCTCTCACCCTTAGTAAACTGATGATTTGTTTTAGAGCCTCTGATTTCTGGCTTGGTGGAAGGTTTGGCATTCCTCTCTTTTTTGGTAGAGTGTGGAAGTGAAACCTGTAGCCCTTGTCTATTGTTTGTAAAGTCCATTTGTCTCCTGTAATGCAATGCCAATTTCTTGAGAATAAGGCTAGCTTTCCGCCCAAGGGTGCTTCCAGTTGTTCCCTGGTAGGCGGAATCAGAGCCAAGTCATTGTGTCTGTCCTGTAGAAGTGGTTGCAGTCGCAGCTGAGGCGGCACTTCTTTGGTTTGCAGGTTGCCACTGACGACCCCTGTAGGCACCCCTAGATTTACCTCTGCCTCTTGCGCATCTATTTCTGCCTCTCTGTGCTCTGGAGGTGTCTGGAAAGGACCAATTCTTTGAAGGCCAACTTCTGCTAAACCTCGGAGGTTGGACCTGCAAAAAATCCTTGACTGTTTGGACAGATTTTGCTTTTTCTTCCACCTTCTTTAGAACCTCCTGTGCAGGGGAGCCAAACAAACTTTGTTTCTCCATAGGGGCATCCAGGAGTTTAGACTTAACATGGTCTGGTAAGGATTGTTCTTTTAACCAGGCATGCCTTCGAATCACTGCTCCAGTCATAGCTGATCTAAATGAAGCCTCCAGTACATTATAGCCATATTTTAAGAAATGATTACTGACCTGCTGAGAGTTGTGTACCAAATCCTGAAGCGACTTACGGTCTAAAGGTTCAGGAGAGGCCAGCTTTTTGTTCAGCTGATCTAACAAAAATTCCTGGTACTGTATCATGTGAAATTGACAGTTTAAAGCCCTGGCAGAAAGAGTAGCAGATGTATAAACCCTTTTTACCCCATCTCTCTAATGCTCTAGATTCTCTTTCAGATGGTAGTGGCTTTTTGGCAGAGGCAGCTGCAACACCTTTAGGGCCCTGAGAAATGGTTTCTGGGTCTGCAGCATGAGCCTTATACAAGTGGTAGTGAGAATCCGGGACCCTGTAGTATCTGTCAGGCTTTGCAGGGGCCGGGAGAAGAGAATCAGGGGCAGTACTGGCATCATTGTATGCATCATCAGCAACTGATAGTACAGGTGGAATGGCTAAATGGCCTACGCTGTGGTAAGTGTAAAAAAGTCCTTAGCCTTTTCCTAGAATCAGAAAAATCCTGACCCTGCCATTGGAAGTGTTCCCTCATTGAGTGTAGGGTTTCCCAAAAAGAAAATTCTTCTGGAGGTGAGGCAGAAGGAATGGAGTCTTCTGCATCAGAATCCTCATAAGGTGAGTACGGGCCTTCCTGATGGTCAGAAAAATCTGAACCATCCGAGGAGTAGTCAGAGGAGAGAGGTTCAGGGGGTTCAGTCCTAGGCCTCTTTTCAGGAGGGGGTTGTGAGGCACTTTCTGGGTGAGGTTGGGTTCCCCTGATCAGGGAAATAAGGTCCTTAGCAAGGATGAGAATCTGGGAACTTGAGGTAGGCCTGTGAGAGGGAGCTTTTGTAGGTAAGGCCTTGGAAAGTTTGGCTGATTTAGCCCTGGAAAAGGCCTTGACAGACATAGAAGCAGGGGGTCTAGCTGCCCCACGTGCAGGAGTAGAGATGTCCAACGGAATAGTGTCAGACAACTCTTGTGTGCCTGCTACTTCAGCAGGAATTTCTGTAGCCGACTCAGCCATGGCCTGTGTGGCCTCGGTTATCGGAGGCATGCTTTCGGCCGAAGGGAGAACCGAGGTCTCAGTTTCAGCCGAAACCGAGACACTCGCGGTGGGCCTAACCGTGGTTTCTTCCGAAACCGCGGGCCGCGGGTGTCGGTCCTTTTCTTTGCGTTTTTTAGCTAAATGGGTAGTCGGAGTCTCCGACGGCATTTTATATGCAAAAGTGGAGCCAAAAAACTCTTCTGCAAACTCCGACCGATGTCTGAGAGTCCGTCGGTTGAAGGAAGCACAGGCTAAAAGTACAGTTTTGTACCTACCATAAATGTAGATGTCCGATAGGTATGCATCTGCAGTCCTAACATATGGGTTGTCCTGCCTCAGGCAGCCCTTCGGTCGGCCGGATTCCAAAGTCTGGGTCTGGCTCAGCTGATGTCGCACTTCACCCGACGTCATAGCTGCTGTTTATTGGGTATAAAGGCATCAGCCAATGCCATTTTCCTCAGTGTTTCTTGCCCCAGATGCCAGGTGCCCTCTAGGAAGGCTAAATTTGGATAAATGCAAATAATTCCAAACAGTAGAGAGCAAACAATATAAGAATATATACACACATATATATATATATATATATATATATACACATATATATATATATATATATATACACATATATACAAACAAATACACCATAATAGATTCCCCCAGCTAGCTAAAAGAGAGGTAAATACCCTAGGAATACCACAGAAGGGAAGGAGGGTGGGTAATCCTGACTGCAGATGCATACCTATCGGACATCTACATTTATGGTAGGTACAAAACTGTACTATGTCCTTCAAGGATGCATCTGCAGTCCTAACATATGGGTAGAATACCATAGCCAAACTGGGGGAGGAGGCACTACGATAAAGATGGTGTAGTTAAGATCCCTTGAAAAACAGCAGTTGCAAAACCTGCTCGGGATCTAGAATATAAGGGAAGATTATAATGCTTGGCAAATGTATGCACGGAGCTCCAAGTAGCAGCTTCTAAAATGTCTTTGGTAGCCACTCCTCGTAGGAAAGCTGTAGTGGTGGCTGTAGCTCTTGTGGAATGAGGTCTGATATTTTCAGGAGTTGTCTTTCCATGAAAAGAGTAGCAAAATCGAATGCAATTTCCTATCCATTTTGAGATTGTCTGTTTTGAAATTGCTTTTCCTTGCATTCCTGTTGCATATGCTACCAGAAGCTGGTCAGTTTTTCTGCTGGTCTTAGTTCTGCCCAGATAGTAGCGTAATTGTCTGTGCACATCCAAGGTATGTAGTAGTCTTTCCCCCCTGTTCTGTGGGTTGGGGAAGAATGTAGGTAAATGAATCGCTTGGTTCAATGATACTCTGGAGACCACTTTTGGCATAAAGGTAGGGTTAGTTCTCAGAGAGACTCTGTCCTGATGGAAGATAAGGAGGGGTTGTACTGCCATTAATGCCTGTAACTCAGATACCCTTTCTTGCTGAAGTGATTGCTAGCAGGAAAGCAGTTTTCCAAGACAAGAACTGTAATTCTGCTGTTGCTGCTGGTTCAAAAGGAGGAAGTGTTAACTTTTCCAGCACAAAGTTGAGATCCCATGTAGGTAAAGGTGGTTTCCTTGGAGGTTTTACATTTTTGATTCCTCTCAAGAACTGCCTGAGTAGAGGATGAGAGAAAACAGGAGGATCCATGTTGTATTCTGCTGAAATTGCTGATGCATGAATCTTAATGGAGGAGTAAGACAGGCCATTGTGGAACAGTTCTGCTAAATATTCCAGGATGTGTGCTATGTTTGCCAATGAGACATTTTCTCCCTTTGCTGCACTCCAAATGAGGTATCTTTTCCACTTGGCTGAATAAGTCTTCCTTGTGGAAGGTCTGCGTGCCTCCAGGATAATGTCCTTAACCCTCTGGGATAAACCTGGGTTATTTTGTTTTATGCAATATTCCAAGCAGCTAGCTGCAGTGTTTTCAAGTTTGGATGTAGGATCTTGTAGTTGTCCTGTGTTAGAAGTAAGGGACATAGAGGTAGAGGCCATGCGTGTGTCCGAGACGTGCTTCTCAGTAGCGGGTACCAATGTTGCCTCGGCCAGTCTGGAGCTATCAGGATTACCCTTGGCTGATCCTCTGATCTTCAGTAGAACTTTGTACATCAAGGGAAGAGGTGGAAATGCATATGCTGTCAGGTTTTTCCAGCTGAAGGAAAGGGAGTCCACCCTCCAAGCAAGTGGGTGGTATGCTCTTGTGCAGAATTTCTTCAATTGGTGGTTGTGTGGGGAGGCGAACAGGTCTATCTCTGGTAGTCCCCATTTCTTTGTTATGGCTTTGAAGATATCTGGATGCAGCATCCATTCGTGAGCATCTGTGGTAGTTCTGCTTAAGGTGTCTGCTAGAGAATTTTCTTTTCCTGGTACAAATCTGGCCTGAAGTTGAATGTTGAGATTCAGGACCACATTCCACAGGTCCATTGCCATCCGGCATAGAGGATATGAATGTGTACCTCCCTGTTTGTTGATGTACCACATGACTGTGGTATTGTCGGTCCTTATCAGCAGATGACCCCGTTGAAGGAGTGGTCTGAATGCCTGGATCGCATTATTCACTGCCAGCATCTCCTTTAGATTTATGTGTAGATTCAGCTGGTCTTGGGTCCATAGGCCTTGAAGACACTTGTCCACCATGTGTGCCCCCCATCCTATGTCTGAGGCGTCCGTGGTGATGGTCTGGCTTGGATGAGGTTTGTGGAAAGGCAAGCCTCTGTTGCACTGACAGGCCTGAGCCCAACACAGGAATTCTTGCTTCAGGCATGGAATTATTGGAATCTGGGCTTCTAGACTGTGCTTGTGTTGAGACCATACATTCCTTAGGTACCATTGTAGCTTTCTCATATGCAGCCTGGCATGTGGAACCAATATTATGCATGATGCCATGTAGCCCAGGGCTTGCAGGACTTTCCTTACAGTAAGCCGAGTTTGTGTTGTTAATGTCATGAAGTAGGCTGGTAGTTGCTTTTGTTTTTCTTCTGTGAGAAAAGCCATCTGAGTTGATGTATCCAGTTCTGCACCCAAGAATGTTATCCTTTGGGATGGTACTAGTCTTGACTTCTGCATGTTGACTGTGTATCCCAAGGCTTGCAACAGTTGTATGACATTTTCCAAATCTTTTCTTAATGTTGCCTTGTTGTCCACTTGTATTAGGCAGTCGTCCAGGTATGGGTAAATTTGAATTCCCTGAAGCCTGCAATGAGCAATTACTGATGCCAGGCATTTCGTGAATACTCTGGGCACAGTAGATAAGCCAAAAGGCAATGCTGAGAATTGATAATGCTCTGATCCTGCAAGAAATCTGAGGTGTCTTCTGCAATCTGGTCGTATAGGGACGTGCAGGTATGCCTCCTTGAGATCTAGAGTCACCAGTCAAGACTCCTTGCCCAGCATGGGAAGAAGCTGCTGGAGGGTCAGCATTTTGAATTTTGGAACAATGAGGTATGTGTTCAGTGCGGACAAGTCTAGAATAGGTCTCCATTGATTTTCTTTTCTTGGTACAAGGAAAAGCCTGGAGTAAAATCCTTGGCCTTGTTCCATAGGTGGTACCTCTTCTATAGCTCTCATCCTTAGCAAGTTGTTGACTTGTCTTAGAGCGTCTGTTTTTTGGCTTGGTGGTAGGTTTGGCATTCCTCTCTTTTTTGGTAGAGTGTGGAAGTGAAACCTGTAGCCCTTGTCTATTGTTTGTAAAGTCCATTTGTCTCCTGTAATGTAATGTAATGCCAGTTGTCGGAGAATAAGGCTAGCTTTCCGCCCAAGGGTGCTTCCAGTTGTTCCCTGGTAGGCGGAACTAGAGCCAAGTCATTGTGTCTGCCCTGTGGAAGTTGTTGTAGTTGAATCTGTGGCAGTATTTCTCTGGTTGGTAGGTTGCCACTGACGTCCCCTGTAGGCACCCCTAGATTGACCTCTGCCTCTGGGGCGTCTATTTCTGCCTCTCTGGGCTCTGGAGTTGTCTGGAAAGGACCAATTCTTCGAAGGCCAATTTCGGCTAAACCTCGGAGGTTGGACCTGTAAGAAATCCTTGACTGTTTGGACAGATTTTGCTTTTCTTCCACCTTCTTTAGAACCTCCTGTGCAGGGAGCCAAACAAACTTTGTTTCTCCATGGGAGCATCTAGAAGTTTTGACTTAACATGGTCTGGTAAGGATTGTTCTTTTAACCAGGCATGCCTTTGAATCACTGTTCCAGTCATAGCTGATCTAAAGGAAGCCTCCAGTGCATCATAGCCACATTTTAAGGAATGGTTACTGACCTGCTGAGAGTTATGTACCAAATCCTGAAGGGACTTGCGATCTAAAGGTTCAGGAGAAGACAGTTTTTTGTTTATCTGGTCTAACAAAAATTCCTGGTACTGAATCATGTGAAATTGGCAGTTCAAGGCCCTGGCCGAATGAGTAGCAGAAGTATAAACCTTTTTACCCCATCTCTCTAATGCTCTAGATTCCCTTTCAGAGGGAAGAGGGTTTTTGGCAGAGGCAGCTGCCACACCTTTAGGGCCTTGTGAAATGGTTTCAGGGTCTGCAACAGGAGCCTTATACAAATGGTAATGTGTGTCCGGGACCCTGTAATATCTGTCTGGTTTGGCAGGGGCCGGAGGAAGAGAATCAGGGGCAGTACAGGCATCATTATATGCATCATCAACAACTGTTAGTACTGGCGGAATGGCTGAAGGCCTATGCTGTGGTAAGTGTAAAAAGGTCCTAAGCCTTTTCCTTGAATCTGAAAAATCCTGGCCCTGCCATTGGAAGTGTTCCCTCATAGCATGCAAAGTTTCCCCAAAGGAAAATTCTTCAGGAGGAGAAGCAGAAGGAATGGAGTCTTCTGCATCAGAATCCTCATAAGGAGAATATGGGCCTTCGTGAGGGTCTGAAATGTCTGGGTCATCCGAGGAGTAATCTGTTGAGACAGGTTCCGGGGGTTCAGTCCTAGGCCTTTTGTCTGGAGGGGGCTGAGAGGCCCTGTCTGGGTGAGGTTGGGATCCCCTGATCAAAGAGATCCTCAGCCAGGCTGAGCATTTGGGAACTAGAGGTAGGCCTATGTGAAGGAGTTTTAGCAAGTAAGGCCTTAGAAGATTTAGCTGCTTTAGCCCTGGCAAAAGCCTTGATAGACATAGAAGCAGGGGGTCTAGCAGCCCCACGTGCAGGGGTAGATATGTCTACAGGAATAGTGTCTGACAAATCCTGGGTGCCTGCTTCTGTAGCAGTAAATTCAGTAGCAGATTCAGCCATGCTCTGTGAGGCCTCGGCTATCGGAGGCATGCTTTCGGCCGAAGGAAGAACCGGGGATCGGTTTCACTCGAAACCGAGACACTGCGTTGGCCTAACCGTGGTTTCAGCCGAAACCGCTGGCTGCAGTGTCGGTCCTTTTCCTTGCGCTTTTAGCTAATTGAGTAGTCGGAGTCTCCGGCGGCATTTTGTATGCAAAGCGGGACCAAAAACTCCTCTGCAAACTCCGACCGACGTCTAAGTGTCCGTCGGTTGAAGGAAGCACAGGCTAGACAAGCTGATACGTCGTGGTCTGGGCCTAAGCAAGGAGGGCAGTAAGAGTGGAAATCCTTATGAGGTATTTGTTTCCCACAAGTTAAACAATTATTTACTTTGTCTGACATCGGCTGAGGCAAGAAAGAGTCCCCAACGGGGTACTTAGCTTTTTAGAAGTCTTCGGTAGTAGAAATCTCTGGATCTGACCGACCGGCACTTGCGAACAGCTTCTGCTTCGGGCACCGCTCGGCAAGAAAGACTGAGGAAAATGGCATCGGCTGATGCCTTTATACCCAATAAACAGCAGCTATGACGTCGGGTGAAGTGCGACATCAGCCTTGGCCAGACCCAGACTTTGGAATCCGGCCGACCGAAGAGCTGCCTGAGGCAGGACAACCCATATGTTAGGACTGCAGATGCATCCTTGAAGGACATCAAGCTGATACGTCGTGGTCTGGGCCTAAGCAAGGAAGGCAGTAAGAGTGGAAATCCTTATGAGGTATTTGTTTCCCACAAGTTAAACAATTATTTACTTTGTCTGACATCGGCTGAGGCAAGAAAGAGTCCCCAACGGGGTACTTAGCTTTTTAGAAGTCTTCGGTAGTAGAAATCTCTGGATCTGACCGACCGGCACTTGCGAACAGCTTCTGCTTCGGGCACCGCGCGGCAAGAAAGACGGAGGAAAATGGCGTCGGCTGATGCCTTTATACCCCAGCAGCTATGACGTCGGGTGAAGTGCGACATCAGCCGAGGCCAGACCCAGACTTTGGAATCCCGCCGACCGAAGGGCTGCCTGAAACAGGACAACCCATTTGTTACGACTGCAGATGCATCCTTGAAGGACATCTTGGTCTATCTATTCTGCAGGAACGTGCTCTACTGCCCTCATAGACAGCAGGGAAAAGACTTGCTTTTTGTCTTCTGCCCACTGGTTTGGGGGAAGATCAGAGAACCCTTTCGGGGGGTGTAGTGTGTGGAAAGAAAATTTGTATCCCTGGGGCACTATGTTGAGGATCCAGCGGTTGCTGGTAATGGTGGCCTAGGTGTTTGCGTGGAAGGAGAATTTTCCTCCTAGGGCCAAGTGCATGTGGGCAGAGGGAGGGATGGAAGTGGAGAGTCATTGTGAGTTCTTACCATGAGGGGGGTGTCTTAGCACTCCCTGGTTTTGAAGAGGAGGAAATCCATTGCTTAGACCTCTGCATTCCCTCTGGCTGCTGTCTGGGGGGGGGGGGTCTGCTTCCACGGGGTCTGGGCTGACCTGACTTGGAGGGGGCAGTAAAGGACCACTGCTTGGAGGGGCAATGTCTACTGAACCTGGGTGTCTGGACCTGCAGGACGTCCTTAACTGTCTGCATAAATTTAGCTTTTTCTTCCATCTTTTTAAGACCTCCTCTGCCTTGGTGTCAAATAAGTTGTCTTTGTGCAAGGATGCATCCAATAATTTGGATTTGACATGGTCTGGCATGGGCTGTTACTTAAGCCAAGCATGCCTCCTAAGGATAGAACCAGTGACTGCTGCCCTGCAAGATTGTTCTAGTGCATCAAAACCACATTGTAAGGTGTGCTTATTTACTTGACTTGCATAATGCATCAACTCTTGTAACTTTCTGCACAAGCAGGAAAAGATATTTTTTGTTTGAGGAGTTCCATGGTATGTTGCTGAAATTTCAGCATATATTTTAGTGCCCTAATAGCAAGAGTAGCAGAGGTGTATACTTTTTTACCCCATCTGTCTAATGCTCGCGAATCTCTATCTGAGGGGGTGGGATTCTTAGCAGAAGTTACTTTAATTCCTTTGGGCCCTTGAGAAATAACCTCAGGGTCAGCAGTAGGATTTTTGAAAAGAAATTTGCGAGAGTCAGGGACTCTATACCATTCAGGTTTCCTGGGAGCAGGAGGGAGTGTGTCAGTAGTCGAACTAGATTCCATGAAAACATCATCCACAACATCCAGGACAGGAGGAATGGCCAGAGGTCTGTGCTGTGGAATATCTAAGAATTCAATGAGTCTCTTGTTAGACTGAGGGTAGTCCTGACATTCCCATTGGAAATGCTCCCTTAAAGTATGTAGGGTTTCCCCAAAGGAAAAGTCCTCAGGTGGAGAGGCTGAAGGGATGGATTCCTCTGCATCAGAATCTTCATAAGCAGAGAGGGGTTGCACGCCTTCATAATCAGATGCATCAGTGTCATTGGACTCCTGTTCAGATAAAACTACTGAGGACAAATCTCTTTTTCTTTTGGAAGGGGTAGCTTGGCTTCTATAAGGTCTTCTGCCATTTTAAGCATTTGAGACTGAGACAAGGAAGCAGGTGCCCGAGATTGGGTCATCGGTTTCTTGGGTGTGGTTCATACCTTGGGCCTTAGAAACTTGGTAGTTTTCGAAAGAACAGTAGACACGAAAGAAGTCTGTCTGTGTCGAGAATCGGTAGTGTGAAGTACTTCCTCGGAAGCCGGTGCCTGCTCAGTGGCTATGGACCCATCCAAGGTAGAGACATCCACAGGATCCTTAGTCGATGAGGAGTCTCGCAGCATATCGGACTCCGAAATGTTCTCGGTAGCAGCCTGCAAATCTACAGAAGCGGGCATCAGGGGCTGCAAAAGCACCTCACTGAGGACGGGAGAACTAACGACTAGCTTAACAGAAGCGTCATAGGTAGGTTTGGACCAGTGTGGTCTCTCTCTTTATCTTATGTGTTTTCAGAAGATCTGCTGTTGGATATGGCTTACTGAAGCCATATCGGAATTCAAGGACTGAGTGCGAAAATATCTAGCTACAATAAGGGCCCGTCGACGTATAGTTCTAGCGTTGGACAAAGGACAAAAATGTGACAGTGGGGGACATCGTGCTCTGGGCCTAAGCAAGTGATGCATTAAGAATGAAAGTCTGTGTGGTATTTGCTTTTCACAGGCGAGATGATTGTTAACTTTTTCTGACATCTGTTAGAGCAAGAAAAAAGGATCTCCGACGGGGTACTTCGCTTTAAAAGACAAACTTCAATTCGGAAAATGAAAACTCGGGTAGCGGCCGACCGGCACTCATGCGAACTGCTTCTGCTTCGGGCTCCTCGGCAAGAAAGACTGATGTAATGGCATCGGCTACCTGTTTTTATACTACTGACAACCTGACATCAGTCCTGGAGCGACGACAGCCAACACAGAAATACTAAGCCTCTGGTATTCCGGCCGACTGAGGGCTACCCTGGCAGGGATAACCCAAATGTGATGACTGCAACAGTGAAACTAAGAACATCAAGTGTTCTAATTTCCTTTGATCTTTGGTTCTGTGAATGTAAAATCTGAGTTGTCTACGAGCATCAAAAAATGGACCATGTATTTACCTTTGTTAGAAAACACTAGGAAGAAAACTGGCACGTTAATAGTCTGCTCGAGGTTAGCTTCAGAGAACTCTAGGGCGAAAGAAAAGTTAATCTTGAGGGATATTCTGTCCTTTTGAATGATTAGATAAGGCTGCTGGGAAGAAAGTGCATGGACCAATGATACCCATCTAGTTGATGTACTGGCAACCAATAAAAGTATTTTCAAGAATAAAAACTTTGCAATTCTGCTCTGGCCGCATGCTCAAAGCAGGGTTAGCCAAGACTTGAATGGTAAGTGTAAGATTCCAAGAGGGGATGATAGGGTCTTTACCAGGAGGTCAAAGTAGCAGAATGCCTTTAAGAAAGCTTTGCACAATTGCAAGGAACCTAGAGAAGAATTATTTTTGCCTTAGTTAAAATGTGATATTGCAGCTAGCTGCACCTTAACTGTTGAATAATTAGCCCCATTAATGAAAACGGAAGCCAGAAAATGAAAAACAGCTAGTATCAGTGCTGAAAATGAATCTAGATGTCTTTGTTGAGGCAAGACTGAAAATCTTTTCCACTTGCTCTTATAAATCTTCCTGGCAAAAGTCTTCTAGGATGACATAAGAATGCTGCAAACAGAGGAAGAAAGCCAGGAATTTCTTTATAAAAAAAAAATAAAATAAAAAAAAAACGCATGCGATCAGCTTGAGAGATTTCATGTCCGGGACAGGCATACCAGACGGGTGAAACAAAAGGTCCTGAACAGGATCCAACACCCCGGGAGGGTGAACTGGGTGAGGCCACAGAAAGGGAAACCACACTTGGCAAGGCCAAAACGGGGGATATGAGGATAACCTTGCTCTTATGCTATAATGCTTTCTGAATAAACTTTGGGATGAGAGGAGTTGGAAAGAAGGCATATATTACACTGGAGGGCCAATCAAGAACCAGTCTCTCAGTAACTTCCCCCATGGGGGAATTAGGGCAAAGTACCTGTTGCACTTGAGGGGGGAAGCAAACAGGTCACAGCATAGGTGACCCCATCGGTGAAATATCATTTCAGCTACTGACTGAGACCACTCGTGAGGAAGATGATAATTTTCCCTGAAATGTGTACTGCCAAGAGAAAGTGGCCAGAAGAAATCACCCATTGCCAGACTCGCATTAATTTCCTGCATAATGGGCAGGATCGGGGTTCTCCACTGTTTGTTCATATACCAGGCCAGACATGTCTGTCCGAATAGTAATACTCCCTAGATGGAGTACATCTTGAAAAGCCTAAAATTCTAACAGGACTGCACTCATTTCTAGGATGTTGATGTGAAGATTTGACATCTGTCAGGGACCAAGTGCCTTGGACTGTTCTTCCCAAATAATGCCCCACCCACCCTAGTTGGGAAGCATCCATGATCACTGTGGCCTTAGGCGTGGGCAGCAAAAAAGGGCAGCCCTGAACAACTTGTTTGTGTATCTACCATGCTATGTGATGTCTGCAGACGTTCGTAATACGAAGGGGTACAGTCAGTGGAAGGTGTCTGAAGGACCACTGTAATACTCATGTTAGTGAGCCAAAGGTACTAGAACACTGCCACTGACCCCAACAGTTGCAAGATTAATTTGGTGTGGGGGGATGAAGAGAAAGAACATGTAATGCTAGTCTTTGTAAGGTGTCCACTCTTGTCTGTGAAAGAGTTGCCATTTGTGACTGGTTATCTAGACGGGCACCAATGATCTCCAAGGATTGCATCGGGGAGAGCTGTGATTTAATGCAATTTATAGTAATACCTAGTTGAAGACAGAGGTGGAGCAAGTAGTCCCTGGCTTGAATGAGTAGAGGCCTGCTGGAAACGTATAGGAGTAAGTTGTCTCGATAAGGAAACGCCTATAATCCATGCAGTCTCAGGTGATCTACAAACACTGCCGTGCATATGGCAAATCCAATGCTGCAGCAAGACCAAAGCGCAGTGCTCTGAAATGGTAGTGACTGGCTCCCAGCCAGAAGTGCAGATATCTCCTAGAGCACCTGTGTACATTGATGTGGTGGGTACATGTTCTGGAGATCAATGAAGCACATTCCAATTGTCCTTCCTTAACAATGGTACGATGGATTAAACCACTACCATCCAGACTTTCGAATGTTTTTACAGTGATTTAGACTGATGAGATCTAAAACTGATCTGAGGTCCCCGTCTTCTTTGGCACTAAAAAGAATCTCGAGTAAGTTTTTGATATTTGCTGGTCTGGTGGACCAGCTAGATGACCCTTTTCCTCAGCAGCTTTTCTATTTGTAAGGCTGGTTCTTTCCTCTGACTCGGTGGAATGTGGGGGATTCTTTTACTGCATTTTATGATAAGAAGGGGAAATGGTATGAAATTACCTTTGTGATATTACACTCTACACCCATGTGCCTTTGTTAACTGCTATCCAGGCTTCTAGATGTAGAGAT